>NC_053489.1:596961844-597298660 GCF_905171775.1 Rana temporaria
CTTTTTTGTGCGGGAAAAATGTGTTATTTCACATGCTGACATTACACCCCCCCTAGGTACGACATTTAAAGGAATATTTCACTTTTTTTGTTTCACTTTAAGCTTTATTAATTTCACTGCTCCCGAAAAAACGTCCGTTTTAAAAAATAAAAAAAGCATTGATACATGTCCCCTGGGGCAGGACTGAGGTCCCCAAACACTTTTTAGGATAAAACTTGCAGATTAGCCTTTAAAATGAACACTTTTGATTTCTCCCATAGACTTCTATAGGGAGTTTGGCGCGGCTTTACATATTACTTGCAATGCGCCAGCTGCTACGCTGGTTCATGCGCCTAATTAAGGCTTCACCCAGCGCACTAATTAAGGCATGAACCAGCGCAGCGCACTGACAATAGTAAATCAGCCCCACTGTGTTCCCTAGCTGTTATTGAAGGTCAAAGTGAGTGTTTTTGCCTAGGAGGATTGTGACACCCTTGGTTTTTGCTAAGTTTGTGATGTGGAAGGCTTTTGTGAAGTAGTTATTCGTCAGTTGGGGGACGTTTTGGGCTTTAAAATGTGTTTCTTGAAGGAAAACTATTTCTGAGTTAGTTTTTTTAAGTTCTTTTAAAAAAAAAATCTATTTTCTGGAATGTTAAGGCCGTTTACGTTGTGTGATATGATGCTCAGTGATTTAAGAGAATAGGCCATTTTTGTGTCAGAAAAAGAGGGAGGGGATGTGAAAAGAGGGAAGGGGGGGGTTGGTCCTGATGGTATTGAGCCTTTGTGTCTACTCAGTAGTTCACAATTAAAGGCTCTTTAGTCTTGATTAGTATCTATCCAACTACAGTTGTTTTGAAACAATATAAGCTGTTGTTCTTTTGGGTAGGTGGGAGGTGCTCTGGTGGGTGGTTGTGTTGTTTGGGTTATGAGAGCTTTTGTTCTCAAAAGCTCCTCGTCCTGAGTATGCCTGAGACATATTATTATTATATCTTGCATATCTTTAAGTTGTCTGTGACCTTTTGTATAGTTAATCTATAAATCATTTATCTTAACAGTTCTCTATAGACTAAAACCAAGTAAAGTTGGAACAACATGCTGATATAAGTCAACTACATACAAGTAAATCTGATTAACTCAAATTATAAGAAAGCCATCACTCATTTTCTCTCCCCCTTCAGGAGAATTTTTTAATTATTCAGAAAGAAGAATGTCTTACTGAGTGTGGTCCAATAGTATGTGTGATTGGGCAATAATAAATCTAGGTCTGATTTGAGTTTTCTGTGGCATCATCGACATTTTACTCTCCTCTTCTTTTGTTCTGACTTGGGAAGGTCTTATGTTGTTTGCATAGTACCTTTGTCATGTGGAGATGGTAGTATGTTAGTCTGCGGGGGGTGGAGGTTCCCCGGGAGTAGATGATGGGTGGTTGATAGTTCTATAGGATTCTGTTCCAAACGGGCAGGTTGTTACATGAGTGTAACGTTTTGTAACGTTTTTGATTGGGCTAATCAGCCTTTGTTCTCCCTGTCTGACCCTTCTCCCGGAAGTGTTCCTTGGAAGTAATCACGTGACCTGTCACGTGACCTGTGAGGCTGGAACAGACTTCATCCTGAAGGCCACAGGACAGGCCTGAAGACTCCACACATTCTGATTTCTTCACTTCTAAAGCAGCCCATGGATCCGGGACGAGGACTGCAGGATGTTACAGATGAGCCTTCTTTCCTTACCTTCTTGTAAGTGTGTTTTGTACAATGTGTCATTAAAAGAACCTCTTTAATACTGCACTTAGGTGGCACTTCCTTTCTCTACCCCTTTTTTGTTTACCTTTAGATTGAATGAGCTTTCTTATCATGGTAGAATGTTCACAGCAGAAGTCTGAGGCCTCGTACACACGTCCGAGGAACTCGACGGGCAAAACTCATCGTTTTTGCTCGTCGAGTTCTGTGTGAAGCCGCCGAGGATCTCGGCGAGCCAACTTTCCTCATTGAACAACGAGGAAATAGAGAACATGTTCTCTATTTGGCTCGACGAGGAACTTGTCGGTTTCCTCGGCCGAAAGTGTACACACGACCGGGATTCTCGGCAGAATTCAGCTCCGATCGAGTTTCTGGCTGAATTATGCCGAGAAACTCGGTCGTGTGTACGGGGCCTGAAGGAATAATGTAGAAAGTTCTTTGTCTTTGTCTTCATAGGTCCAGGTTAGTATGACCAGAGCTTGATTGGTCTTTTAGAAACATAGGGCCAGATCCACAAAAGGGATACGACGGCGTATCTACTGATACGCCGTCGTATCCCTGTTTCTATCTTTGGAACTGATCCACAGAATCAGTTTCCAATAGATAGGCAGAAGATCCGACATGTGTAAGAGACTTACACTGTCGGATCTTAGGATGCAGTACCTCGGCCGCCGCTGGGGGCATTTCTCGTCGAAATGCCGCTTTGGGTATGCAAATTAGCACTTACGGAGATCCACAAAGCTTTTACGCTTCGTTTCTTCTCCGTAAGTATTAGTTTGCAAACGCAAAATTAGGGCTGCTTTTACAAGGCCTAAACTGTTTAGGCCTTGTAAAAGTAGACCCTTCTATCCCGCGTCGCCGTCTTTTTTTTTTCTAATATTTTTTTTCCCGCCGCAACTTGTATTTTTTTTTACGCCCGTCGCGATTCTCAAAACCCGGCGCAACGTAAAACTGCGCAAAGCACGTCGGGAAAATGACGTCGTGAGCATGCGCAGTACGGCCGGCGCGGGAGCGCGCCTAATTTAAATGGGACTCGCCCCATTTGAATAGGAACGCCTTGCGCCGGCCGGATTTAAGTTACACAGCCGAAAATTTCTAGGTAAGTGCTTTGTGGATCGGGCACTTATGTAGAAATTTTGCGGCGGTGTAACTTAAATGGGAATATTTAAGTTACGGCGGCTGGCTGTGGATCTGGCCCATAGGGTTTACAGTTAGCAATGTAGCATAGCTCCTGGAGCATAGTAGCTGTCATGCCATTTTCTCCTGGGTCTTATATACAGTACGTGGTTTGTATTAAAAGAATGAAGGGACTCTTTCACTTTGGACAGTAATATTTCTGAATTATATCCCTCAAGAAATATATGGAGATGAATGAATTCTACCTTTCCGACTGCTGCAATATTGTATGAGCATAAACTGTTGTATACTTTTTACTAGATCATTTGAGGTGTGGCTGTATCCCATTGTTCTATTCTTTTTTTCTGCCTTGGGAGTAACCTATTATGCAATGTACAGTACATGTCTATTAGCTGTGAGAGGGGGGATGGGGTTTCTCCAGCAGCCCCTCCTAAAGACAGTATCCTGTTGGATAGTAGAATATACCAGTGTGTCATGTTACTGGAGGAGGTAAAGTTTACCCCACCCTGTGTCAATATGCAAAGAAGGGGGGGTTGTCCCTGAGTGTATATCTCTTTGTGCCTGTGTTTGAATAAACAGTTTTATGCTTTCCACCATAAATAATGGGGATTGTCCCTGAGTGTATATCTATTTGTGCCTGTGTTTGTGTCTTATCTTTTCCACCATACACTGATGTCTTCACAAGTCACTGGGTGGGCTAAGGGACCTTGGATTGTGCTGGTACTGGGCAAAGGATGCTTATACGACAGACAAACTCTTCTTGAATACGGGGGTCCGTCACATTGGTGGCAAGCGGTGGGATGATGCCTCCTTGCTGCGAACATGTCCAAACCACCAGCGGGATCCAAAGTCTGGATAGCAGAGGAGGTACAGATACCAGCCGCCATGGAAGAGGAATTTGAAAGGAGGTTGCAAGAGATGCAGATACAGCACAGGGGACCAGTATCAGAGAAGGTCCTGCTGGGATGGTATGATTCTGTCTACCTGCAACTCTGGAAGAAAGTGCTAGCGCTCGAGCAGCGTCACCAATGAATATTTCTCCCCTCCATCCATGTAAGGTACTGGTCACAATATAAAATGTGAGTGCTGTTATTGGGGGAACAACCGAACAAGGAGTGGACAGCTGAGTAAAGGAGGTTGATCTGGGCAGTGATGCAGTTGGACGAGAGCTACAGCCCTCCAGTGGTATGTAGCCTAAGTGTGCCCATGGACAGCGGACGTCAGCCTCACGGAAGACTTTGACTACGGCAGCCTGGGACTGTTGTACTGGAGGCTGATCATGGACCCTGGCTTTGGGAGTGATCCGGAGTGGCATTTGGAGGAAATCGTTAAGTACAGAGAGCGAAGAATGAATGTCTCGGAAGTGCTCTGGGCACAGGCAGATTTTGAGTTTCTGGCTGTTCAGGGATGGGACCAGGAGATTGCCTACAGACAGCTGCTAGAATCTGCTCAGCAGCAGGGTGGGCTTCCTCATTCCCCAGCCACAGATCACAGAACATATGGATTTAATCGACTTTTCATTGAAGGATGTAACATTTACTAAAATTTAAACTGAAGTGCTAACAGTGTAGAGCTCTGCTAGCCTCTGCCCAGCACCAGTAACATCTTATTCATTCTACGGACAGGAGATGGTGAACCTCTATCCCCAGACACCAATTCCAGATACTGGGGATTTGTTTTTTCTTCTGAAGAGGAACAACCCGGTGAACCTTCAGCAGAAGAGCTGGCTTCAGAGCATGGTGCTGTTGAACTCTGCCCACAACAATGAACTCTGCAGGGGCTCCAGGAAGAGAAAGCAATTAGCACCTCACAACTGCAGCTTGAGTTGACTGACAGCAACCCAACAGAATAGCTAGCAACAGGACAGAGTTCTGCTGGCCTCTGCCCTCAACTAACAGAAGTTGGAGTTCCTGTGGTATTGGATAGGACTTTGTTCTCCAATGACACAACCCCAGAAAAAGGTCTGGCATTGGGACAGGAGGATGTCAGCCTTGCTCCTCAAACATTGGGGGAGTTTTATCTAGAAAAAGTGGATGTGACTTCAGTCTTCATCTGTGTATCCGAGGGATTCTGGGCAGTCAGCCCAGATCCCCAACAGCCTGACAAAGTGAGCTTTGACTTCTCTGCAGTGGCTGAAAGGACTATAGGGGAAAGGACCAGTCCACGCTTCTCCCCAGCAGCAGGTATGCTCTATGAGAGAGGCAGAGGTTGGCTGGGTGAGTAATGCTCTCTTTGGGACAATTTGTTTGGGGTACTGTGTGGGTAAGGGCATTGGGGGACTGGAACTATGGACTAACTTTGAAGTCAACCCATTTGGGGTCTCCTTCTGTGTTAGTCTTCTGCCGAAAATGGAAATGTGTGACAGGAGTCACTTTGAGCAGGGGAGCTTGTGGAACCCAGCTTACCTTAGACAGCTCTGGAAACACCTTGTCCAGCTCCCTAGGCCTCTCCTATGTGTAAGTCATCCTGTATATAATAGGGGCACAGGGTGACCGAGAACCCCAGTCAGGTCTGCACTAACTTGACTCACCGTACAACACCGGACTCTGAATTTCATGTTACCCCTGTTATCCCGGGCCTTATATATGTGGTTTGTATTGAAAGAATGAAGGGGCTCTTTCACTTTGAACAGAAATATTTCTGAACAATATCCCTCAAATATGTGAAAATGAATGAATTCCACCTTTTCGACTGCTGGAATATTGTACGAGCTTGGTCTCATAAACTGTTGTAGACTTTTTACTAGATCGTTTGAGGTGTGGCTGTATCCCATTGTTCTTGTCTGCCTTGGGAACAACCTATTATGTGATGTATGTCTATATGGATTAGCTGTGAGAAGAGGGGGGGGTTCTCCAGCAGGCCCTCCTAAAGACGGTCTCCTGTTAGGTATTTAAATATACCTGTGTGTCATGTTACTGGAAGAGGTCAACTTTACCCCACCCTGTTTAACCCCTTATGCAAAGAATGGGGTGGGGGGGGGGTGTCCCTGAGTGTACATCTCTTTGTGCCTGTGTTTGAATAAACAGTCTTATGTTTTCCACCATATACTGATGTCTTGACAAGTGACTGGGTGGGCAAAGGGACATTGGATCGTGCTAGTACCAGGCAAGCTTATATGGCAGACAGACTCTTCTTGAGTGCAGGGGTCTGCCACAGTAAGTATACACATATTTTCTTTTACTGGCTAGTTAGTATAGGTTTTATAATGGGAGTGGGAGCAGATTTAAGCTTAGACTGAACTTTAAGCTGTATGGGGAAAACTGGTGTAGAAATACTGACAACATATTTAAACAGATAATATCCACTTCTGCTAATACAATGATGGTCACTAGCACTAAGCTTAAAATAGGATCATAATATGAAAAAAAAAAAATATTGCAATGTAGACATTTCAGTGTTACTTTACATACATTTTCAGCGTTATTTCAATGTAGACATACTACATGTAATTCTCACAGCCCTATCCGAACAGAGTGGAGAAGTCACAGCTATGTCTCAGCGAATGGTGTAACTTTCAGCTCAAGCTATTGACTTTTGTAAACAACGGGCTTCATTTAGTATAGACTGGTAAACATTTTAATAAACTTAAAAACACAAACTACTCAACAGGAGTAGATTTTGTAAAGGCAAATAGTTGTCATCTGCAATAGGGATGAGCTTCGTATTCGAGTCAAACTCATGTTCGATTCGAACATCGTATGTTCAATCGTTCGTCGAATTACGAAAGTTTTGGGCTGTTCACTCCAAATTCGTGTGGCGTGTCACGGCCCATAATTCACTGCGGCATCAAGGTGCATTGCTGGCTGATGATTGGCCAAGCATGCACTATGACCCACCAATCAGCGCCCAAAAAAAGGAGAGCCATAATTGGCCAAAGCCAAGGTGGCTTTGGCCAATTATGGTTTAGGGTATTTAGTACACGCCCCACACTATATAATGCTGCCTGGAAGTCGGCCTTGTGTAGTGTGTTGGTGGTTTACAGAGAGAGACATGGAGAGAGAGAGAGAGAGAGAGAGAGAGAGAGAATGTCACTTTTTGGAGTTAGATAGAGCAGGCAGGCAGGCAGGCAGGCAGGTCAGTTAGAGTTACAGTGTGTAGAGGATATATATGCAATCCCAAGTGTTGTATATATATTTATACACTGTATTGAGTTAAGCTAGATCCGCTCTTCCTAATTTACTGACAGGCAGGCAGGTGATTGTGCTAGCTGCAGTATTTTCACGTGGTGTACTGTCTGTGTCCTCTGTACTGTGTCCACCTAAAGCTACGTCAATAGATTTGCTGGTGTTTCTCATATTAATTCCTAAAGGCAGTAGAGCTGCACGATTCTGGGAAAAATGAGAATCACAATCCTTTTGCTTGGAATGAAGATCACGATTCTCTCACGATTCTCAAAAAAATGCATGGTGCTTTTGTTAGCATGCATTTTTGTGATCTTTTTATTTTATTTACAGGCACAGAGTATGTGCCTTGCTACAGAACAGCCTATTAATTTTAGAATGAACTGCCTGCCACCCCTCAATAGCACCAAAGTGCATGGGCCTTTTTTTTATTTTATTTTTGAATGCCGCTGCATCAAAATGCATGGTGCTTTTGTTAGCATGCATTTTTATTTTTGTGATTATTTTTTATTTACACACATTATATATGTATATATATATATATATATATGTATATATATATATATATGTATATATATATATATATATATATATATATATATATATACAGGGAGTGCAGAATTATTAGGCAAATTAGTATTTTGACCACATCATCCTCTTTATGCATGTTGTCTTACTCCAAGCTGTATAGGCTCGAAAGCCTACTACCAATTAAGCATATTAGGTGATGTGCATCTCTGTAATGAGAAGGGGTGTGGTCTAATGACATCAACACCCTATATCTGGTGTGCATAATTATTAGGCAACTTCCTTTCCTTTGGCAAAATGGGTCAAAAGAAGGACTTGACAGGCTCAGAAAAGTCAAAAATAGTGAGATATCTTGCAGAGGGATGCAGCACTCTTAAAATTGCAAAGCTTCTGAAGCGTGATCATCGAACAATCAAGCGTTTCATTCAAAATAGTCAACAGGGTCGCAAGAAGCGTGTGGAAAAACCAAGGCGCAAAATAACTGCCCATGAACTGAGAAAAGTCAAGCGTGCAGCTGCCAAGATGCCACTTGCCACCAGTTTGGCCATATTTCAGAGCTGCAACATCACTGGAGTGCCCAAAAGCACAAGGTGTGCAATACTCAGAGACATGGCCAAGGTAAGAAAGGCTGAAAGACGACCACCACTGAACAAGACACACAAGCTGAAACGTCAAGACTGGGCCAAGAAATATCTCAAGACTGATTTTTCTAAGGTTTTATGGACTGATGAAATGAGAGTGAGTCTTGATGGGCCAGATGGATGGGCCCGTGGCTGGATTGGTAAAGGGCAGAGAGCTCCAGTCCGACTCAGACGCCAGCAAGGTGGAGGTGGAGTACTGGTTTGGGCTGGTATCATCAAAGATGAGCTTGTGGGGCCTTTTCGGGTTGAGGATGGAGTCAAGCTCAACTCCCAGTCCTACTGCCAGTTTCTGGAAGACACCTTCTTCAAGCAGTGGTACAGGAAGAAGTCTGCATCCTTCAAGAAAAACATGATTTTCATGCAGGACAATGCTCCATCACACGCGTCCAAGTACTCCACAGCGCGGCTGGCAAGAAAGGGTATAAAAGAAGAAAAACTAATGACATGGCCTCCTTGTTCACCTGATCTGAACCCCATTGAGAACCTGTGGTCCATCATCAAATGTGAGATTTACAAGGAGGGAAAACAGTACACCTCTCTGAACAGTGTCTGGGAGGCTGTGGTTGCTGCTGCACGCAATGTTGATGGTGAACAGATCAAAACACTGACAGAATCCATGGATGGCAGGCTTTTGAGTGTCCTTGCAAAGAAAGGTGGCTATATTGGTCACTGATTTGTTTTTGTTTTGTTTTTGAATGTCAGAAATGTATATTTGTGAATGTTGAGATGTTATATTGGTTTCACCGGTAAAAATAAATAATTTAAATGGGTATATATTTTTTTTTGTTAAGTTGCCTGATAATTATGCACAGTAATAGTCACCTGCACACACAGATATCCCCCTAAAATAGCTAAAAGTAAAAACAAACTAAAAACTACTTCCAAAAATATTCAGCTTTGATATTAATGAGTTTTTTGGGTTCATTGAGAACATGGTTGTTGTTCAATAATAAAATTAATCCTCAAAAATACAACTTGCCTAATAATTCTGCACTCCCTGTATATATATATATATATATATATATATATATATATATATATATATATATAATGTTGGTTAATTAAAAAAAAAACTCAAATAAATAAAAATGCATGCTAACAAAAGCACCATGCATTTTGATGCAGCGGCATTAAAACATTTAATAAAAAAAAAGCCAATGCACTTTGGTGCTATTGAGGGGTGGCAGGCAGTTCATTCTCAAATTAATAGGCTGTTCTGCAGCAAGGCACATACTCTGATGCATCGCATAGATGTTAAATTGAATCTGATGGAGCTATTCTTCACATTTTTCCGGATGTAGCTAAGGAAACCCTCGACCGCCGCAGGGCCCAAAAACCACTTTTGGAGAGACTGAGAAGTGATGGAACTACCTATAGGTGGGGCTTCCCAGCGTGCCTAATCGCGACCAAGAATGGCCGCTCATCCACATTGCGCTTCCCTGAGGAACTTCCTACCTTCCTACAAGATCTCCATTTGCCACACATGGAGCTCCCAGGCTGGCAGAACCCCATTCCCACTTTTTCCATGGTTCGCTCATCCCAATAGAAGAAGACCCCTGCTAAGCTACGGAAGGTTTCTACTCCAAGCTCGTCCAAGAAAAATGGGTGAGGTACTCCGGGGCACCCAATCATTTTACCTTTAGCAATTCTCCTTACGGTGGTAAAGAGGTGTTTTCCAGTTTGTTATTTTTTACATTGTTTTCTGGTGTTCCCTTGCCACTTTGAACACTTGGTGGCTCATTTTTGAAAATAGAATATGTTTAAACCGTTTTGCTCCCTATTTTGAGCCTTGCTGAACGTACATCACATTACCTGATAGTCTAACCTAGTGTTTGGAGAATGCTATGTTTATGTTTTATGCGTTGCTAATTTCTTTCAGCTATAATTACCTTTATTTACAGGTCGGTAGCTGACGGGGCCTCTGGCTCCATGTTGATTCACTTGCTGGGGACATTGTTTCTCCCCCTTCTCCTTCTGGGGTTGATGGGAAATGGTGGTCTTTATTTTTCTCCTAATGTTTTTTTTCTTTAAATTCTTTGTGACCGCCTGCTCCCTTCATCCCCACTGGGACCACCGCAGATTTCTGCGTGATTGTCACCTTACTCCCAATCGTTTTACGAAATGTACTGATACTTTTTTATGTACTTTTGTACTTTTCTTCTTTTCTCTTTCATTTTCCTTCTTATCTCTTTTCTCTTTGCCCTCTCTCCCCCTTCCCCCCCTTCCCCCCTCCCTATTTTGCTGGTTCACATGGCTGTATGACTTGTTCACCTGCTTCTTCCTGGAACCATGGCTACCTTAAAAATCTCCTCTTATAATGTACGAGGCCTAAGTGTGGCCGCTAAGAGACATCAAGTTCTCCGGGAATTGCGAAGCTCTACCTGCTCTATCGCTTTCCTTCAGGAAACTTATTTGACTCACGCTACATCTGTGAAACTCTATTCACCACACTTCCCATAATGGTACTATAGCCTATCTGACACTAACAAAGCCAAGGGAGTGGCCATTGGTTTCAGTAAGAATGCATCATTTCGTCTTACTGATATGCTTGCGGATGACCACGGTCGTTATCTTTTTGTCAAGGGATTCATAGGTAACACTAAATGTACTCTGGCCAATATCTACTGCCCCAATCATAATCAAACTTTTTTTTTTACCCAAACTCTCACAAAACTCTCACAATTTGCTGAAGGATTGATCGTTCTTGCGGGAGACATAAATACACCCCTAGATCCTGCGATGGACACTTTTTTGGGCCGGTCAGGGATTCCATTCAAGCGGCTAGCGCAAGTAAAGAAAAAACTCTTAGATCTCCAACTTATAGACGCTTGGCGTCTCCTGCAAATTTCACTACATTTCCCAGAAAGTATATGAATGGGGTAACAAACTGGGTAAACTATTGGCTAGGTCACTTACAGCCAGAAAAACTCTATCATTTATACCCAAAGTGAAACTGCCGTCAGGAGACTTAGTACACACCACCCCCCAAATATCGCGAGCCTTTAAGGAATTTTATGCTGACTTATATAATGTGGAGGGAGGTTTGGCTTCTTTATCGCTTACCGAAAAACGTAAACGCACCCTTGCCTTTCTTTGACAAGCCAATCTCCCTAAGCTTTCAAAGTCGGCCCTTAACGCTCTTGAAGCGGATTTCTCCGTGGAGGAATTTAAGTTAGCACTCAAGTCCTTCTCTTCCGGTAAGGCCCCTGGCCCTGATGGTTTTACCCTCCTATATTATAAAACCTTTAGAGATGTCTTATTCCCCCACCTTGTAGCTTATGCAAATTCGGTTTCCCATGATACTCCCCTTCGCCCTGAATCATTATCCGCCCACATCACGGTTATCCCTAAACCTGATAAGGACCCTACCCTATGTAGCAGTTATAGACCCATCTCCCTCTTAAATGTTGACACCAAACTCTTTGCCAAAGTAATAGCGAACAGATTGCTTCCCCTTTTACCTAAGTGGGTCTCGGCTGATCAAACTGGTTTCATTCCGAATAGAGAGGCGAGAGACAATTCTCTCCGTACTTTATCACTGATTCATTATGTGCGGAAATATTCCCAGCCCACCCTTCTCCTCTCCACCGACGCTGAAAAAGCATTTGATAGGGTGGACTGGGAATACCTTAAAACTACTCTCTGTCATTTTGGCCTCGGTCCAAAGATGTTTTCTCGTATCTTCTCCCTTTACTCCAACCCCACCGCACAAGTACGTATTAATGGCTCCCTAAGTGATCCATTTACGCTACATAACGGAACCAGACAGGGTTGTCCTTTATCCCCCTTGTTATTTGCCATCTCCCTTGAACCCTTTCTGGCCACTATTAGGAATAACAGGGGCATTCATGGTATCCAGGTCGGCACTAGAATACATAAATACGCAGCCTATGCTGATGACATTTTATTCTTTATCCAACAGCCACGTATTTCACTGCCGAATCTGATGTCTGAATTCTCCTCATTCCAAGGTCTCTCCAACTTTAAGATTAACCTTTCAAAATCCGAAATTTTAAATGTAACAGTTCCCCAACGAACAGCTGATCAGCTGAGACCCCTATTTCCCTTTCGCTGGGTTCCATCGCACATGAAATATCTTGGCATTTACTTGACTCCTCACCTTCATTCCCTCTTTAGGCACAACTATATCCCTCTTCTAAATGCCATTAAGGATGATCTCCAGAAGTGGTCCTCCCTTTCTCACTCTTGGCTAGGCAAGGTCAACATAATTAAGATGAACGTTCTCCCCTGTATTCTTTTTTTGTTACAAATGATTCCCTTGAAGATCCCGATAGGTTTTTTTACCCTTTTACAAACCATGGTTTCCCGTTTTATATGGAGGGATGGGCATCCCAGGGTTTCTAGAGAGACTCTTTTCAGAGCCAAGTGTTCAGGGGGCCTGGCTTTACCTAATTTTAAAGCTTACTATCAGGCAGTTATATTAGCATGGATAGCGGACTGGAAATATGCCTCCGTCTCCAAATTATGGGTCCAACTGGAACATTCTTTATGTGGCTCTGATCTCTCTGTAACCCCTTGGATCCCACGCTCTTTTAGAGATCTATCCCCTACTACCTCGCCTCTCACTTCATCTTCCCTACAAATTTGGGACGATCTACATAAGAAATTTACGTGGCTCTATAATTCCCCATTAACTCCTTTGATGTCTCACAGATACTTCACCCCGGGTCTCCTTGACTCAGATTTTCAGAAGTGGTCACCGGATGGCCCTCTCCTATTGTACCATGTTGTCTCCTCCAATTGTCTTAAGCCCTTGTCTGAGATCCTGGGTCACAATTCACCCTCATTCTTAGACAAGTGGAGATACAAGCAATTGAGTAGTTTTTTCCATACACTACCTCGTCCCTTAAGAGGTATTCCAGATCTCAACGGCATAGAACAGGTTTTTCTGCCTAGAGATCCTCCTACACGTTCTATCTCCCAATTTTACAAGGCCCTCTTAGACTTACAATGCCCTTTGTATCCAGAATATCTATCCCGGTGGGAGAAGGATTTAGGGACTACTATTACAAATAAAAAAAAGGATAAGATGCTTAAGCTTACGCATGTCTCTTCCCTGGCTTCTTCCATGACTGAATCTAACTTCAAGCTCCTTACTAGATGGCACTACACTCCTGCCAAGCTTCACCGTATGTTTCCTAATAATTCTCCACTTTGTTGGAGGAATTGCGGTCAAACTGCCACCCATGCCCACATTTGGTGGTCTTGTCCCCTGATTTGTCCTTACTGGACAGAAGTCTTAAACTTGATATCCCAGATCACTGAGGTACAAATCCCCCTTGAACCGTGGACGGTTCTTTTCCACGCCACCTCTAGACCCATTGGCAAATACAAACGTTCAATCATCCCACACCTTCTTAATGCAGCTAAATCTATTATCCCTCGTCTCTGGGGTCAACCTGAAACTCCTTCAATTAAAACATGGTTGCAAAAGATTTCTGAGTTTAGTCTCATGGAAGAACTCACTCACGTTGCAAGAGACACCAGCGAACAACACTCCCGAATCTGGGCGTCCTGGTCTTCATTCATCTCTACACAGTGTTATTTAGACATTATTTCCTCACCCCCTTACGTGTCTGAAACCACATGAGGCTTCTTTTCACCAAATTGTGACCCTCTCTCCCAATCTCTGATATGGTTCCTCCTTTTTGCTGATGTCTTACTAATTACGCCCGTTTAACGAAGTGCTTGACACGACTGCCATGTGTCCCGGCTCTCCCCCTTCCCCACCCTTCCCTGCTTGTCCACCCCCTATCTTCTCTCTGCCCTCTTATCTCTCTCTCCCTACCTCCTTTTCCATCTCTTTCCTCCTCCCTTTTCTGTAATCTCTCTATATCTCTCCTCTTTTTCTTTATTTATAGACAATTGAAACGTTTATGCTGTCTATGATGCATCATCTGTAATATTTCCCAACTTATTACTCTGTAACGATGCTTCTTCAAAGAGTTGATTTACTTTTATTGTACTGTCTATTTCTATCAATAAAAAAAATAAAAAAAAAAAAAAAAAAAAGATGTGAAGTTGAATCTTTAAAACACAGTCAGGAGGCCGAGGGGCACCAAAAAAATCAAATTTTCAAAAAATCATTTGTCATTGGGACAGAAAGTGAGGTGCAATCTTCTGAACAGATGTGCACATACAGCAAAACAAATGTTACAGGGGTGATAACCGCTCTCTATGTTTTCCAAAAAGCTTAAAAAATAGATTTTTGGGCTGGAGCTACACTTTAAAAAAGTACCAGTTCAAAATTACAAACAGATTCTACTTAACAACAAACCTACAGTCCCTGTCTTGTTTGCAAAAATGCTGTTTTTCATTTTGTTGCTCCTAATTGGGTATTTTTTTTCAAAGTAAAGCTTTGCCATAAGCTCTGGGGAAAATGAATGCAACTGCACTTGCAACATACACATTATATTTGACTGGATAACTAGGCAAAATAAACAGGTGGTATAAACAGTTGGTAGATCAAATTGTTTACTGTATGTTACTTTTACCTTTATTATGGATTTTTTCCACTTAAAGGGACCAAGGCACACTTTATCATGCCAATTTGCATGTGTTGGCTCCATGTATAAATCCATTACATTTCAGGATCCCATAGAAAAGGATTTTTGGTATTTATGGACTAAAGTCTAGATTTCATGTAATTCCTTATTTACAGTTTTCTGTTTAACCACTTAACGACCGCCACATAATGATATACATCGACAGAATGACACGGCTGGGCAGATGGATGTACCGGCACGTCCTTTACATCTACCCAGCCGTGGGTCACGGGCATGCACCCGCGACCGGTCCGAAGCTCCGGGACCGCGAGACCCGCGGACCCGATCGCCGTTGGGGTCCCGCGATTGGTCCCCGGAACTGAAGAACGGGGAGAGCCGCGTGTAAACACGGCTTCCCCGTGCTTCACTGTGGCGGCTGCATCGATCGTGTCATCCCCTTTATAGGGAGACACAATCGATGACGTCACTCCTACAGCCACACCCCCCTACAGTTGTAAACACACACTAGGTGAAACATAACCCCTTCAGCACCCCCTGTGGTTAACTCCCAAACTGCAACTGTCATTTCCACAATAAAGAATGCATTTTAAATGCATTTTTTGCTGTGAAAATGACAATGGTCCCAAAAATGTGTCAAAATTGTGCGAAGTGTCCGCCATAATGTCGCAGTCACGAAAAAAATCGATGATCGCCGCCATTAGTAGTAAAAAAAAAAAATAATAAAAATGCAATAAAACGATCCCCTATTTTGTAAACGCTTTTTTGCGCAAACCAACTGATAACCGCTTATTGCGATTTTTTTAATCAAAAATATGTAGAAGAATACGTATTTGGCCTAAACTGAGGAAAACATTTTTTTATATATATTTTTGGGGGATATTTATTGTAGAAAAAAGTAAAAAATATTGAATTTTTTTCAAAATTGTCGCTCTATTTTTGTTTATAGCACAAAAAATAAAAACCGCAGAGGTGATCAAATACCACCAAAAGAAAGCTCTATTTGTGGGAAAAAAAGGACGCCAATTTTGTTTGGGAGCCACGACGCACGACCGCGCAATTGTCAGTTAAAGCGACGCAGTCCCGAATCGCAAAAAGGGGCCTGGTCCTTTACCTGCATTTTGGTCCGGGGCTTAAGTGGTTAAATGATGAACATCAGATATCTTGCAACATTATACCCCAGTATATAATGGCTTCTGTGTATTTTTAAATGCATAAATATTGTTAAAGCTCTTAATGCATAGTGCTGATGTCATACTGATTTTATGTCAGTGCTATATATAATTGACTGTGCTTTTACATGCTAGCTCTTTTAGCTTTCCTTTTATAATTAAGGTTACCCGAGCAGTGACTCACGATTACTCATGATGCTATAACTATCCATCCAGTCAATTTGAAAGCAACAGCATTTTCAGGGAGCAAAAAGTCATAGCAGCCTGATAGTTCAAAATCTAGCAAAAACAGAATTCTGTTAAAGCCGAGTTCAGTTTTGAACATATAAAGATGCAAATTATAAACTTTTGTCAAATTTCACTAAATGCATTTTGGTCTGTATTAATAATAAAAATAAAATAAAATTATATAAATTGTATGTTTTTTTTTCTATTAAAGGTTTCAATGAACAGCTGCATTTTCAAGCTCAGTTTAGTAAACCAACCCCTTTGTGCCATTTGTTAAATCTTTAGTATGTTAATTTCACGCAGGAAACCTTCTAAAGTAAGAAATATGGTGAATATTACACCTTATTTTCCTACCTAATAATTGTTTACCCTTGCAGTGAGGGTGCCCACTGGAAGAGTAATTTTCTGCCCCAAATGTAAGTACCAATAGGTGCATCATCCAGTCACATCTAGCCACAACCGGGTTGTCTCTGACCTGTGCCCTCTTCAGGTAAACATTAGATGCTACCTGTATTATATTTCTAATCAACAAAAAAGTTGGCTGTGCATAATTATTATTATTATTATTATTATTATTATTATTATTATTACAGGATTTATATAGCGCCAACAGTTTGCACAGCACTTTACAACATGGGGCAAACAGTACAGGTACAATAAAATTAAATAGACAAGGGATCAGAGGGCTCTGCTCATTAGAGCTTACAATCTAGAAGGAAGGGTCAAGTGGAACAAGAGGTAACAGTGGTGGGGGAGATGATCAGATAGAGAAAATGAAAATACAGTTGTTAGGGGTGGGATAGGCTTCTCTGAAGAGGAGGGTTTTCAGGGATCGTCTAAAAGCTAATAGAGTTGGAGATAATCAGACAGATTGGGGTAAGGAGTTCCATAGGATTCCATAGCATAATCAAATACATTTCATTTAGTTCTGATAAACTCATGAAATATATATATATATATATATATATATATTAACATAGATTTACCAATAAAACAAAAATAAAATATAACTGTTATACATATTTATTTATTGTTAGTGGTGTCATTTCTTTTTATCATTTTAATTTTGAGAGAGAGCAATGGTGTAACTTACAGATCTTATTAATGCAAGTCATGTATGTTATGCCGCGTACACACGATCATTTTTCGGCATGTAGAAAAACACTAAGGGCCAAATCCACAGACATGCAGCCTAGCTTAACTTTTCAGAGTTAAGTTACACTGCCGCAATTTTCCGAAGTTAAGTACCGATCCTCAAAGCACTTACCCGGAAAATTGCGGCAGCGCAACTTAACTCCGTCCATCGTAAGGCGTTCCTAGTTTAAATGGGCGATTCCCATTTAAATTAGGCACGCTCCCACGCCGGACGTACTGCGCATGCGTGTGACGTCATTTTTCCCGACGTGCAGCGCGCGAACGTAATTTACGCCGGGCTTTGTGGATTGCGACGGGACAATAAAGTTGCGACGGGTGAAAAAAAAAGTACGCGCCGGGAAAAAAAATTCAAATTTAAAAAAAAATTGCGGCGATCGAAAAAAAGGTCTGGTTTTACATGGTGTACTAACTTTACACATTGTAAAACCAGCCCTAATTTTACGCGTGCAAATCGTAACTTACGCAGAAAACACAAAGCTTAAAAGCTTTGTGGATCTGCTTAAGTACTCATTTGCATACGCCATGCGGCATTTCGACTCGAAATGCCCCCAGCGGCGGATGCAGTACTGCATCTTAAGATCTGACAGTGTAAGTGTCTTACAGATGTCAGATCTTCTGCCTAACTTTGGAAAAATCCTTTTGAGGATCGTTTCCAAAGTTAGGCACAGAGATACGCAGGCTGAACAGCAGTTCCGCCTGCGTATCTCTTTTGTGGATTTGGCCCTAAGTTTTTCCAACTTCATCATTACAACGACGTTGCCCACACACCATCGTTTTTAAAAAATGCTCTAGCAAAGCGCGGTGACGTACAACACGTACGACGGCACTATAAAGGGAAAGTTCCATGAGGATGACGCCACCCTTGGGGCTGCTTTAGCTGATTCCGTGTTAATAAAAGACGATTTGCGCTTTTCTGTCTGTTACAGCGTGATGAATGTGCTTACTCCATTACGAATGGTAGTTTTACCAGAACGAGCGCTCCCATCTCATAACTTGCTTCTGAGCATGCGCAGGTTTTTAACGTTGTTTTAGCCCACACACGATCATTTTTTACAACCCGAAAAACTACATTGTTTAAAACGTTTGGTAAAAAAATGCAGCATGTTCGGAATATTTTTTTTTCGTTATTCAGAACCAGAAAAATGATGTGAGGCCCACACATGATCATTTTAATATTTTTTTTAAAAAAACAACATTTTTTTCATGCCGAAAAATGATCGTGTGTACGCGGCATAAGGCTAATAATAGTATGAGAATCACTATGATCTCACAATGTGGTAACTTTGAACAACTGTTTATTATATAGATGAAAGGAGTACAGCACAGGGGGTATTAGGGCAGGATAAAATATTATGTCAGAATAGAATCTTCTGCAAGAAAATAAAAACTGTTTTAAATGTACCTTTCACATGTATGTTAAATCAACAATATGCTATTGTAATGCAATGTAATGATAATTAAACAGTAACCCTGGGTGATTTATGTACATTGCAGGGATTTTAACAAACTTTGTTGCAGATTCCTGTCGGAACATTTGGGGTTAAAAGAATACACATAAGATCGCACATTTGATATGTTTCATAGTGTTGCATATTCATAATATGTTTAGCAGAAGAGATGCCATTTTGTGTCTTAAACCTGTGAATAAGGCCTTGTTCCCATAATGACCTATCTCTTCACAAGAAACTGGATGCCTATCTGTGCCATCTCCAAGGTCATATATCTTGGGGGTTTAACACTTAGAAGATAAGAGAATGATGAGGAATTCTGGTTTTATGGGAGATGAAAAGCCTGCACAGCATGACACGAAACTCAGCATTGTCTTTGCACTATGAGACTAAGGGGGCTTATTCACAATCCCAGCGGAATTGTATATCTTAAATAGTATTGTATCTTTATAATGCCACAACAACAACATGTATATCAGTAATTCACATAATACTACTCGTTAATACATAGACACTACTGGGGTCCCAGGTATAAGATCCTAAAATAACTTCAAAGTATTAGACTGCCTTGATCACAGCCCGACATTAGTTTAAAGGAACTTTCCAAGGCATGTGTGTTGATCATAAAACCTTATCTCAATCATAACTTTAGACGTTGCCAAGATGTCTGACAACTGTTTGACATACAGGACAATTTATGGGGGGGTTTTATAGGCCCAAGTTAGAGAGGTCATAAGTCATGATTAACTCTGCTTGACCTCATCATTAGGAATAATTCCTTACACGCTACTGCCCCCTACAGGTTAATATCGGCATTGGTTCAATATAGACTTATCAAAACATATTATTATGTGACATCGGCAGTCATGTGATAGTGATGTGACACACCCACTTCTTGGGAGAGATAAAAAGTGATTACTCAGTACAGAGAGGGAGTCTGATGGGAAGAAGCTTGATGGGAGATGGCTGGAGCTGATCCCTGGAAGGCTGATCTCTGATCTCTGAAGGAAGCTGGAAGGGAGAGATTGACCACAAAGATGTAGGGGAATGAAGAGGGTCCTTCATTAGGACTTTCCCTTCTCAAACAGAAAGATCTCTTACATACTGGTAACATATAATCTTGATTATTTACCTTTTTGGTAATTCGGAGATTTTCACATACACACACAACTAAAACCATGTAAATATACTTGGCAAATATAATTTGGAAATTGGTTATGTCTAACTGCAGCATGACGTAATTGTATTCCAAATATTAAAGACATACACATTACGTTTGTCTTTGAAAAGCTAAGTGCCAATGATGGTAAATCGGTTTTAGAGTGAGGGCGTATGTGAAGATATATCCTCACCAAATTTAACAAAAGCTTGTGTACAACATAACATTTGTTATGTACACATATTTAAGAAGCCGTAGCAAGAGATCTGTTTGTTATTGAGAAGAAATAATACAATGTCAAGGTTATGTCACTAAAAGGTAAAAGGTTTTAAATACGCCAAGATGATTTAAATATGAGAGCTATGAACGCCTTGTCATAATATTGTAGATAGTCTCTAAACATTCAGCCATCGCTTATTTCTGATTATAGAAGCATATCAATTTATTTGTTGTAATACGAATTGTACCTGATTTTAGATTTTGCACTGTACCTTTAGTTAATAAATATATATATTTTAAATATTCATTTGTATTGCTTGTCCTCAAAATAGCACGGATAAAAGAATTTTAGATATCTTGTATTGTAGGAAAATTGTATTTCTCCCAAAGCACAGATATACATATTTTCATAATACAATAATATTTTATAGTTCAGAATAAATATTCTGACGGTATATGTAGGCTCTATGCCGAGATACGTCAACGGTTCTGACATTCCTAACGTTTGTTATTCTGAAGAAACCACTGTTTGTTCCTCTGTACCCCTGTGCCAAGTGCGGGCTCAGAATGCATAGAAACAGTAAGGGGCTCAGGACTAGTGTTGCTCACGAATATTCGCATTGCGAATATTCGACTCGAATATAGCATATTCGAGAAATCGCGCTATATTTCGAATTTCGCGGTGAATATTCGCAATTCCGAATATTCGCATTTTTTCAATTTGATTTTTAAAACAGATCACATCCTATCGACGTCTAAAAGCATTGCTGGTATGATTAGAGACCCTGGGCCGAGTAGCTAAGCTGAGGCGATCCTTTTATGTTGCCAAATTGAAAAAAAAAAAATTGCGATTTTTCGCTATTGCGAATGCGAAAATGATTGCGAATTTTCGATAACTGTGGTAGGAGAACTCTGATTGTCTCTGATGCAAAAGGGGGGGCTTTGTGTATGTTTCTGTTATGAATATTTGTATGTTTGATATTATTATTTTTTGTAAGAAGGAAAAAATTGCGCATACCTTAAAAAAAGGGGAGAATACAGCAGCTACTCAAAAATGTTATACAACATAAATTAATACAAGACAGAAAATGGAGTCGCTCTACAAGAATAAAAAATATGTCTAGTGACAAGACATGTGGGCAAATTATAAAATAAGCAAAACTTGTGAAATACACAGTGAAACAAATATATAAAGAAATATAGTCCCAATAATAGAAAAATAATCTTTCATAAAAATGTCTTTGATATGTGAAGTGAAAAAAAGTCCAAAGCATGCAGCATGAACGTGTTCAATCTTCAAGGTGTTTGATTGACAAATGGCTGTGACAGATGGATAGAGTAAAGAATCACCACCAATGCAAAACACTTTTTATTTTCTATTGTAAAATATTACGAATATTCTGAGCCAGAGTGCTCCTTCCGCATTTGCCGAATATTCGCAATTATTTTGTATTGTAAAATATCAAGAATATTCTGAGCCAATCAGAGTGCTCCTTCCGCATTTGCCGAATATTCGCAATTATTTTGTATTGTAAAATATCAAGAATATTCTGAGCCAATCAGAGTGCTCCTTCCGCATTTGCCGAATATTCGCAATTATTTTGTATTGTAAAATATCAAGAATATTCTGAGCCAATCAGAGTGCTCCTTCCGCATTTGCCGAATATTCGCAATTATTTTGTATTGTAAAATATCACGAATATTCTGAGCCAATCAGAGTGCTCCTACAGCATTTGTCGAAATTGCGCAATAAATATCGCATTCGCATGTTGCGATATTTCGATAAAATATCACGAATATTCTGAGCCAATCAGAGTGCTCCTACAGCATTTGTCGAAATTGCGCAATAAATATCGCATTCGCATGTTGCGATATTTCGATAAAATATCACGAATATTCTGAGCCAATCAGAGCGCTCCTCCAGCATTTCTCGAAATTGCGCAATAAATATCGCATTCGCATGTTGCGATATTTCGATAAAATATCACGAATATTCTGAGCCAATCAGAGCGCTCCTACCGCAGTTATCAAAAAATCGCAATTATTTTCGCATTCGCAATAGCGAAAAATCGCAATAATTAAATTTCGATAAAATATCACGAATATTCGAATTTAGCGAATATATCTCGAATATTCGAATATATATTCGAGATATATCGCGAAATCGAATATGGCATATTCTGCTCAACACTACTCAGGACCCCTTACTGAAGAAGTCATGCCCATTCAACGTAACGCGTATAGGGGGGAAGGAGTCGCAGTGGCTACATCATCCCGCAAGCATCTTGTCTTTTCTATGCATCCTGAGCCCGCACTGCTTAAGTGCTACATTTGTGAGTAACGTTTTAATGAGCAAATAAACTGTTTTGATATCCAGAGAGCACTAGATTTTGCCTTTTCTATTCCTATGTGCACTGGACCCCATTGAGGGAATCTGTACTGGCTAGTATCCATCTAATCAGCCGGAGTCAGCACGGATGGAATAGGAGCTTCATAACCTGCTGATTCTTTTATATCCGTGAGACCGAACCTGCTTTTTCTGACCTTCTGGTGAAACAGGGGTCAGAACGTGAGGTAAGCGGCTAGGATATAGAGGTGGAGGAGAGCACTTGCATTTTCAACATTTAGGCACTAGTGGTGTGTTGTGTGTTTTTATGCAGAAGACTCTGAGGACTATATTTGTGCATTTGGACTCATTTTTTTTTGAGTGTGTGGTGTGAACATTATTGTATTGTTTATTGTTCACTATTCCCATTTAGGGAACACATTTTTCATTATTGTTTTAATTCACTATTCCCAGTCAGGGAACATGAATATTTGATTATGCACTCGGTATCTTGCTACATTGAATAAATACCCCTGTAATACACTAGCTTAATGTATTCTTAAAGTTAGTCTGTAAACTAAGGTCCGTTTTGTTGTTATAGCATTTAGACACTTTATAAAATAGAAATTGACTGGGGCCATCTTAAGTGTGTGCATCATGAAGCCAGACTGTATGACTTCCTGGATTTCAGCCTTGCAAATCTCGCACATGCTCAGTGCTGCACAAGCAGTGTCAGATCAGGTTTCAGCACCTGTGCTGTCCAAGTCACATGATTCTTTGAGGCTGGGGAATGCACAGACTCCTGGAAAGTTACACCCACTACATTCCCAGGAGTCTGTGCGGTGTAGGTTAGGAAGCATTAAGCACCTAGGTGCAGGAAGTGGGAAGATTAACTATTCTGCCTAGCAACAACACTTTGAAGGCATCTAAAAAAAAAAAATTCGTAAAGGACTAATGACATTTTTTTTAAAACTACTGATGTAATGTTATATTTATGGGTGGAACTCCACTTTAAGGATTTTTTGGGGAGTTATTTTATATTTAGGGAGTGCAACACTGTTTTGTTTTGTATATTCTACATGTGAAGTGAACACATTTCTGTGTGTGCAGCAGTCAGGTGGGGGGGTATTTTGTCATTTTTTTTTATTTTTTATTTCTTGTTTGTTTTTTTGGTGGGACTTTGTTAAATCACCCACTACACATATCACTATTTAGGATATTATTTTTTGTGCTGATAGAAATTTGTTTTATTGTTTGATGCCTTAAATCTGATTTGTATCTTAGTGCTGACTTCTGGAAAAATGAGTGAGCCAATCACATAAGCAGGAAATTATGCTGCCTCCAGGTAGCCATATTGCATTGCATTTTCAAACAATTACAGTGGCTGCATATTGAAAAGGAAATATAATTTTTATTAACTTTCAATTACAATATGACTTGAGTCGCAATTGTATACCCTATATATTTTTTCTTTATTTGTTATTTTTTCCCCACAAAACTGGTGTTACCCTTTAACCATAACCCCCGGACCATATTGCTTGTCAAAGACCAGAGCACTTTTTGCGATTCGGCACTGCGTTGTTTTAATTGACAATTGCGTGGTCGTGCGAAATGGCGTCCTTTTTTCCACACAAATAGAGCTTTCTTTTGGTGGTATTTGATTACCCCTGCGGTTTTTAGTTTTTGTGCTATAAACAAAAATAGAGCGACAATTTTGAAAAAATGTAATATTTTTTACTTTTTGCTATAATAAATATCCCCCAAAAATATATAAAAAAATATTTTTTTTCCTCAGTTTAGGCTAATACGTATTCTTCTACAAATTTTTTGTGAATAAAAAAATCGCAATACACGTTTATTGATTGGTTTGCGCAAAAGTTATAGCGTTTACAAAATAGGAGGTATTTTTATGGCATTTTTATTAATATTTTTTTTTTACTAGTAATGGCGGCGATCATCGATTTTTTTCCGGTACTGCGACATTATGGCGGACACTTTGGACACTTTTGACACATTTTTGGGTCCATTGGCATTTTTATAGCGATCAGTGAGTGTGCGTGCGCCTCCGGCGGCGTGCACGTGCCTCTAGTGGCCTTCACGAGAGCCGACATATAGCTAGGTGCTCTCGCGCAGGGGAGCCGACCAACCGGCGACTGGTAGGCAACCAGTTAAGCATATGTTCAGCTTGAGGTTTATATATATATATATTTATATATTTATATATATATTTATATTTTTTTACAAAATTTTGCAAACAGGTAGGGCGGAACTGGTGGGCAGTGATAGGCGGCACTGGTGGGCACTGTGAGGTGACACTGAAAGGTGGCACTGATAGGTGGCAATAATGGGCATTGATAGGTGGCACTGGTGGGCATTAAGAAGTGGCACTAATAGGTGACACTGATGGATGGCAGTGATGGGCACTGGTGGGTGGCAGTGATGGGCACTGATATGCACTGGTAGGTTACACTGATAGACAGCACTTCTAGGTGGCATAGATGAGGCACTGATTGTCACCACTGGTGGGCATTGATAGGTGGCCCTTGTGGGCATTGATAGGTGGCACTGGTGAGCACTGTGGGCACTGGCAGGCGGTAATGGTGGGCACATATGAGGCAGAATTGCACATAAGCCGGTGATCGGCTTTTTTTCTCAATTGGCTGACAGCTGATGATTTGCTGAAAGCTGATCACGTGGTAAGGGGCCGCGATCGGCCCCTTACTGGGATCTGTGATCACCCAAGTCTCAGTGACTCTATAATCACCCGAGTCTCAGTGACTCGGTAATCACAGCGTGCGCCGCACATGCCCTGCAGGGACACGTGGGGAGTATGCAAAGGGTTGGACGTCTATTGACGGCCTCCCAGCAAAGCAGATCCGTGCTGTGACCGTCATTTGGCTATAGCGCAGATATCAAGTGGTTAAGGAGAATAAAAAGCAAACATATGACATATGGTAGTCTCAGAATTGTGTACATTTAACTTTTATAGTCCATTGCAAGTATACCATACAGCTGTGTTTTATTAATACATATAGAAACTCACACATGGTACAGATGCGCTACTTTACAGGCAGACTAAGGGCCCCCCAGGCACTAAGTTTAGGGTAATTTTGAATTTTTATTGTTTCACTTTAAGCATCAATAAAATCACTGCTCCTGTAAAAACAATCTTATTAAGTACCCAAGCCCCCATATATTCCTTTTATGGGCAATAACTTGCATATAAGCCTTCAAAAATGGGATTTTTGATTTTTCAAGTTCAGGTCTCAGACTATAGAATTTGCGGCACTGGTCCGAACTTTTTACATGTTCCGGAGTTCTGGTGTGAACATCACTATGGCCTAGTACATCCTGGTCTTTTACACACCAGCCCTGCAGTTGTGTGATGTGGTAAATCCCAAAAGTGCAGTCCAAGCTGGTGCGGTGGATAGCACAAGAAGCATCCGGAATCCAAGAAGTGGATCTTTCCCCAAAATTTTGGGAAGAGATCATCATGGCTCTTTTGCACCCAGAAGGTGCTGTGGCTCAAACTCCCAATCCAGATGCAGTGAGCCAACTGAATGAGAGGCATTTTTTGGATGCAATTCCTGGTATACCCTGACCCAAAAGTCACCCTAAAAAGTCACTGCTCCTGTCGCTACCAAACACTAGCGGAGTATTAATAAAGGGTACAGCACAATCTAGGGTACACATTCACACAGGATCTCGAAAGATGTGAGATAGTCAGAAAACTGGCTATCACATTTTGAGATACCCTAGATTGGAAAGTTTACAGTTTATGAGTTATAAAAAAGTAAAAAAAAAAAAAACATAAAAAATTATAAAAGTAAAAAAAAAAAAAAAATGTAGCAAACCCCAGAGGGAGCTGCTTTTGTTTGTTCAGTCTGTTACTCTGCCTTTCAACCCCAATGAACTGTCCCAGCCCCTCTGGCACACCTAGCAATGTGATTATGGAATAACTCAGCAGTAATACACAACACAGTTCTTCTTGTAGTTTACTTGAAGAAAAGTAAAATTCAGGTTAACATTAGTCAGGAACACTATGCAAACAACAAAAGCAATAGGTAACAATATGTACAGAGTAAATAGACTCCCCAATTTTGGTGTGTGTGGGATGCTGTGGCTAAAGGGGAACCCCCGGCCGGCCTACGATACCGCCAGTACTCACCCAGTGAAATTATATCAATACCCGTGGTGTGTCCCCTTTAAGAGCAACCGCGGTAATGTCCTGGAGGCAAAGCTTTGCATTTTATTATCTTCACCGGCAATGTAGGAGCTCTGTGGACAATACTTGGATGTGGTATTCTATGAAAAGCATTAAAGGTTTCTGGGCAAAGCCCCCTCACCAAATCCTGTACACAGTCAGCGGTCCTCCCCTGAGCGATCGATTGATCTTAGATGCATATGTGTCGCAGTGGCATTCAGTCCTTGAACTGTAGCAGGGTGTCCTTCTTTAGCATGGACAGTCTCTTCATCTGGGCTGAAGCTGCATGAAAAATCTGTTCCTCTGGGCTGGAGCTGCATGAACAATCTGTTCCTCTGGGCTGGAGTTGCAGGCTATGTGTCCCTTGGTAGGCCGCGATTCCAAACACACATAGAGTGCAGATGCTCTCCTGATGGGGTGCAGGCAAAAAGAGGTTGTGGCCTAGTTCCTCTGGCTTTTTATCTCCTCTCCCACAGTCCTTTGCTGCTGTCTCATGATTGGCTCAGGCTCTTCCAATAGGGAGTTTACAGACAACCTCCAATTAGGAGTTTCCAAACAGCAGTACTGAGTGTCTGTGTGTGAAGAGAGAAGAGGGGGTGAAAAAGCCCACGCCGCTGCAGCAGACAGCTGTTCCCTAATAGATTAGATCAGTCTGGAGAAGTACCTGCTACAAATAGTTGTTATTTTATTGAGTTAATGTTTGGTTAGTATGCACTTTAGGGGAGTAATCCAGATACAGGGATATCTTAGCATTGTTATAAGTCAACTCTGGTGAGTTTCTCCCCACTGCCAGCAACATATCACAATCCCTGTAGTTGAGGAGCTTCATTAAGAAAGGTGGGACCCTATGGGCCCTCTCAACCACTCTGCAGGTTTGGGACCTTTAGTCCGCTCGGGGATCCCCACCACCCGCAGGTTGTTCCAACTGAGTGTATTCTCCTTATCCTGGAGTGCCTGCATCTGTCTCTGTAGAACAAAAGCTCCCTGGAGTCCGTGTGAACCGTATCTTCCACCTGTGAGATGCAGGATTCAGCCTTGGACAACTGACTAATTTCAGCTTACCAGCGAACATCGAAAGAGGATGTGACATGCATACTTGATGGGGCACAGATAGGGTGAGGTCTTGTGAGGGCTTACCTTGAGTGGAGTCCATTTTGCAGATTTGTAAGCTCACCCTTGCAGGTACACACAGCCCACGGTAATACAGGTAAGACACTACCTGGGCTGTGAGTCTGTGCACGGGGGCTAGATAGAGATTAGCCCAGGATAGTCAAGTATAGCTGTGGCCCAGGATTCCAGAGAGAGTCAGGTAACTACTGACGGAAAGTTCAGGGTTTGCAGACAGGAACCAAAGACAAGTCCGGGGCACAAGCAGTGGGTCAAGGGATGGAGAAGGCAGGGAAAGTCCAAAAGTACAAGCCGGGGTCAGAGGGCAGGAGACAGCAGCAATCCAGGGTACGCCAAAGGGTCAGAAGCCGGGGTCAGTCTTGTAGCTGAAGACAATCACAGGAACACAGGAACCGTTGGCACAGACAGGACAATCAGAGTACAATGAACTGACACCTCCCTCATAGTGAGGCAGGGTTTTATACCCTGGTTGATTAGGAAACCTGCCTCAGCTGGACCAGGATAGACAAGTTCAGATTGTAGGGAGATCCAGAGACAGGCAATCAGCACATAGTTCAGAACCAGGCTCCGGACAGACAGCAAGAAGAATATCAACTGAGAAGTGGCTCAGAAGCAAAGACCTGGACCAGCAATGGAGAGGTCCTGGGTTCAATTCCACCCAGAGCTAACTGGGGCACGACCACGCCTCGCTGTCCGTTTGGCACGGTAGCGACCATGACAGTTCCCCCCCTTAAAAACGCCCTCCGGGCGTTTATAGGAGCTTCCTCATAGGCACTGTCTTTAAGGTCCAAACCATGGGGAAACAAAGCACCAACAACAGAGTCCGAAGATTTTTACTTTTTCTTTTTGGACTTCGTTGATTTTAAAGTTCTGGTAGGGGGTGCCCTCATTGCTTGTAAAGCTTGTTCAAACATTACTAGATCCTGTTTACGGTCCATGGTAACATTCGAGGCATATGTGCAGTCAGGTGAAAGAACTTCACTTGGGGACACAGGAACTGAAACTGGAGACACAGGAACTGAAACTGGAGACACAGGAACTGAAACTGGAGACACAGGAACCGGAACTGGAGACACAGGAACTGGAGACACAGGAACCGGAACTGGAGACACAGGAACTGGAGACACAGGAACTGGGGACACTGGAGCCGGGGACACTGGAGCCGGGGACACTGGAGCCAGAACTTCAACTGAGAAGGTAGGTACAGCAAGCTGAAGAACAGGTGCATCGGACTGGACAGTAGTCACAGGAATGTCAGACTGGGGCAAAGGAACTTCAAGCTGCATAGCAGGCAAAGATTCTGGGGTAGAGAAAAAACTCCCAATAGTACCCACCTGAAGAACCTTTGGCCGAGGTGGGCGAGTTGGGCAGAGAGATATAAAGTGCCCGCTAACACCACAATAAAAACAAAGTCCATAGCCTCTCCTCCGCTCTCTTTCTACCTTAGATAGGCTGGACCGGATGGCCCCCGATCTGCATGGGTTCCTCATCCTCCAAGGTAGGCGTGTGTGCATCCACAGGAGCGTCAAGGTGTCAGAACCTGTACTCACCAAGACCGAGATGCTGAGGGCGGCTCACCTTTGCGACCCTGTGCAGACCACTCCCTGGAGTTGGAACAGAGGAGGGACGGCACAAGGAGGCACCGGTGCTGAGAACTGGTAGGCAGACTTGGTGCAGCTGACAGAAGCAGGGCAGGTGCAGAAGACTGGAGACAAGCGTTGGTCAGGCAGGAACTGGTAGGTAAGTCCGGTAGGATCCACAGGAAACAAAGGCAAATCCGAGTCACAAGCCGTGGGTCAAGAGCAGGAGAGTTCAGAGGGAGTCCGTGAGTGTAAGCCAAGGTCAAGGGGCAGGAGACAACAGCAATCCAGGTAACGTTAGCCAAAGGGTCAAAGGTTCCAGGTGAGAGGAGAGTCGTCAAGAATTCCGGGTCAAAACAGGCAGGTACGGCAACAGGTAAACACATAGGAGCTGAAGACAAGCCAGCAACTTGTTCAGGGGATGAGGCCAGTTTAAATAGGAGAGTCAGTCCTCTGATTGGCCACAGAGCTGTCACGTGCACGCCCGTGCGCGCGTCCACGCACACGGCGCGCCGCTGTACCGCGCATGCGCGTGCGCATGCTGCGCCCGGACGTGCGCCAGTGCCCAGTTGCCCCGCGCATGCGCGGGAGCTCAATGGAGCCGGGAATGGAGCCCTGACACAAGGCTTTGTGGTGTTTGAGCTTCATGGCTGGGCACATACAGAGCTTCATAGCTTGGCACATACTGGGCTGGCTTGATGTCATATCTGTACTGGGGCTTCCTGTCCCTGGATACCCGTAGGCCACGTGAACTGAGAGCAGACCTGGGAGCGCTGGTCCTCTTGGAGACAGGAATGTATGAGTCCAGAGCAGACATGAACGTTTCCCAGCTGTCCAAGACTGGACTCTTTTCCTGCAACAGCAGATGAGCCCATGATTTGATTTGCCCTGTTAGCAAGTTGATGGAAGCGCGAACCTTAACATAGTCCGTGGCATAGGTCCTAGGTTTAAGAGTAAACAACAGCTCACAATCCATCTTAAAACACAAGAAGGATTCACGGCTACCATCAAATTTCTCTGGCATAACAACTTCACTTGGGGACACAGGAACTGAAACTGGAGACACAGGAACTGAAACTGGAGACACAGGAACTGAAACTGGAGACACAGGAACCGGAACTGGAGACACAGGAACCGGAACTGGAGACACAGGAACTGGAGACACAGGAACCGGAACTGGAGACACAGGAACTGGAGACACTGGAACCGGGGACACTGGAGCCGGGGACACTGGAGCCGGGGACACTGGAGCCGGGGACACGCCTCGCTGTCCGTTTGGCACGGTAGCGACCGTGACAGGTCTGCAAGGTAACAAAAAAGCAGATCCACAATGGCAGGATGAAAAAAAGGAACAAGTAGGAGCAGAGCTTAGCTGTAGCATATCCTGATGCAGACACATCCTGTCAGGCCCCCTCCACTTCACTATTATATAATAATTTCTGTTCTATTAACCACTTGCTTACTGGGCACATATACCCCCCTCCTGCCCAGGTGAAATTTCAGCTTCCGGCACTGCGTCGCTTTAACTGACAATTGCGCGGTCGTGCAACGTGGCTCCCAAACAAAATTGACGTCCTTTTTTCCCCACAAGTAGAGCTTTCCTTTGGTGGTATTTGATTGCCTGTGCGGTTTTTATTTTTTGCGCTATAAACAAAAAAGAGCGACAATTTTTTTAAAAAAATACAATATTTTTTACTTGTTGCCAATTATAAAAAATATGCCAATTTAAAAAAAAACTCATTTTTTTTTCTCAGTTTAGGCCGATATGTATTCTTTTACATATTTTTGGTAAAAAAAAAAAAAAAAATAGCAATAAGCGCAAAAGTTATAGCGCCTACAAAATAGGGGACAGAATTATTATTTTTTATTATTATTTTTTTTACTAGAAATGGCGGCGATCTGCGATTTTTATTGGGACTGCGACGTTATGGTGGACACATCGGACACTTTTGACACATTTTTGGCGCCATTCACATTTATACTGCGATCAGTGCTATAAATATGCACTAATTACTGTATAAATGTGACTGGCATTGAAGGGGTTAACACTAGGGGGTGAGGAAGGGGTTAAATGTATTCCCTGCATAGTGTTCTAACTGTAGGTGTAGGGGGGTGACTGGGGGAGGTGACCGATCTGTGTCCCTATGTACAAGGGACACAGATCGGTCTCCTCTCCAGAGACAGGACGCTGTCTCTGTGTGAGCCGGCAATGAGAGATGATCTCATATGTTTACATTTGAGATCATCTCTCATTGGCCGCACAGATCGCATAGCAAACGGCCACTCTGATTGGCCATTCGCGGCGATCTGTAAGGGACACAGACACGGCTGCGCACTCTGGAGCAGGCGCGGGGAACGCCCAAAGGGGGGGACGTCTATTGACGTCCAGTTGGATATTCAGGTCCGCGCTGTAGCCGTCATTCGGCTATAGTGCGGGCCTCAAGAAGTTAAAATGTATATGCCATATGAATACACTGGTTCTCCATTTGACTACTTGTCCTTCCCCCACTCTTTTTCCCTATTATTTTTGACATAGAGTGTATAGTTTTGGAGGTACCCCATCCTATTTAGACAAATTGGTTTATTTGTTGCCCAAAAATTAACAGTAGTTTGAGAGCCATCTTTTAATATTTTTTTCCCCTCCAAACAGCGCCATTTTTAAATTGGGAAAACATCTGATCACATCGATCTTGCTGTGGTCAAATGCTTGAAGGACAGAGGGGAGATCGAGAGTCTATTATATCCTAGGTTTCTCAGAAAAGAGTACCTGTCACAGCGTGTTGCTTTCACAGGAGAAATTTACATTCCCTGTAATAATAAAAGTGATTAAAAAAAATGATGAAAGGGACTGTGTAAAAATAAAAAAGCAAAATAAATGATTGTAAATAAATAATAAATACAAAATGAAAGCACCCCCCCACCCTCCGTGCTTGCATGCAAAACTAAAAACAAGCATTGGCCTTGTGTCAGTATGTAAACTGTGATTGTTTATGTCAGATCGAGGGCAGTAATTCTAGCACTAGACTTCCTGTATAAATCTAAAGTGGTAACATGTATAGGCTTTTAAAGCATCTCCCATTGATATTAAAAATGTACATAGTTTGTTTCTGTTGTATGGGAGTGTGCAATTTTAAAGCATGTCATGTTTGGTATCTATTTACTCGGCATGCCATCATCTTTTATATGTTACCAAGCAATTGGGTAATATAATGTGTTTTTGTGCATTAAATTTCAAAAAGTGTACTTTTTCCCCAAAAATTGCGCTTGAAAAAACACTGTGCAAATACCACCATTTTATTGTCTATGGCATCTGCTTTAAAAGATGTATAATGTTTGGGGTTCAATGTATTTTTTTAGCAAAAAATTACCACTCTTTGAAAATTATACACCTCAAGGTATTCACCGAGAGGCATATTGATTGCATGGAAAATTTTATTTGCCACAAGTTTTTGGAAAAATTACATTTTTTTTTACATAAAGTTGTCACTAAATTATATATTGCCCACACATGGCATGGGTATACTGGAATTACACCCCAAAATACATTCTGCCACTTCTCATGAGTAGCCCAAAATCCAGTGTCCCTTTTGAAAGCCTGTAGGTGAATAATTTCCTAATTTCACTCCCTCACTACAGTCACTACCTATAAAAGTTTTGGAGGCCTAAAATGCGGGGATAGTACAAAACACCCCCAAATTCCTTATTTATGGAAAGTAGACACTCCAAGGTATTTGTTAAGAGGCATGGTTAGTATTTTATAAACAAAAAACTCGGTGCTACTACCCATACATCACACGGTAAGCAGAGCTCCTCGATTCACAGTCACTGGCTGCGTAGAATAATGAGGAAAAGATTATCCGCACTCCGGTCGTTGCTCTTAAACAAATAACATGTTTATTGACAAGCCACAGTAGACAAACGCAAATAGGAAAGGTTGGCACATTTCAGCCTATAAGGCCTTATGCCGCGTACACACCATCACTTTATGTGATGAAAAAAAATGACGTTTTTAAAAACGTCACTTTAATTGACTGTGTGTGGGGGAAAACGTCGTTTTATGTCTTGTAAAAAACGACCAAAAAAAATTGAAGCATGCTTCAATTTTATGTGTCGTTTTTCAAAAGTGCACTTTTTACTTCACAGAAATTGACCGTGTGTAGCAAAAAACGTTGTTTTCTAAGACGTTTTTTCATCCACGCATGCCCAGAAGCTACTTATGAAGCGAACTTCAATGGTAAAACGTGGTGGAACGTAACCTCACTTTGCAAGATCATTGTGAAAAAACGATGGTGTGTAGGCAACTTCGTCTTTGAAAATTTAAGTTTCAAAAACATCATTTTTTACTTCACAGAAAGTGTCGTTTTTTTTCATCACATAAAGTGATGGTGTGTACGGGGCATTAGTCATAATCACATTACAGACATGAAACTTGTGAAATAAATAGTAGCTCTAATAGTAGCTCTAATGATCACTGACTCCACCCATTAGCTGTCTAAATTGACTGCAAGCAATTATCCAAGGAAGGAAATCAGCTGCAATGCATTTTGGGTGATCCATGTGTATGCCACTATTGTTCACACACCTTGTAGTGATAATATGTACATGTGTGCACACAGTCGTGAAATACAAGAAACATTAAATACAAAAGATACAAATGATAATCCAGGTATGTGAAAAAAAAAGACACCAGAAGAGGAAAAGAAAGAAAGAGAGGGAAGGCTATGGGAAGAGGCATACTTAATGTAAGTGCGAATCCAGATCCCACCTCAGGTTTAACCCCTGAGTCGATCTATTTTTTTAATCTAAAAATCCACCATGCTTCTATCCCCAATAGTCTTTTCTCCCTGTCACTTCCTCTGGGCGAGTGAGACAACCTTTCTATTCCTCCAAAACGGAAAGAGGATCGCCCTTATGACATTCCTTAAAGTGACGTGTTGCATTTGAAATGTTTCTAGCATTTGAATTATTTGTGTCAAAATAATGTTCCCCTATACGGGTTTTCAAGGGACGTGTGGTACAGCCTACATATTGGAGGCTGCATGAAGTACAGGTGATCAGGTAAACTACATAATTTGTGCCACAGTTGATGTATTGCTGTATAGTGAGCTCTTCATCTGTAGCTGTGGCAACAAATGATTTACAAATTACAGTACCTACAGGTTTTTGTATTGCAGGAGTAACTTCCAGGATAGAAACAGCCAGGTGGGTTGGCATTGTTTGGATGCGAAAAGACTAGGTGATAGTGCAGTCCCAAGTGTGGGTGCACGTCGGCTATACAGCAGAACATAAACTGTGGCACAAATTATGTAGTCTACCTGATCACCTGTACTTCATGCAGCCTCCAATATGTAGGCTGTACCACACGTCCCTTGAGAACCCATATAGGGGATCTACCTTAGTGTCCAAACGTTGAAAAAGCTCACACATGTGGTATTGCCATATACAGGAGGAGTAGCAACATGTTTTGGGGGTGTAAGTCTAAACATGTGATAATTATCTTGATAACTTTGTATATAAAAAAATAATAATTGCATTCAGTATTTTCCCCCAAAAATTAAGTCTTCAAAATATTCACTATGCCTCTTAGACAGTGGCAGCTGGTGCTGTGTATTTTTTCGGCAAACAAGACACCCACCGCCACTCCTCTCGATCGGTAGGTCAGTCAGAGTTAAATCTCCCATCACTCGCTTGTTCACCCCCCCCTCCCACCAATCCTGCACTAACTCCTTCTAGGCAGCTTCAGTTTCTTCCTGTTCAGGGGCTTCAACCTGTGTCTCCAGCTTCACAATGGCTTCTTCCTCTGTGGCTACCCTCCTCCTTCCCTTGAAGGCCAAAACTATTGCTTCTCCTCTCGACCATTCGGGTCTTAAGACCTGCTTCCTAATTGGCCGGAAGGAGAATCAGGAAGACAATAGCGAATAATTATTTGCTATTGTCACACAACTGTGTGGGCTCAGGGCCCCAAGCCCACCCCTTTTTGAAGCCAGTTAGAGACTCAGGCTCTAATAATGTGCTTCAAAAATAATGAAAAAAATACATTGCAATCCCCTGCGCCCCTTAATGGATGGTCCGCCACTGCTCTTACCTTGTGGCATTTGATTTCCAAAATTTCCTGTTCTCCAAGGTCTCCAAAAATGCGAGCATAAATCAAGAAATTAGATGCATTATTTATGCCCCATGAAAGTCAAAAAGTGCTCCTTGGATTTTGGCCACCTCTGGGTGGCTAGGCTGTGAAAAAGGCTCAACTTCAAGAATACCTGTGTTAGTCAGCTCTTTCTACCTGTTCACCACCTGCTCTCCTTCTTAAAGCGGAGTTCCACCTAAAAATGGAACTTCCGCTTAATCCACTCCTTGCCCCCTTACATGCCACATTTGGCATGTCATTTTTTTTTGGGGGGGGTGGGGGCTTCAGGAGGATCCTGTCCCACTTCCTCCTTCCGCCGAGGGGCTGGTAAGGCGAATAGCTTAATCGCCTTATTGCAGCCCCTTCCTGTAGGCGAGCGCCTGTCCAATCGGACGGCGCCGTGCCGCTCGCGCATGCGCAGCGCCGCTTGCGCATGCGCAGTGGGTGCCCGGCCGTGAAGCTGAAAGCTGTCACTGCCGGGTACCCACACTAGGAATGAAGAGGGGGGGGCGAGTGCTACGCTGTGGGCACTTGCTGAATGAAGCTAGGACAGCCACTGATGTTTCTTCATTAGACCCTTTTCACACTGGATACGCCTATAGCGGAGCGTTAAAATCGCGGTAAAATAGCAGTGTTTTTCCACGATTTTAACGCTCCGCTATAGGCGTATCCAGTGTGAAAGGGGTCTAATGAAGAAACATCAGTGGCTGTCCTAGCTTCATTCAGCAAGAGCCCACAGCATAGCACTCGCCGCATGTCACTGGAGAGCACATTGAACACATTTTATAAGTGGTCAGAAACTTGTAAATAACTCATGAAAGAATAAAGTTATGTTAAAACCAAGCACACCATTGTTTTTCTTGTGAAATTCCCAATTAGTTTGATGTGTCACATGACCCTCTTCCTATTGAAAAAAAACAAAAGTTGGATTCAAAATGGCCGACTTCAAAATGGCCGCCATGGTCACCACCCATTTTGAAAAGTTTCCCCCATCAGATATACTAATGTGCCACAAACAGGAAGTAATTATCACCAACCATTCCCATTTTATTAAGGTGTATCCATATAAATGGCCCACCCTGTAGTATGAGGTTCTGTCATTGCTCCTGATACATAAACACGCAAAACACAGCCCATACAGACTTGGTAAGGATGTTTTCAAGTTGTGGTTGGCATCTGTGTAGTTTACAGACCTGACACAAGATAAGAATCAATGGGGTTGATTTACTAAAGGCAAATAGGATGTTTACTGCAAGGGAAGTTTCATTTTTCCACAGAGCTTAGAGGATATGGTACAAGGAAAATAAAAACAGAATTTTTGCTTGCACATACTTGGATGAGTTCAATCAGTAGATTATCACCTCATTCACTAAACTTTGGGACAAAAGTCCCTTTCAAAGTGTAACATCATTTGCAAAATTAAAAGCCTATTTGTGGGGTAAATTAACCCCAAATGTGTCTGCTATTTCTGTTATGAAATCTAAAATAAGATTCTTACTTGCCCTTAACTAAATTCTTAACCAGGCTTTATTACACACAAGTATTACTATGGCAATTCCTAAATACAAATCATTATTGGAATAATTTACTCCCATCCTTTCATTAAAAAGTGAATCACATTAACTTGACATTTACAAAGAGAATGCAAAATACTTCTGTTTCAGCAATGTACATGTTTGGATCAATAAATACCACTCTATCAGCTTATTATAGATAATCTTTTGGTGCATTATAAAATCCTTCACGATTGAGGTATACTAAAGAGTCTCATGCAGACAAGTATATTTTTAGGTAAACTATTAATCCACATAGATAGCTGTTTTACATTTTGAGTAAATTAAGAATTAATTCTTTGAAATATTTAAAAACCCATTTTGGGGGTTTAAAAAGGTCTGGTTTGAAGTAACAGGAACATAGATACATCTATCATATTTTGTATAAATCTTGTTTTAAACCCCCTGACTGTTACCTGGAGTTGTTGTCAGTAATGCAGTGGTTCAATCCTCCTCATGACCTTTCAACCCTTAGGCCGCGTACACGCGATCGGTTAAACCGATGAGAGCGGTCTGATGGACCTATTTCATCGGTCCAAACCGATCATGTGTGGGCGAAGGGAAGGGAGTAACCGCTCCAGGTGGGTGTGTTGAGAAGATCAGCAACAGCTCAGGAAATCAAGGGTGCTGGCAATGCACAAAGCAATTCATATGAGGAAAGACGGGATGGACAGCCGCACTCCAAAAAAAATATAGGGTTGTCTTTATTGTAAAAAAGGATAAAATGCACTACAAAACAAGCAGAACTCAAGGAAAACAGCCTACACATTTCACACTCCAATTAGTGCTTAGTCGTGCGTGGGCGCCATCTGTTATTTATCCATCGGTTAAAAAAAAGCCAACTTGTTTTAAATTTAACCGATGGATACCTAACTGATAGAAAAAAACAATCATTAGTAGGCACAACCATCGGTTAAAAATCCACGCATGCTCAGAATCAAGTCGACGCATGCTTGGAAGCATTGAACTTCATTTTTTTCAGCACGTTGTTGTGTTTTACGTCACCGAGTTCTGATTCAATCGGTTTTTTAACCGATGGTGTGTAGGCACGACTGACCATCAGTCAGCTTCATCGGTTAACCGATGAAAAACGGTCCATCAGACCATTCTCATCGGATGGACCAATCGTGTGTACAGGGCTTTAGTGTGCATTTGGTAAAAAAAGAGGGATGGACCAGACATTTTTCTTTATAGGCCAGCATGTCACTGACTCTGCACTCTTGTTCATTTACAGCCCATCAAAGGGTCTGAGCAATGCTGGGACAATGTCCTCTGTCACCTAAAGTGAAGATTGCAAAATGAGACCTCATCCATCCCTCCAAGCTAACACAGACCTTGCATGTACAGAGGATGTGATAGGAAAAGACGCATTAATGACAGTCACTAACTGCAAAGCCTAGAGTTGTCATATGTTTTGGTCAATAAAAGACCAAATGAGATGGTGGAAGGGAATTACAGAAGGGTTAAACAGTGTGTAGTGATCATGTTAACCACTTAAGGACCGCCTAACGCCGATATACGTTGGCAGAATGGCACGGCTGGGTACAGGCACGTACCTGTACGTCGCCTTTAAGAGCCCAGCCATGGGTCACGCGCGCGCCGCTGCCAAAGCGCTCGCAAACCGGTCCGAAGCTCCGTGACCGCGCCCGTGGACCCGATCGCCGCCGGTGTCCCGCGATCGGGTCACAGGAGGTGAAGAACGGGAAGAGGTGTGTGTAAACACACCTTCCCCATTCTTCTGCGTGGCAGTGTCACTGATCGTCTGTTCCCTGTTATAGGGAACGATGATCAGTGACATCACACCTACAGCCACGCCCCCCTACAGTAAGAATCACTCATGCCCATTGATGCCGCCTATGAGTGCCCATCAGTGCTGCCTATGAGTGCCCATCAGTGCCGCCTATGAGTGCCCATCAATGCCGCATACCAATGCCGCCTATCAGTGCCCATCAGTGCCGCCTATCAGTGACCATAAGTGCCACCTCATTGGTGCCCATCAGTGCCACCTCATTGGTGCCCATCAGTGCCGCCATATCAGTGCCCATATTTGAAGAAGAAAACTTACTTATTTACAAAAAGTTGTTGCGCAAAAAAAATTGCAGAGGTGATCAAATACCACCAAAGGAAAGCTCTATTTGTGGGAAGAAAATTCAAAAAAAATTGTTTGGGTACAGTGTAGCATAACCGCGCAATTGTCATTCAAAGTGCGACAGCGCTGAAAGCTGAAAATTGGCTTGGGCAGGAAGGTGTGTAAGTGCCTGGTATTGAAGTGGTTAAACACTATTTATGAAAAATTAAATTTTTTTGTAACATTCATCCTATATTAGAAAAATATGAATGTTACCTTCTCAGTACAGTCACTTGACATTTCTTCAACTTGTTTTTTAAGTGTGCATCTCCTTCCCAGAACTAACCCATGAGGGATAGTTAGGTGGTATATAATGCCGCGTACAGACGGTCGTTTTATGCAATGTAAAAAAACGACGTTTTTAAAAACGTCAATTTCATTGACCGTGTGTGGGGAAAACGTCGCTTTATGTCTTGTAAAAAACGACAACAAAAAATTGAAGCATGCTTCAATTTTATGTGTCGTTTTTCAAAACGTCGTTTTTTACTTCACAGAAATTGACCGTGTGTAGCAAAAAACGACGTTTAAAACGACGTTTTTACACCCGCGCATGCCCAGAAGCTAGTTATGAAGCAAGCTTCAATGGAAAAACGTGGTGAACGTAACCTTGCTTTGCTAGAGCATTGTGAAAAAACGATGGTGTGTAGGCAACATCGTTTTTGAAAATTGAAGTTTCAAAAACGTCGTTTTTTACTTCACAGAAAACGTCGTTTTTTTACATCGCATAAAACGACCGTCTGTACGCGGCATTAGGCTCCTGGACTTTAGGGTATGTTGAGGCATCCAGGGCCTGTCAGAATCAGGCACCAGTGTAGTGGAAGGGGGACCAATGTTTTTGAGGAGACCTCTCTCAAGACACCACCTTAATGCTGAGGGCTATGTTGACTGAGATTGGCACAACAGTGTGCTGCATGCGCCACTCATTTCTTATGATGGGGATATCAGCCTGCATGCATGATGTGCTGGTTAGTTCTGGGTGGGGTGTTTTTTTGTTTTTGTTTTTCATTTGTTTTACATTTAAAAAAATTATGGTTAACCCTCCAAGTCAAGGTTGTGAGTGTTGCCTCATTAAAATTAAATAGCAAAATCTATAAACTATGCCAACATCCCTGTTGTTTGTAATAGGTATGTCTTGATCAGTGAACTCAAACCAAGGCTGCTTGGGGCCTGATTGATTGACCATAGATCGAGAGAGAAAAAGAGGGGAGGTTGTTTGGGACTTTAAAGGCACTAGTATGCAACAATATAAAAAATATATATAAATATTTATTTTGACAGATTATATTAATACAAATTGTACAAAAAAATTATACAAGACAATTGGGACAAACCCCACAAATCAGATCGATCACAGGACCGTTTGTCTAATCGGTGGAGTCGTGGTCTCGACCGGTTTCGCAGTGTAAAACTGCTTCTTCAGGAGAATGTCTATAGGGTATATAGGTAAGATATAATACAATGAAAGAATAATAACAAGCAATTGTATACAATAATTTAATAAAGAAATTTCATAAACTCAGTGTTGCGTCTTGTAGGAGAGTCAAAAGACTACTCACCTTAATTTGCCAGAGTGATCGTGGATCGGCTCGGGCGGTGGCCCCCTAGGGCGCACGTGGGGGATAATAAGAACGGGCTCTGATAGAAAGGGTTAATAGATTATTCCTAATAATGGATGTATTGAGGGACGGTTGTGCAAGAAGAAGAAAAAAGTGGGAGGGTAAGGTTAAGGGAAAAGAGAAAAAACGAAGAAACAGAAAGAAAAGAAAGGGAGAGAAAGTAGGGAATAAGAGAGGAAAGGGGAAAAGAGGGGTGGGGGGGGGGGAAAGGGGGGTAAAAAGGGTAGGATGAAAAAAGGGGGGGGGGGTGTGATCGGAAATGAAATGGGGAATAAAAAAAAAAATGGGTCGGGCAAAAAGGAAGGAGTGGGGAGGGGGAGAAGAGAAAGGAAAGGTAGGGAATTAGAGAGGGGAAGAGGTTGGAATTGAAGGAATAAAGAAAACTTAATCAGAATAGAATAGAATGAGGAAGGAAGAGAGGGAAAAGGAAAAGAAAAAGAGGGAAATAAAACAGGGGAAGGGGGGAGGGGAGAGGGAAAAAGAAAGGGGAGGGGAAGGGAAAGGGGGTTGGTTAAGAACAGAGGGGAGAAAAGGGGGGGGAGAAATTGGTTGAACACAAGGGGAGAAAGAAAGAGAGGAAGGGTCATTGTGGGGTAGTGGGTAGTGGAGATCAAAGGTGCCCAGACAAGAAACTGAAAAGGACAACCAGGAAAATTAATAATTCAGCAGTAGGACACCAGGGAGTGACAATCAGGAGGTGACGATCAGTGCTGGGATGGAGGGGGTTGAAATAAACTCCAGCTTACCGTCCAGGATAATTTAATCAACTTAATTGATACTGGGGTGGTGGACACATGATAGTAACAGATATGTACCGGCAAGCAGTCAAAAAGCCAGTGTAAATAAGCACCGGCTAGAGCCAATCTAAGAAAGATATAATGTCAAACAATTAGTTGGAAATGATTATCTAGAGTAATAGAATGGAGTAATAGAATGGCACAGGGGTAGTTGATGCAGGGTCGGTGTGTATAATGTTTACTTACCACAGAGTGTGGAGTGTCAGTCCGTCCCCAGGGAGAGCTCCGTGCATCTCACTCAAGCCGCTCGTGGAGCAGCTTAAATGAGGAATCCCAAGGCACGTCATACGTCACGTGGGCGTGACGCAGACGTGACTCACCGTTCAGACGGCCGCGCATTGGTCAATGCGCAGCCTTGCAGACATGACACCCAATGGCCAGGGGCCGGGTTCAATGCTGCAAACAGCGGGCCCCAGTATCAATTAAGTTGATTAAATTATCCTGGACGGTAAGCTGGAGTTTATTTCAACCCCCTCCATCCCAGCACTGATCGTCACCTCCTGATTGTCACTCCCTGGTGTCCTGCTGCTGAATTATTAATTTTCCTGGTTGTCCTTTTCAGTTTCTTGTCTGGGCACCTTTGATCTCCACTACCCACTACCCCACAATGACCCTTCCTCTCTTTCTTTCTCCCCTTGTGTTCAACCAATTTCTCCTCCCCCCCTTTTCTCCCCTCTGTTCTTAACCAACCCCCTTTCCCTTCCCCTCCCCTTTCTTTTTCCCTCTCCCCTCCCCCCTTCCCCTGTTTTATTTCCCTCTTTTTCTTTTCCTTTTCCCTCTCTTCCTTCCTCATTCTATTCTATTCTGATTAAGTTTTCTTTATTCCTTCAATTCCAACCTCTTCCCCTCTCTAATTCCCTACCTTTCCTTTCTCTTCTCCCCCTCCCCACTCCTTCCTTTTTGCCCGACCCATTTTTATTTTTTTTTTATTCCCCATTTCATTTCCGATCACACCCCCCCTTTTTTCATCCTACCCTTTTTACCCCCCTTCCCCCCCCCACCCCTCTTTTCCCCTTTCCTCTCTTATTCCCTACTTTCTCTCCCTTTCTTTTCTTTCTGTTTCTTCGTTTTTTCTCTTTTCCCTTAACCTTACCCTCCCACTTTTTTCTTCTTCTTGCACAACCGTCCCTCAATACATCCATTATTAGGAATAATCTATTAACCCTTTCTATCAGAGCCGTTCTTATTATCCCCCACGTGCGCCCTAGGGGGCCACCGCCCGAGCCGATCCACGATCACTCTGGCAAATTAAGGTGAGTAGTCTTTTGACTCTCCTACAAGACGCAACACTGAGTTTATGAAATTTCTTTATTAAATTATTGTATACAATTGCTTGTTATTATTCTTTCATTTTATTATATCTTACCTATATACCCTATAGACATTCTCCTGAAGAAGCAGTTTTACACTGCGAAACCGGTCGAGACCACGACTCCACCGATTAGACAAACGGTCCTGTGATCGATCTGATTTGTGGGGTTTGTCCCAATTGTCTTGTATAATTTTTTTGTACAATTTGTATTAATATAATCTGTCAAAATAAATATTTATATATATTTTTTATATTGTTGCATACCAGTTAACCCTCCAAGGACTGAAACTGTTTTTCAAAATCATGCAGATTTTCCTGCAGGATATATATATTTTTTTTTACTTCTACTGTATAAGGGAGATTGACAGCAGTCCACCAGCTGGTGCATTCATCTAGTGCACATTATCCCATTGTAAATAGGGTGAATCTGTCTGTGAAATTCCAGATAAATGCCATCAAATCTCACTTGAGCAAATGTCAATAAAAGGTTCAGTGATTAATTTATTTATCCTGTATGCATTGCACAGCACAAATCTACTTATCTTTGTGAATAAGGGGAAGTTGTGCTAATTTTAATAATTTAATCATTTTCAAGAATGATTACCAGTAATCTTGAATTAAATACATGTGTAAAATCACTCTGCAAAGTAAAATAAAATGTACAGTATATGCTCTAAACCTTTAACAATTCAACCCCACTTTTTTTCCATCAGTCTGAGCAGACTGGTAGACATGCATACATGAAAATATGGTAAAGTACAAACAATATACTACTGTAGAAAAATCCAGGCCACTGTCTCGCAGTGAAAATATAATCAGGTTTATTTTCTAAGTCTATTGTGCATATATACATAGCACTTTAACAACAAAAAGGAATGTGCTAAATAGTTTAAATTTCTGAATATATTTATACCATGTTGATAAGTTTTAAAGAAGAAAATGTAAAGAAGCTGATTAACATTTGACAACTCCATTATTAAAACCAGCCACTTATGTAACCCCTTAAACCTCCAAGACTCTGAATTTCCAGAACACAGTCTCATCATTTAGGGCCCATTCACACCTGAGTGTTTTGTAGCCTGATGCCTGAAGCTATAAAATGCTACAGGGGAAACAATCCATTATTCTCAATAGAGATGGTTCACATCTCCACTCCAAAACACCTGAAGCCGAACGCCTGAAGCTCAAACAAGTTCTGGACCCTTTTTTGTTGCTCGAATTGGGCTGATTTGGGCGTTATTTGAATGTTTGTATTCCCATAGAAACTAATGGAAATGCTCGATTTAAGCGTCCAGCGTGACATCAAGTGTTTCTACGGGCGTTTTGTCGCTTTAATCTGTTCTGTGAAATAGAATATTCACCAAGGAAGAAGATAAAAAAAATTTACAAACATAGCAACAAATGATGAATGAGATGATAATTTTTCCTATTGGCTAAAATAAAAAACGATAACGTTCAAAAACATCGGACAACGCTGTATGCAAACGTGCAAATACGTGCGAATACGCGCAACAAAAAATGCTCAAAAACGCTACGCTCAGGTGTGAATGGGGCCTTAGGGATAACAAGCTCACTTACATAGTTACATAGTTAATCTGATTGAAAAAAGATCATCTACTTTAACCAACAAGAAAGAAAAAAATCAAAACAGCACGTACACAGACAGAAAACCTCCACTATCCTATACCCACAGTTAACCCAGAGGAAGGCAAAAATAAACCAATAAAACGTGAGACATGTGCAATTTGTTTCATAACGAATCGAAATTTGGCTGAATTTTGCATCATTTGGATGAATCCAGGTCTTTTTTTCAGCGATCTACTGAGCTGACCAGAGCCAGCTCTTAAGGGAGTATATTCCACATTTTCACAGCTCTTAAGCCCTGTACACATGGCCCAGAATCTCGTCAGGAAAAACTGTAGTTTTTCCTGACGAGATTCTTGGCAAGATCCTCTTATGGGCCGAGTGTACACACGGGCCATTCAAAAGAACCGCCGTTCTTTTGAATGGCACTAATGCAGTGACGTCATCGACTACGACAAGCATGCGCTTGTCACATTCAATGCCGTCACCGCCACCTTGCTTCACCCTACCTATGCCTTGGAAGCTACCGCTCATACGTCAAAGTCATTTTGAGCATGCGCGGGTTTCCATGGAGAGGTAAATATACACACGCACGGGTTTCTAGGCAGGGAAACACTGCTGAGAATCTCACGACTAGAAAATAGAGAACAGGTTCTCTATTTTTCTCGTCTAGATTCTGGGCAGTTTTCTTTTTTTTTTTTTCAAATAATTTTTTATTGAGTTTAAAAGACATACAAAAAAAAAAGAGGGGATAAGAAGCAGTAACATAAAAGTCGGATGTGGGATGATGGCAGGCGTACCAAACCTGGTTCAATTAGAGTACATACATCATACGAAAGGCATTTACAGCGGGTACAACAAGGACCGGTATTAGGAGGGGTAGGTGAATGTAAATACCGGGTATAAAGCAACGATCCAACCTTGGACCCACCAGGTGTGTGCGTAAAGAAGAAACCACATATAAACAGAAATATCACACCGTCGATACTTTACAATGAAACAGGTAAATCTAGATGGATCTCACACATTGGTGGGGACCATAGAATACTGTAGGATCTAAAGATGTACATAAACGTTCTATAATAGACACTTATAGGGGGGGAGGGGGGGAAGGGGCACTCAGGGGGTGCTGTGGCATCACAAGCATTCAACAACATGAAAAACTGTTCCTCCTAGGTACGGATGGTGGGGGAGAATTGAAATAAGAGAAGGTGTAATGTTCAAAATTGGAGCATTCCTCCGAAGATAGTGCAGATTGCATAAAGGGTCCCCAGGTTAACAAGAAACAAGACTTAGAGGTTTCGTGGTTGAAATCGGTGGTTGCACGTTCCTTGTAAAGAAGGAGGAGGAGCTCATGTTGCACTTGGGTTGCCGTGGGAGGGTGAGTGGAAGTCCAGTTTTTTAGGATAGCTCTCCGTGCGACAAGGAGACATAACAACGACCAGTTTTTGTTGACACTTGTAGGTGCCGGGTGGGCCGGCAAAGGTGGGCATGCCTGTCGGCACCATTGCAGTAGTAGGGGGTCCCAAGAACCAAAAATAAGGAGCAGAGGGTCTTTGGGTAGGTTTAGCAAGGTAATATTGAAGATGTAGGCCAAGACCTGGTCCCAAAAGGAGGATATGAAGGAGCATGACCAGAAGCGGTGAGTTAGGGAAGGTCTCTGATGGTGGCACAGGGGGCACTTAGCAGCATCGTGGTCCGTTGTGGAGTGGAGAAAAGGTATATGAGCCCGGTGGAGGATTTTTAATTGGGTTTCTCTCCAGATTTCATTAGGGGTCAGACGTTGGACCTTGTTGAGGCCTTGAAGTAGCTTGTCGACTAGATCATCATCCGGGAAGTCTCTACCCCAATTAGCTGCGGATGAGGAATGTAGAGGAGGAGTGGTTTTAAGGAGAAGAGGTTTGTAAATGGCCGAGATTCTGTATGAGTCGTCTGCGAGAAGCTGGTCGGAGAAGTTGGAAGAGAAACATTTTGCAGCATCAGTGCAGGTAGCTTTCAAGTAGTTGGTGCACTGCCAGAAATGGAACACATGAGAAGGAGGTAGCGAGAAGGTGGCGGCCACTGCTTCAAAGGGTAAGGGTCGACCAGTTGATGCGTCACAAAGGGATGAGAACTTGGTGAGGCCTTTGTCCTGCCAAATTTTGAAAGGTTTGTGGTCCATGCCTGGGGGGAAACTCGGGTTTCCTTGGATTGGTACATGGCGAGACATGTAAGGGGGAAGCCAAAGACTTTTCCTGATTTCTCTCCAAGTAATAGCAGTGTTCCTTAGCAGTAGGTTGTGTTGATATATTGCCGGGACCGATTTCCATTTGCAGTGGAGAAGAGCTGTGAGGGAGAAGGGATGTGCCATGGCAGATTCCAGGGGGTAATTGGAATAACGTGAAGATTGCGTGATCCAATCTAAACCGATTCTCATTAAGCAAGCTAAATTATAGGTTCTAACATTTGGGAGACTAACACCCCCTTCGCATCTGGGAAGAAAGAGTTTCTTTAAAGCGATGCGGGACCTCTTACCCCGCCATATAAATTTGGAGATGGCCGATTCAATTTGTTTGATATCTTTATGGCGGAGGAGCAGAGGTATAGTTTGCATCGGGTACAATAGCCAAGCAAAGCTGACCATCTTAACAAGGTGACATCTACCCAGAAGCGAGAGGGGCAGATCCAACCAGTTTACCAGTTCTTGAGAAATTTTTGCTAACAGAGGGGGATAGTTCAGACAATATAGGGAGGAGGGCGTCTTTCCTATCGAGATACCCAGGTAGGTGATATGGGACTTGGCAACAGAGAAGATTGAGTGAAGGGACCAGGAGGGGGCAGGCCTAGTTCCTAACAGGAGTATTTCACTCTTACCATAGTTTATGCGTAAGCCCGAGCAGGTTCGGAAAGCGTCGAATACTCGTTTGATGGTGGACATATCGGAGGAGGGGTCGGCCGAAAAAATAAGGACGTCGTCCGCGAAGAGGGAGGAACGTAGGTCATAGTCGCCGATCGGGATACCGTGTAGGGGTGCTATCTGAGTGAGGTGTCTGGATAAGGGCTCTAAGGCGATGTTAAATAAGAGTGGCGATAGAGGGCAGCCTTGCCGGGTGCCTTTGTGTAGACAAAATTCTTCTGAGAGTAGACCCACGGCCACCAATTTCGCCGTAGGGGAGAAGTACATGGAGTTAATGAGGTGACAGAAGGGACCTGAGAAGCCCATCTTTGACATGGTCAGGGCAAGGCAATCGAAGCTGACATTGTCAAAGGCTTTTTCCGCATCTAATGTTATGATGGCAAAGTCGCCATCTGGATGTTGTTTAGCGTGCTCCAGGGCCAGCATAACTTTTCGTATGTTTAGGGTGGCTGTTCTACCCTTCACAAAGCCTGATTGTGCAGGGTGGATCAGAGAGGGGATGATGTCAGAGAGTCGATTTGCTATGATTTTTGATAGGATCTTGACATCCAGGTTAAGTAGGGAGATGGGTCTATAAGATCCTGGCTCTAAGGGGTCCTTGCCCTTTTTGGACAGCAGCTTGATGATGGCCTGATTGCCTGACGGCAAATAGGGGCCGCCGGACCACATGCCCATATATACCTTGTGAAGGGTAGGCTCCACTAGAGTCTGAAGGGTCTTGTAGAACTCACCCGTGAAGCCGTCAGGGCCAGGGGCCTTGGAGGGGGTAAGTTTGCGGATGGTGTCAGATACTTCGGAGAGGGTTATGGGAGCGTTAAGGGCCTCTAGCTGGGAGGGGGTGACAGTGGGAATGTTTAAGTTTTCCAAAAAGGCATGAGCTGTCTGTTTGTCAATAGGGTCTGGGGCATAAAGGGACGAGTAGTACTGAAGCATAGCCTTATTTATCGTTGGTGGTGTGGTGTTTACGGTACCTTTGGAGTCTCTCAGGGACGTGATGTGGGTGGGACGAAAAGAGCCCTTGCATAGTCTAGAGAGTAGTTTGCCCGATTTATTTCCGAACCTGTGTAGGGTAGTGTCCAAGTTTGCTTTTTTAGTCAGTTCAAGGGTGTCCGCCCAAGTATCGAAAGAGCTTTTCGTTGCTAGCCACTCCTCTCTGTCGCTAGGGGATCCGGTGGAGTATAAAGCCCTCTGGGCCTGGTGTAGTCTAGAACTGGCCAGTTTGTATTTTGATAGGGTGTTGCGTCTGAAAGAAGAGGCATAGGAAATAATCTGACCCCTGAGAAACGCCTTACCAGCATCCCAGAAGAGGTTGGGATTGTCAGAGTGAGGGGCATTAGCTGAAGAATATTCTAACCATGCCTTCTCCATGGATTGCTGGAAGTCGGTTAGATTGTGAAGGTACGAGGGGAAGCGCCAAATTCGGGGGTGAGGGGGCAGGTCGAGGTTGTCCACATTAAGTAGGATCGGAGCGTGATCTGAGATGGCTATGTCTAAAATATCTGTGTTTGAAAGCAACGGGATCAGATCGTCGGATCCAAAAAAATAGTCGATCCTAGTAAAAACGGTGTGGGGGTTGGAGTAGAAAATGAATTGCCTGTCTGCGGGATGTTGTAGGCGCCACAGGTCTCGGAGGTGGAGGGAGTCCATAGTAGATGCAAAAAGCGATGGGGTGAGGTAAACAGATTGTTGCCCGGAGTGTTTAGGGGAGGACCTGTCATCTATCTGGTGCATGACGTCATTGAAGTCACCTCCTACCAGATGGGGGAGCTGAGTGTTTTGTAGTAGCCGAGTAGTCAATTCACTGTAGAACATCGTACCAGGACTATTAGGGGCATACACATTGGAGATCACTAGTTCCTTAGTTCCTATTTTTACATGAGCAGATAAAAGTAGGCCATGGGTGTCAGTCTTTACTGCAAGGACCATGCACGGGAGATTCTTATGAATCAGCAGTAGGACTCCTGCTTTACGGGCAACGGCATCTGAGCCCAGGACTGTACCTACCCATAATTTCTGCATGCGGTGGAAATCGGGAGTGGACAAGTGGGTTTTCTGCAAGAGTGCTATGTCAGTTTTAATTCTTTTAAGATGACGCAGGACCTTCATCCTCTTATTGGGGGATCTAAGGCCCTTTACATTCCAAGAGACTATTTTCATGTTATTGAGTCAGCGAGGGAGAGGGTCTGAGAGGACGTTACATACATGTTGCCGCGGAGAGGATCGGTTCGTGGGAGGGTTACCCGACCAAGGAGGGAAGTAATGGTTGCGCCACATGTGTTTGGTGTCAGAGGGCATACGTGAACATGAGTTCCGGGGGCAGGGGGGGCAATGAGAGAGGGGAGGGGGGAAGGAGAAATCGGAAACAATAACATCGAACATAGCAATAAATGTGGGAACTTTTTTCCGCATGGGATCACTGCGAGAGCCGGCTCCCATGTCACGACACAGCCAGCATGATTTCTGAGAGCCCGTAAATGGGTAAACGGTTTCATGCGGCTAGGAAGAGCCGGTACAGGGGAGAGTAGCAATAAGGCGCGCAGTGATGCCAGGGGGCGGCTGCATAGAAGAAAACATCATAATGGCAGTTGCAATGACACAGAACCCAAACAGTACAAATGCAAAACAGTCTATCTAGATAGGAATGAATACAATAATGAGATAGGCAGTCAAGGCCCAATAAACAAACTTCAAACAGGGCAATTAGTATGCAGAAGGGTGTACCTCGACTGGGTGACCGCAGGGATCAGTTCCAATGTAGATGGAGAGGGGGGATCGAGGTGTCCCCAACAGATCGAGTCACCGAGGAGCATGTGTCTAACCAAAGAGGAGAAAAAGAGCGGCCGGGATGATACCTCCGGTCCGGACGGAAGACCAAAATAGGTCAATTAATCACGGAAGCTGGTTCAGGTCAGATTTAGGGTGATCCGGGAGGGGTCTGAGATTGTGGCCCTGAAGCGCTTAGGCGAGTCTTTGCGCGGGATTCTCTGGTCCAATGGATGGTTGAGTGGGGGGCTTTCAATGGGGTCTGGGACTGTCGACCATGTTGTTGGGATTGTAAGAAGGCCTCGGCCTCCGAGGGGTCATGGAAGGACAGTTGCTCGCCATTAGGAGCTCTGAGGCGGAGTATGGCCGGGAAGGCCAAGGTGAATTTCACTTGCTCTTTAAAGAGTTCAGTGCACACCTGCTGGAATGCTTTCCTCTTTTTTGAGACCTCCATTGAATAATCAGCAAATATCAGGACCTTTATTCCATCAATCTGGACCTGTCTGGCCTGCCTGAACTTGTGCAGTATAAGGGACTTGTCAGCGTAGTTCAGGTATTTAGCAATGATAGGCCAAGGTGTTTTGCGGTCTGAATTAAACGCTCCCATGCGGTGAGCCCTTTCCACCGCACAGGGGCCCGGAAGGCCCAGGGCCTCGGGTATTCGCTGTGCGCAGAAGTCTGCGAGAGCGGCCCACTGGAGCGATTCAGGGACCCCTACAAAATGAAGGTTACTTCTCCTAGACCTGTTCTCTAAATCGTCCAGCTTTTGTAGTATATATTGGTTGGTTTTGTCCTGAGCATGTTCGGTGGCCTGCGCCTGGTACAGGTCATCCTCAGCGCTTGACAGGCGGTGCTCCAGATCATTGAGCCTAGTGCCGTGCTCCTTGATCTGCTTATTGATCTGTGCCATCCCTGCATTCACCGCTTTTTCTACAGACGCGGCAATCATGGGGGTTAAAAGAGCAGCCACTGCCTGGGCTATGCGCTCTGTAGTGTTGTCCCCTTCTAGATGTGTCTCCGAGGTGTGTGGAGCAGGAGGGGGGATGAGCTGCCACTTACCTCCATCTCCGTTTGCAGCGCCGCCACGTGAGGAGCCGAGTAGGCCGAGACCGGGGCCTCGATTTGCGGTGAAGCCGTCAGCGCCGCCAGGGCCGTTTGGGTGCGCGCACCCGATTTCTCCACGAATCGGTCCATGGTGACCGTGGGATGTCTCCGGAGGTGGAGGGGGGTCAGCTGGGCATCTCAGGCCGGATTTACAAGCCGGATTAGGTCGCAATGCGGGAGCCAAGGAGAGGAGCAGTTACTCCATGCGGCGCCGGAACCGGAAGACTGGGCAGTTTTCTTGATGAGAAACCTCAAAGCCTCATACACACGCACAGTTTACTCGGCAAGAAAGCTCTGCCAGACGCTTTCTTGCCAAGAAAACCGTGCATGTGTACTTCGTTTTTTATGTAAAGAAGCCTTTTCGTATTTGGAGATTAAGGCCCATATTCTCTCTAAAAATCCGCGGGCTGCGCTTAAGGCACTTACACTCAGCTGTCCCAACTTACAGGAGCAAGTGTTGTATTCCCCAAACACTTGCTCCATAAGTTGGGACGGCGGAGTGTAAATGCCCCGGTGTAGCCTGGCGGATCTCCAAGGGGGCGGCTTGTATTCAAATTAAGCGCGCCCCCGATTCTAATGAACTGCGCATGCGCCATGGTTCAAAAAGCCCAGTGCGCATGCTCCAGTTCTCGGCGGAAAACGTCAATGACGCCGACGTGTGCATCATTGACGTAAAGTCGTATTCAAGAACGACTTACGGAAACGACGTACCCGACGAAAAAACACGACGCGGACCCGACGCCATCCGTAACATGGCCTACGTGGGACTTGCGGAAATTTACTCCTCATTTAGCAGGACTAAATTTCCGCTTACGCAAACGACGTTAGCGACGGTTACGCGACACAAACTCGTTCGGGAATTGGCGTAGAAGGATAATTTGCATACGCAAATGAGTCCTTCACGTAAATGCCATCTAGCGGCGGCCGGCGTCATTACATTTAAGATCCGCCAGTGTAAGTGACTTACAGATGGCGGATCTTAAGTGTATCTATGCGAAAATGATTCTAAGAATCAGTCGCATAGATACACGGGCCAAAAAAGGGAGTTACGATGGAGTATCCTGAGATACTCCATCGTAACTTCTATGAGAATATGGCCCTAAATCTTTTTTTTCTCCAGACCTAAGGAGTGCCCCTTGTTTTCTGTGATGACCTTAAAGTGAATAACTCTACACTGAGTTCACGAAATGGACCACTTATGTATTTATATATAGTGATTATATTACATTCAGTTTAGCTAATCTTTCCTCATAGCTGAGCTCCTCCATGCCTCTCATCAGTTTGGATACCCTTCTATGCACTTTCTCCAGTTCCCCAATATCCTTTTTGAGAACTGTTTCTCAAAACTGAACTGCATATTCCAGATGAGGTCTCACTCTGCAGTTCATATCTCTTTTAATAAACACAATTATTTAGCTTGGTTTGGAAAACCGCAGCTCAGCACTGCATGCTGTTATTAAGCTAATGATCTACCAGAACATCCAGATCATTCTCCACTATTGATTCCCCATAGTTGTAGACTGTAGACTTTGCCATAGGCCCCGTACACACGTCCGAGGAACTCGACGTGCCAAACACATCAAGTTCCTCGTCGAGTTCAGTGTTGAAGCCGCCGAGGATCTCGGCGGGCCGACTTTCCTCATTGAACAACGAGGAAATAGAGAACGCGTTCTCTATTCGGCCCGACGAGTTCCTCGTCGGCTTCCTCGCTGAAAAGTGTACACACGACCGAGTTTCTCGGCAGAATCCAGCTCCGATCGAGTTTCTGGCTGAATTCTGCAGAGAAACTCGGTTGTGTGTACGGGGCCTTACACATTAGCAGTGTGTGGGGAACTGTGTCAAACACTTTTGCAAAATCCAAGTATACTATATCGACAGCCACTCCTTTGTCAATGGTTTTGCTTACCTCCTTATGAGGCCCCGTACACACGAGAGGATTTATCCGCGGATACGGTCCACCGGACCGTTTCCGCGGATAAATCCTCTCGAGAATTTGCGAGGATTTTGATCCGATGGAGTGTACTCACCATCAGATCGAAATCCGCGCCGAAATCCCATCGCGATGACGTGTCGCGCCGTCGCCGCGATGATGACGCGGCGACGTGCGCGAAGCTGTCATATAAGGAATTCCACGCATGCGTCGAATCATTACGACGCATGCGGGGGATTCATTCGGACGGATTGATCCGGTGAGTCTGTACAGACCAGCGGATCAATCCGTTGGGATGGATTCAAGCTGATAGATTTGAAAGCATGTCTTCAAATTTTTATCCGCTTGAAATCCATCCCAGGGGATAAAAATCCGCGGAAACAGATCCGCTGGATTGTACACACCAGGGGATCTATCCGCTGGAGCCGGTCCGCGGATCAATTCCAGCGGATGGATCCTCTCGTGTGTACGGGGCCTAAAAGTAAATCAGATTTGTTTGACAACTGCCATTGTTTTATGAATCCATGCTGGCTATTGATTAACTATATGGTCTATTAAGTAAATTCTCCAATATCCTCCCAACTATAGAAGTTAAACTAACAGGTATGTTGTTACTCAGTAAAGACTTTGATTCCTTTTTAAATATAGGCACCACATTGGCCTTATGGTGATCCAGTGGTACTATGACAGTCATTAACCACTTCAGCCCCGGAAGAATTTACCCTCCTCCTGACCAGAGCACTTTTTGCGATTCGGTACTGTGTCACTTTAACTGACAACTGCGTGATCGTGCGACATGGTACTCAAACAAAATTGACGTCCTTCTTTCCCACAAATAACGTTTTCTTTTAGTGGTATTTGATCACCTCTGCTGTATTTATTTTTTGCGCTATAAACAAAAAAGTGTGACAATTTTTTTAAAAAAAGTAATATTTTTTACTTTTTGCTATAATCAATATCCCCCAAAAATATATATCTAAAAAAATGTTTTCCTCAGCTTAGGCCGATATTTATTCTTCTACATATTTTTGGTAAAAAAAAAAAAAAACACAATAAGCGTATATTGATTGGTTTGCGCAAAAGTTATAGGGCCAGATCCACAAAAGGGATACAACGACGTATCCCTGTTTCTTTTTTTTTTAACATTCCAAGTTTATTGTAATAAACAAAGGCAAGACAGAGTAAATCATATAGCAGTACAGCTGCTCGCAGAGCAGTGATATGATAGGGAACATGGTATAGTAAGCAATAAGACATGCCAAAGACAAAAAGAGAAACAAAACAAATACGACCCATGCAAATTGGCACAAAAAAAAAAAAAGGAAAAAAGATTCCAAGCATAACCTTACTTGTCAAATAATGAGGATTGCCTAGGACAAAGGTTACTGTCGTTGGATAATGCAGAATAGTAGGCCTCGGCCAATTTCTTTCTAAAAAAAAAACATAAACGAGAAACCCCAGAGGGGCACGTGCATTGGGTGGTCACAGCAAACTATTTCCATCAAGCAGCCATTGCTATAAGCGAGAATCACAGCCAGAAAGTGTAACTTATCCGCGCCCCGACCAAAGCAATTTCCTAGGAACCTCTCAGGCAGACGTCTGCGAGACCCCGTCAGGGTACGCAGAGGAATACCTGAAAGCGACCCAAGGTTGCCATATTTTATGGAGTTTTTCAACTCGATCAGACGCCTGAGCCAGGGTCTCCTCCATGTCATGCACCTCCGAGACCCTCCTGAGCCATTCAGCTATGGAAGGAACCCTTTGAGATTTCCAATACAATGGGATTAGGGGCTTTGCTGCGTTCAATAAGTGTCTCGTCAGAGAGTTTTTATATCTCTTCAGTGAGAAATTTGTGACATGAAGTAAGCAAGTGGCTGCGTTCAGGGTAAGGCATGTATCAGTGATTTGTCTAATCAGCCGAATGACTTTTTCCCAGTATTGTGCAATATATGAACACTGCCACCAAATGTGAACCAGTGTACCCTTCTCACGTCCACATCTCCAGCAGGAGTCCAAAATTTGTGGGTTCCAACCATGCATTTTAGCCGGGGTATTATACCAGTGAGTCATAATTTTGTATGCCGTTTCTTGCATCGCAGTGCTTATCGAGCATTTATGTATCATAATACAGGCGTACCTCCATTGTTTAGGTGTGATCTCCATATCCAGCTCCTTTGACCATCTCGCTCTGAGCGCATCGGCGGCCCCGTGCTCCGCATTCTGTAGCCATACATAGGCCTGTGAGGTAGGTTTCACACATCTTGTGCCCTCAAGGCAGATCGACTCCAAGGCCGTAGGGGCTCTACGGCATGCAGCCCTCCTGGGAGCTCCCCCTAAGTAACTTCGTAATTGGAAGTATGCCCATAGAGGCAACTGCGGTACGTTCAGGTCCCTCTTAAGTGTAGCCCATTCCTTCACTACCCCGTCTTTGAAGCAATCCCCAGCTAGGAGAGGTTTCAGATTGGCAGGTGATCTGAACTGTGGGTTGTTTAGACCTGGCACAAAGTCTGGGTTATCCTTCAAGGGCATTAAAGGGCCCGGTTGAGAGGTGATTGTGGGCGTTTTGGCTATGAAGTATCTCTAAAGTGCATCCCGTTACGGGATGTGATTTAAGACTAGTCGGGCAACTTTCCCAAGTGATCCATGGGGAGTATTTGAGTGGAAGCGGGCACAGGTCCGCCTCCAAAGACACCCAGTCCTTTAGTGAGCCATGGCAGTGCCAGTCAATGACCCTAGTCAGGTGGGCGGCCCTGTAGTACAACAGAAAGTCAGGTAAACCCATCCCCCCACGGTCCTTAGGTTTCAATAACAGGGAGTATTTAATTCTAGACTTTTGCGAGTTCCTAAGAAACTTCAATAGATTTCAGCGAGGTGAAAAAGGCCCGAGGTATTTTAAGGGGCAGAGTGTGAAAAAGATAGAGCAGACGGGGGAGGATTACCATCTTGATGATAGCCGCGCGTCCGAACCATGAGAAACGACCCGATCTCCAGTTTTCCAAGTCCGCCTCTACGTTTTTGAGAAACAAGGGGAAGTTTTGTTTATATGTGTCCGCCAGATTGGGCATGAGCCACACTCCCAGGTATTTCAGAGATCTAGATTCCCACCTGAAGGAGGACGATGCCCTCACCTGAACCATAACGTTATCCGGTAGCGAGACATTCAGGGCTTCCGATTTGGAGTAATTAATTTTGAGGTTAGATATATACCCATATTTAGCGAACTCATGCAGCAAAACTGGCAGAGACGTCACGGGATTAGTGAGGAAGAAAAGGAGGTCGTCCGCATAAGCGGCGACTTTGTATTCCTTATCCGAAATCTTGAAGCCCCGAACGTCTGCATTATTCCTGACCATCCTGATGAAAGGCTCCAGGGAGAGTATGAATAGGAGGGGGGATAACGGGCACCCCTGCCGGGTGCCATTCGCAATCGAGATTTTATCAGACAGTGTGCCATTAATTTTCAGCTTAGCCGTGGGGCATTGGTACAACGCCGAAATCCTAGCCAACATGTGAGGGCCCAGGCCCACCTTCGCACACACGGCCAGCATATAGTCCCAAGCAACGCGATCGAAGGCCTTCTCCGCGTCAGTAGACAGGAGAAGGCCCTCGATGTTCCCGGTCCGCGCCGCCTGTGTAAGTAGTAAGGCTTTTATTATGTTGTCCCGTGCTTCACGTCCTGGCATGAAGCCCACCTGATCCGGTCCGACCAGGTCCGCGAGAATGGGGCTTAGTCTGGTCGCCAATACCTTCGTGTGTATCTTCGCGTCAAGATTTAGAAGCGATATGGGGCGATAGCTGGAGCATTCGGCAGGGTCTTTACCATCCTTGTGCAGCACCGTAATGTGCGCTGAAAGAAAATCGGGCGTGACTGTTCTAGGGTCAGATAGAGAATCCAAAGCAGCTCTGAGAGGGTTCACCAGAATCTGTGCGAAAGTTTTGTAGTAGATGGAGGTGAAGCCATCAGGGCCTGGGCTTTTCCCTGACTTTAATTGCGCGATGGCAGAGGCTATCTCATCTGACGTGATCGGGCCCTCCAGAAGAGCAATGTTTGACTCTGAGAGAGTGGGTAAGCCACTATCAATCAGGTAATCTCGGATTATCTGGGACCTATCTCCTTCCATACCCTCCATTCTATGCTGAGATGGTAAGTTATACAACTTCGTATAAAAATCATGGAAGTGTCCTGCAATCGCTTTGGTAGTGACATCCAGTGTGCCATCAGGCCGCCGGATGCCATGGATATAGTTTTTATTCGTTTGCTCCTTCAGGGCCCTGGCTAAAAGCTTCCCTGATTTATTGCCGGACTCATAGTAGATCTGCTTCCTGAAAAAAAGGAACCGCCTTGACCTTTCATCAAAAAGCTGTTGCAAGTCTTTCCTTTTCGCCAGTAATTCAGTAGCTGTCTGAACAGACAAAGACTGTTTGTGGAGAGTCTCAAGACACTTTATCTGCTCTGTCAAGTTTCTAATGTTTTTTTCTCTATCCCTTTTGCGGCGGGCCCCCATCCTCATTAAGTCACCACGTATCGTACATTTATGCGCCTTCCAGACCATCAGGGGGTCAGCATCTGCCAACACATTACGTCTAAAAAAATTGTCTAGGGACGTAGTCAATTCAGTCAGAAGGTCAGGGTCCGTCAAGAGGGAAGCATTCAGTCTCCACGATGGGGGGCTGGGTAGGGCCGAAAAGTCTCCCAGGGAAAGCGATATTGGAGCATGGTCCGAAAAGGATTGTATACGAATGCGCGCCCCCGAGACCCTCGTCAGATCCCTCTGGGAGATAAAAAGGTAATCGATGCGAGAATGTCTGTCCTGCGGGGGCAAAAAGAAAGTAAAGTCCAGTCCATCTGGGTTTAGAAACCTCCATACATCAATCAGTTGCAAAGACTGGAGTAAGGTTTTAATGCGTCTGAGAGTCCTATATGTAATGCAAGTCTTCCCATTTGATGTATCTGACAGCGGATTGAGGGGGACATTGAAATTCCCCCCTAGGATCAAGCAACCAGAGGAGAAGCCCAATAACTCTTGAACCATCCGCTGACAAAAAGATACATGCGCTTTATTGGGAAAATAAGCATTGGCCAGGGTCACAGGCGAATTATTGTACAGACCTTTTAGGAACACATATCTACCCCCTGGATCAATAAGCCTTTCCTGGAGAACGAAGGGTGCATTTTTGTGTATCAGAATGGAAACCCCCCTAGCCTTGGAGTCATCACTAGTGGCATGGTGTGCCTCTGTGTAACAGGAGTCTGTCAATCGGGGGACATGATGTGTTCTAAAATGAGTTTCTTGAAGAAACACAAACTGAGGCCTACCTTTCCTGAGCTCCCTCAGTAGAGTGGAGCGCCTTTCAGGAATGTTCAGTCCCTTCACATTATGAGACACAACGAACGGGTCCCATCCAAGATCCGCGTACGCCATAGTCAGAGCCCAGAGCGAGATGAAATGGAGCACACCTGCAGCAAAGAGTCACAAAACACAGGCACTGTCATAAAAGTTCAGATACAGATTAAAATCAAAATCGACTATACCAAGAAAAAAGGAGAGGCTGTCGATCCAGCCAGGATGAAAGCAAGAAAGAGAGAGATAAAGAGAGGTAAGATGTAGAGTAGAACAAGATAAAGAGAGCAACAGATTTCCCTTCCCGGGTGAGGAATCCCTCCCCGGGCGGAGTTTGTCAGTGCGTCCACAGCCACTCAGGGCACTGGGTGGGGGGGTAGAGGGAGGCAGTCGACGAGACGATAGACTGTCAACCTTACCGGTATATTCTTAAGCCAATACAGTAAGTTTTAAACAATTTATATGTCAACATCAAAAACACACACAGCCTGCAAATTAAGGCTAACGTAGCACCGTCAGCTACTATACGCAGCTGACGTAATTTCCCCGGCCCCGAAAAAAGGGGGGCCAAACAAAAATGAAAAAGAAAAACCCCAGGTGCCCAACTATTGAGCAACTCAGTCAGTACAATGTTCCCCAATTAGCCCATTACATCCCCCACCCTCCCCATCATCAAATATTCAGTCTTTTCACTTAAGTCTTTTCACTTAAATCGACACTTGTCAGGGACATCCACAAGTCTTGGATCCAGCAAACCACATTCCGTGCATCAAAGAACAGCCTCTCAGGGAGCCACATCATCAAGATGGATAGGGAAGGCAAAACTAACAGGTGCCCCATAGAAAGGAGGGGGAAATGCTTGGTGGCCCGTGTGATCAGTTCAGGCAATAGCTCCAAGTCCGCCTTCACGAAATCATAGTGAAAATTGGAAAGATAACTATAGGGGAGATGGCGTGAGCATCAAATCAGCAACAGTCAATCATTGGGCAAACAAAAAGAGAAACATGGGGAGAACATGTTGAGGAGAAGGTAAATACTGAACATCCGGGCAAAGGGTGAGGTGGTAGGTCAAATTTGGGTAGCAGGCAGCTTTGATCAATCATCCCCGCGTTCTCTGCGGTCTTCCCTGGATGTGCGCGGGGTGCCCGCCTTAGAGCCATCCATACGGTGGGGTTTCAGTCTCTTATGGAACCTTTTCTCCGGGGTGGAGAAAGGGGATCTGAGGGGCGAACCCTCCGGCTGCGGCCCCAGGAACTCAGCATATCAATCAGGAAGCGGGACATAATCCAATTCCAATGCTGCACAAACATCTTGCAATCCATCTGGGTCTCGCAGTGTGTGTTGGCGGCCACCAGAGGTCACTGACAAGGCAAAAGGAAACTTCCAGGAATATCTCAGATCACGTTCTCTGAGCTTGTCCAGCAGGGGGCATAGGGCTCTCCGGTTCTTCAATGTAATTTGGGAGAGATCCTGGAACAGCATAATGGTGGCCCCATTGAATACAATGTGATCATTCCCCCTCGCCTTTCTCATTATATCCTCCTTAAGAGGAAAGCTCTGCAGGCAGCAGATAATGTCCCGGGGGGAGCGGAGTCAGGGGCCTTTGGCCTGAGAGCTCTATGGGCTCTAACAAAGTAAATCACAACATCCTCCTGTCTTTCAAGCAAGCTATTAAATACACGTTGCAAGGCAGGCATGATTTGAGCAGACTCCACAGATTCAGGGATACCCCGGACACGAATGTTCTTTCTCCTTCCTCTATTGTCCAAATCCTCTAGATTCCTATTTATTTCAATAAAGTGATAGTTGTGGGAAGAGGAGGCTTTTTCCAGGCGGTGGATGGCTCTATCTCTCTGTTTCCCATCAGATTCGACTCCCGCCATGCGCTCATTAAGGGCAAGGAGATTGGACTTAATGTCAGTGATAGCAGCGGAGAACGCAGACTTAATGTCTGCAGCTATCACTGACATATCCGCCAGCGTGAGGGGATGGTTGGAGCGGGTCACCTCCCTACCTGAGTCTTCCGGGAGGGATTGGGAGTCCTCGCTGTAATCCTCCTCGTGGTGTTGCTCCGGCGCCATCTTAGCTTTCCCCATTGTGCTGCGGGCCCCAGCCGACGGCTTAAACAGGTTTGTGATTATCCGAGCCGGCGTAGCAGACGTTCCTCTCTTCGAGCGGGAGTGCGGGGTGCTATAAGACCGCTTTCCCGGCATCTGAGAGCTGTGGGTCGGGGGAATTATCCGTTGCAGGCTGTGTGTGCTCCGGAGCTCTCTCACTGAGCAACCATGTCCGCCGCGCGCCAAGCCACGCCCCATCCCTGTTTCTAACTATGCGGCTGATTCATAGAATCAGTTACGCAAAGCTAGTCCTAAGATCCGACAGGTGTAATGGACTTACACTGTCGGATCTTAGGATGCAGTACCGCGGCCGCCGCTGGGGGCATTTCTCGTCGTAATCCAGCATCGGTTATGCAAATTAGCACTTACGGAGATCCACGAAGCTTTTTCCCTTTGTTAAGTCGCCGTAAGTGTTAGTTTGCCGTCGCAAAGATAGGGCTACTTTTACAAAGTGTAAAGTTAGTACACCATGTAAAAGTATACCCGTCTTTCCCGCGTCGCTGTCAATTTTTTTTCAAAAAAGGTTTTTCCCGCCGCATCTCTTTTTTACCCATCGCGATTCACAAAACTCGGCGCAACGTAACGTAACTCAAAGCACGTTGGGAAAATAGCGTCGGGAGCATGCGCAGTACGTCCGGCACGGGAGTGCGCCTAATTTAAATGGGACTCGCCCCATTTGAATTGGCCCGCCTTGCGCCGGACTGATTTAGGATACACCGCCGCAAATTTCCAGGTAAGTGCTATGTGGATCAGGCACTAACTTGGGCAATTTGCGGCGGTTTAACTTAAATCACAAAAGTTACGTTGCACCCGCTGGTTGTGGATCTGGCCCATAGTGTCTATAAAATAGGGGATAGTTTTATGGCATTTTTATTATTATTATTTTTTACTAATAATGCCATCGATCTGCTATTTTTATCATGACCACGACATTATGGTGGACACATCGGACACTTTTTACGCTATTTTGGGACTATTGTCATTTATACAGCGAACAGTGCTATAAAAATGCACTGTTACTGTTTAAATGACACTGGCAGGGAAGGGGTTAACCACTAGGGGGTGAGGAAGGGGTTAAGTGTGTCCTAGGGAGTGATTCTAACTGTGTGGGGGCTGGGCTATGAGTGACATGACACTGATCACTGCTCCCGATCACAGGGAGCAGTAGATCACTGTCCTGTCACTTGGCAGAACAGGAAAAAGCCTTGTTTACGCATGGAGGGATTTTAAAAGCAACGTACAGGTATGTTGTTTTGTCCACACGAGCCATCCTGCCAACGTATATGTTCGTGAAGCCGTCAGCAAGTGGTTAAAGAGTCCCTAAAAAACAATGGCATTGAAATGACTGAGCTCAATTCTTTTAGGACCTGTGGGTGTATGCCATCTGGTCCAGGAGCTTTTTTCACCTTTATTCTGTCTAAATATTTCTGGACCATATACATTTTGAGCCATAGTGGTTCATTTGTGGTTATGCCATTATCATCCACATAATGGACATGAGCTATTAATATATTTGAAGAATCTTTTTTGGTTTGTCCTACTCTCTTTTTAAATCTCTTATTTGTTTTAGATTTTTGTGGGCTTGATTTCCTTTTTACATATTTTGTTATATTCCTTGTAACATTTAAATAATGATAATGTTCCTTAATTTTAATATAAGTGTGTTCTTATTATTTATAGCTTGTTTAAACTTTGGCTATCAACCACTCGCTGACAAGGCTTTATCTGGAACTTTACGTTTACAAGTTTAAATTAGTATTTTTTGCTAGAAAATGACTTTGAACCCCCAAACGTTATATATTTATTTTAGCAAAAACCTTAGAGAATAAAATGATGATTATTGCAATATTTTATGTCACACTGTATTTGCGCAGCAGTCTTTCAAATGCCTTTTTTTTAAATATACTTTTTTGAATGAAAAATATCAGCATACATTTTGGACAATTTTTTTGCACCCAACTTTTGTGGGAACAGTTTGGGGATAGCTCCTTCCTGTTCCAACATGACTGCACACTAGTGCATAAAACAAGGTCCATAAAGACATGGATGAGCAAGTTTGGGTTGAAGGAACTTGACTGGCCTGCACAGAGTCCTGACTTCAACCTGACAGAACACATTTGGGATGAATTAGAGTGGAGACTGTGAATCAGGCCTTCTCGTCAAACATCAGTGCCTGACCTCACAAATGCGCTTCTGGAAGAATAGTCCAACATTCCTAAACCTTCTGGTCAGCCTTCCCTGAAGAGTTGAAACTCTCATAGCTGCAAAGGGTGGGGCAACTCAATATTGAACCCTACGGATTAAGACTGGAAGTTCATGTAAAGGCAGGTGTCACAATATATTTGACAATATCATGTATGTCCTTTTATTTCCACTTGACATACACTCACATATATTGTGGTTCAGTCTTGATCCGTCTGAAAAACTGACAGATGGACACACACACTGAACACTTGTTTGAAAGGGCCCTAAATATATCTGTGTCTATGTATGCAAATAACTATAGACAGAATAGCTTTATTAAAACATTTACCCACATATCAATATGATTGCAATCACATATACTGTACATGACATATCCCACAAAATTTCAGGCTTTTTCATTTATGGAACTATACTATTGATAGACACATACATTTTTTTTCTATAACATATGGTGGATTTCAACACATTGCTTTCCTTTTTTACACATTTGCTTCATAGTTTGAAATGAAATGTATGTTTTAAATCACAATTAAGAAGTGTCTCTAAGTTTCAATTTCAATATTTTCTAACTGCTACAAGCAGTTCAAACAACTTGTTGAATTTCATGAATTGTTAATGGTAAGTCAATTTCCACAAATCCCACATTTTTGGTGTCTACTTCATAAGCATGAGTTTTGAGTTAGGCACTATCATGGATTTGAAGAAAATGCTATGTGTTCAAGGTTGTCCCCTTGAATTAATGCAGGAATTTAGCAAACTGAAGTTTTTGTTTTCCACTGCAGTAGCAATACTCTACAAGATTGGAAAAGAGCATGAGTAAAGGCCACCCATGTAGATTCTTCTGAGATAATGTCATCAAGAGAGCTCAATGAGCCGTATTTAGGGTTAAGGGGTACCTTGGTCGGGAATACCTTAATAAGGGTGCTCATAACTTCTGACCAGTAGAGGTGAAGTTTAGGACACTGCAACAGGAAATGGATAAGGTCACCTCTATCTCTTTGACATCTTTGACATCTATAACATACAGCATCTGCATTAGGGATGAGCTTCGATCGTTTTTCGAAATACGAACAAAGCGGGTCATTCTCGCCAAATTCAAATTACGTTTCACAGACCATAATTCACTGCGGCATCGCTGGCTGATGATTGGCCAAGCATGCACTATGACCCGCATGCTTGGCCAATCACAGCTTGCAAAAAACGGAGAGCCATAATTGGCCAAAGACAGGGTGGCTTTGGCCAATTATGGCTCAGGGGGTTTATTACACGCCCCACACTATAAAAGGCCGCCTGCAGGTCGGCCTTGTGTAGTGTGTTGCGGTGGTTAAGAGAGGACAGAGAGAGTGTCATTTTTTGCAGGTAGAGCAGGCAGGCAGGCTAGTCAGTTAATGTTACAGTGTGCAGAGGATATATATATACATCCCAGGTGTTGTACATATATTTATACACTGTATAGTTTAGCTAGATCAGTTCTTCCTAATTTACTGGCAGGCATGTGATTGTGCTAGCAGCAGTATTCTTATGTGGTTTATTGCCTGTGTCCTCTGTAGTTTGCGCCTAAAGCTACTTGGTGTGTACTGGCCGTGTGCTCTGTAGTTTGCACCTAAAGCTACTTGGTGTGTACTGGCCGTGTGCTCTGTAGTTTGCACCTAAAGATTCAGGAGCAGTGATTTTAATGATGCTTAAATAAAAAAATGAAAAATTCCTTTAAATATTGTACCTGCTGGGTGTCTGGAAAAAAAAAGATACATGTTCCCTGGGGCAAGACCCGGGTTCTCAAAGACGTTTTCACAGGCATTATTTAGACACCCAGCAGGTACAATATTTAAAGGAATTTTTCATTTTTTTTTTATTTAAGCATCATTAAAACCACTGCTCCTGAAAAAACGACAGTTTTTAAAACTTTTTTTTCCATTGATACATGTTCCCTGGGGCAAGACCCGGGTTCTCAAAGACGTTTTACAACAATAACTTGCATATTAGGCTTTAAAATGAGCACTTTTGAATTCAAACGTTAGAGTCCCATAGACGTCAATGGGGTTCTAAATGTTCGCTCGAACGTTCGGTCCGTTCGAAGGTTCTGGTGCGAACCGAACAGGGGGGTGTTCGGCTCATCCCTAATCTGCATTCACTCCCATATGGTATAGCCTAGTAGGAGTATAGTGTGCTCTCAGAAATATATAGACTTGGGACAGTCTCTGCAAGGAGATCATGGAACTTGTTACCACAGCTTGTAGCGCCTCCTCCCACTGGTCCCCTAATATTGGACCTACATCCCTCTCCCATCTCTGTCTCACCCCTGTAGGGGGTTTCAGCGCGAAACACGTCAGTGGTCGGGTTTTAATTTTATTTTGCTGTGACTTGTAGTGCTGTCCTTCTTTTAATAAAGACTACAATTTGTTCAGAGTGCGGCTGTCCAGAGACAATTTTTGTTCCTGCTTTGCTAAGTGCAATGCCTGCATCTGAGTTATCTGCAACGGAGGATATTCATCTGGGTTCCCACCTGGAGCGGCTACTCCCCTTTTCTCTATGAATCAAGGCTTCCAGTGGTTCAATGGCTATTGCAATTAGCAGTAGGGACAGGGGACACCCCTGCCTAGTGCCCAGTTCTAGAGCACCAAAATTAGTGAAGTTCTGTTTGCACACCTAATAGCCACCATAGGGTCATGATAGAGCAGTTTAACCCACTCAATAAGTTGACTCCCAAAACCAAATTTAGCTAGCGCTGCCCACAGATAATGCCACTCAACACTGTTGAATGCTTTATTAGCGTCTAACGGCAGTAATGCTCTTTGGCCCATATTATCAGCTGGTGTTTGCATGTTAAAAAAAAAACTCCAAATTTACAGCAGTGGATTTATGAGGCATAAGGCCTGCTTAGTCAGAATGTATAATATTAAAAACAGCTGTCTTTAATAGAAGGGCTAATATCTTAGCTAATATTTTAACGTTGCACTACTATAATATCGGTCTATAGATTCCTGGATCCATAGGATACTTACCCAGTTTCAGGAGCAGAACAACATTAGCTCTTGCCATTGGCATGGACTGCAGCATTAAATACCTGTAACAGATGTGGGAGGGTGGCCTCCCCATAGCTGGTATAAACCTCCATGGGGATGTCATCATCACCCGGAGCCTTGCAGGTAGGGAATGAGGCAACTCCCCCAGGATTTGGCTATCATTTGCTTCTGCTTGCAGTTTTTTTTTCCCCTCTTTTTCTCTGACACTTTTTAAACAGCTTTTTTTTTCTTTTTCCTTTCTGCTAATTAAGGGGAGGGTTTAATTGTTCACAGGTGTGTGTTTGTTCACAGGTCTTCACAGGTGAGTATAAAGTGGCTGTACAAGCTCCCAGAGGAGCTGGCTCCCAGTTGATGGTGGCTTCACATGTGGACTCTCTGATCAGAAGTGCATTCTTTGATCAAAAGTGCGAGTTAAAAACCAGGATTTGGCTATCATTTGCTTCTGCTTGCAGTTTTTTTTTTCCCCTCTTTTTCTCTGACACTTTTTAAACAGCTTTTTTTTTCTTTTTCCTTTCTGCTAATTAAGGGGAGGGTTTAATTGTTCACAGGTGTGTGTTTGTTCACAGGTCTTCACAGGTGAGTATAAAGTGGCTGTACAAGCTCCCAGAGGAGCTGGCTCCCAGTTGATGGTGGCTTCACATGTGGACTCTCTGATCAGAAGTGCATTCTTTGATCAAAAGTGCGAGTTAAAAACCAGGATTTGGCTATCATTTGCTTCTGCTTGCAGTTTTTTTTCCCCTCTTTTTCTCTGACAATTTTTAAACAGCTTTTTTTTTCTTTTTCCTTTCTGCTAATTAAGGGGAGGGTTTAATTGTTCACAGGTGTGTGTTTGTTCACAGGTCTTCACAGGTGAGTATAAAGTGGCTGTACGGGGGGGCGTGGCTACCGCGCGCTTGTATGGACGTGTGACCGCGCTGCTCCGTCCAAGGGAACCTAGCATTTAGCTACAGCGGCGGATATTCCGCCCATCACTCGCCCCATTCTCGCCGGAGAGTTCGGAGACACAGGTGGCATGACCCGCAAGAGGAAAGAGGGGTCTCAGCCCCGGAAATTAGAGGAATTCTATCCTCCCAAGAGCCGCGGCCTAAAACAAGATGGCGCCCGCGCCGACCTGGAGGACGCATCCCCTACCTCACCCTGCAGCTCCCGATCAACGGCCTCGAGCCCGGTATTACATCCAGGAGTCACACGGCACTCTCCGGGCGGATCGTCCCCGGCCGATAGGAGTCCTGCCAAATCTAGACCTCGCCTGGAGGCGAACATCAGTCAGGTGAGCGGGGGGGCTGAGGCCCTGGAGGACACGAGGGAGCTGATTGACCCCTTCACTGCCTTCCCCACCTCAGGCAAGGCAGTGTCTGACACTACATTAAAGGACATGCTTGTCTCCCTTAGAAGCTCCATGCACGCGGACATGCTGCAGTGCATGAGGAACTTTAAAGCAGATGTAGGTGAGCTGGGGGAGAGAATCACCCACGTAGAAGAAAAAATGGGAGAATTTGCATCCTCTCACAACTCACTGATTGATGCCCATTCTGAACATGAGAATGAGATAGCCTGGCTGAGGGCAAAGGTCGCTGACCTCGAGGACAGGTCAAGGCGTAATAATGTTAAACTAAGGGGGGTCCCTGAAACAGTGCTCCCCGCCCAGCTACAGAAATTTGCCAGAGGCCTGTTGCAGCAGATCCTCCCTGAGATCTCTGAGTCAGAGCTGCAGATTGACAGAATTCATAGACTGCCCAAACCAGGTTTCTTGCCTGAAAATGTACCCCGGGACGTCCTGATGAGGATACATTTTTATCAAATTAAAGAACAGCTCATGGTCTCCTTCAGAAAAGTTCAACAACTTCCGGAACAGTTTGCTGGGCTTCAACTGTTTGCAGACTTATCACAATTTACTATGCAGAAGCGACGCTCATTGGTGACGATCACCAAAGCTTTGCGCAATCACAACATTCCCTACAGATGGGGTTTTCCAGTGAAGCTTACCATCACTCATGATGGGAAAGACACAACCATTGCTAATCTTGAGGAAGGCCTCTCTTTGCTCCGATCCCTGGATATCCTTCCAGCTCAGGCACCCTCGGGCCCCATGCCATCTGCCAAGAAGGATCAACATTACCAATGGCAAACAGTGTCTAGGAAGAAAAAAGGCAAGAAGCGCACCGAGTGATCCTTTCCCCCTACAGAATGTAGTGGCTCAGTAATCACACCAAGGTTCCCACTCCATCCGGAGTATTTAGGATGTTACGTTCCTTTGATCCCCCCTTGTTTATGATTGTGGGTAGGAATTCTACCCTCTGGTTCATGCTTTTTCAAGCTTTTTTAGTGAACTTCGTGTGCTGTTTTTTTTTCTTTGACTCTGACCTCTTTACCTATTTCCCTCCTCTCTGGACGTCGGACTCTGCTCCACACCGGAAAGACCTGTATACATCCCCTACTCTCCCCACCGCCCTGGGAAGGCTGCATCCACTCGGCACTGAAAGCTGGCAGCACCACAAGATGAACTGCTTTCCACAAATGAAACCAAGGTACTGTTCTCAATCTCGTTTCCTATCCCCAAATGGCGATTAAAATTGTCTCCTTTAATGTAAATGGGCTTAACCACCCCGCCAAGCGGGCCTCGGTCTGGAGGGAGGCTCTGGCCCTCCAGGCAGATGTCCTCTGCCTTCAGGAGACCCATTTCTCCTCTGATAACCCGCCTCGTTTCTCACACAAACGCTTCCCGCACATCTTTATGGCCTCTACCCCGGCCAAGAACAAAGGTGTTTTAGTAGCTATAAAGGACTCAGTGGCTTTCAGCTTCCAACAAGTTCTTAAAGTGGCTGTACAAGCTCCCAGAGGAGCTGGCTCCCAGTTGATGGTGGCTTCACATGTGGACTCTCTGATCAGAAGTGCATTCTTTGATCAAAAGTGCAAGTTAAAAACCAGGAGTTTGAAACAGGAGGTAAGACAGGAGTCTTCATTATTTTTTCAATCACTGATCCAGAACAAGCTTGCAGCTAATAAAGTTGGAACTCTTGCTATATAGATTCAGCGGTGCAGCAGACGCTCTCATCTTAGTCTGCTCACCCCAGGGATAGTGAGAGCAGGACGCTCTCAAACGAGTCGGCTCTCCCCAGGGATAGTGCAGCCAGGCAGGGTCCTCCAAACTCTCGGCTGCTGCAGACACAGCACAAAAAAACAGGACTAAGACCCCCCCCACACCCCCCTAGCCAATTGATCCAGGGTTGCACCGATCGCCGTTAAGGGGTCAGGAAGGAATTTTTTCCCCCGATCGCTGCAGATTGGCACAGCACACCTGGGGTTTTTCGCCTTCCTCTGGACCAATCTGGGAGAGAAGACTCAACGAGTGACGGCTCACTTGGACAGTCTTCCACCCATCACGTCCGGCGTCTCGCGGCTCTTCCCGCATCCGCGCCAGACCAGGCCTCATTCGCGGCCGCCGCAATTTGGAAAGACTGACGACAATGTGACTGGCGACAATGGCTAATCTGCGATACTCTGCGGACTCTATTCGGGGTCTGAGACAATTCACAACAGCATTACCAGCCGTCACTAAAAAGGTCTTAAAAATATAGCAACTTTTGAGATTCGATCGACGATCGACCATCAAAAATTTTAACTATTTAACCCAGCTCGAGCACATATCATGTGCTTTGATCAACACAAGATCGGCAGTAAAACACCGATTAGAAATCCACGATTTCTTACTACAAAACGATCTAGACTGCCTCTTTATTACAGAAAGCTGGCTCTCAGACGACTGCAACACCATTCTCGGAGAATTGGTGCCAGAAAACTATCGCATTATAACGGAAAACAGAATAGGGCAAAGAGGAGGAGGCCTGGCGGTGATCCACAAGAATCGCATTACAATCACTAAGCCAGCCCTTCAAAATCCTCTTCCATTCATGGAAACCCTTACTCTTCAACTTCAAACTTCCCCCCAGGAGACTGTTCACATTCTCCTCTGCTATAGGCCACCTGGGCCAAAATCGCAGTTTTTGCCATCATTAACAGAGTTTATATCCACTTATACCCTTAACAGCAAACACCTTTTGCTGCTCGGGGACTTTAATCTGTGGGCCAACTCCGCACAGGATCCCATTGCGGACGCCTGCATTGATCACCTGGAGGGATTAGGGCTACAGCAACTTATATGCGGGCCAACACATGCTTCAGGTCACACACTCGACCTAATTTTCAGACAAAATCTGAAAATAAGCATTTTAGAAAATGAACCATTGCCATGGACAGACCACCATGCAATTAATTTCATAATCTCCAAAATTCCCCCAGTGATAAAAGCACCCAAGCCGGTGACAATACACTGGGCTAGATCTCAGAAGAAGCTCCATTCGGAACTCTTCAAATCTACCTTGGGAAACAGAATCAAAACAATCCATCCACATCAAACAGCCGCAGATACACTGGATGCCATAAACGCAGCCCTGCTACAGTCAGCCGATTTAGTAGCACCGAAACGCAAAGCCTGCATCCGAAAAAGAAAGTCCGGCTGGTTCAACAACCAGCTGTCGCTTCTGAAGCAAGAGCGCAGAAGGGCGGAAGCCGCCTGGAAAAGAAGTCCTGCAGAGGATAACCTCATCATCTACAAAGCAATAACAACACGATATCATAAAGAAATCTTCAAAGCCAAGAAACACCATTTTTCTATGGCGATCAACAGCGCCCTAAACCGCCCCCGCGAACTCTTCAAGATGGTCACTCAGACCATGAATCCAGGATGTCTTGAAGTCCCCAACTCAGACACCCAAGAGTTCTGCAATGAACTATCGGATTTCTTCATCAACAAAATTGAAAGAATCCGGGAAAGCATCATGCAAAACAATACCCCCCTCAACCCCACCGTCAATCAACCACAAAACACCCACAGAAACGCTCTACAATCAACAAAGTTCACTCTGGAACCGATCTCCATCGATACCACAAAAAATATCATTGGTGCTTTGCGGAACAGCACATCGCCCAATGATATCATCCCCACCAAACTGCTGAAGGAATGTGCCGACATCCTGGCACCACCCATCACACAGCTTATAAACCAGTCATTTAAGGAAGGCACAGTGCCATCCCTGTTGAAAGAGGGCACAATCCAGCCCATCTTGAAAAAACCTAACCTGGATCCCAAGGACCCAACTCACCGCCGTCCCATAACAGGCCTAAATGTTCTCTCCAAGATAATGGAGAAAGTAGTGGTACAACAGCTGCAACAGCATCTAGATACCCACAATCTACTGGATCCATTACAATCAGGCTTCCGTCCTGGACACGGGACAGAAACGGCCTTACTCAAAATATGGGACGATGCCCTCGAGGCCGCAGACGAAGGAGAATCTTGTCTCCTGGTTCTGCTGGACCTAAGCGCAGCCTTTGACACGGTAGACCACAAACTGTTACTGATGCGACTAGCCAAGGTAGCAGAAGTCGCAGAAGGTGATTTACCATGGTTTTCTTCCTTTCTTGAAAACCGATCACAAACAGTTAAATTGGGTTGTTTCACGTCGGAAAAGCGCACGGTGTCATGTGGAGTCCCCCAAGGATCCCCCCTGTCACCGGTGCTTTTCAACATCTATCTTCGCCCTCTCTTTGATATTATCAGTAGCCAAGAACTACTCTATCACTCTTATGCAGACGATACTCAACTGTATTTTCGCATCTGCAACAAAAAGGATCATCATCTCAGTTTAGAGAAATGTCTCTCTTTGATAGAAAACTGGATGACTAAGAGTTATCTTAAACTCAACAGTTCAAAAACAGAACTCCTTATGTTTCACGCCAGCCGAAAGAGTCAACTGGCAACAACCTGGACACCCCCGCCCATTCTGGGCCAAATCATCACCCCTAGCTCCAAAGTCAAAAGTCTTGGGGTCATCTTCGACACCTTCATGACAATGGACGCACAAATAGGGTCAGTAGTCAGTGGAGCGCACCATCTGTTGCGCCTACTACGCAGACTTATTCAATTTATCCCCAAAGAAGACGTAGCAGTCGTGGTGGGAACAATCGTGAATTCCAGACTGGACTATGCTAACGCCCTTTACCTCGGACTCCCAAAGTACCAAATCTCCCGTCTGCAAGTCGTTCAGAATACGGCCGCCAGACTGGTGACTGGGAAAAAAAAATGGGAATCAATCTCACCTTCGTTGAGAACCCTTCACTGGCTGCCAGTAAAAGACAGAATTGCATTTAAAGCACTCTGCCTGACACATAAGTGCATCCATGGGAAGGCTCCGCAATATCTTTGCGACAAGATAGAACCTCACAATTCGAATCTCGTTCTGCGATCCACCGACCAAAATCTGGTCAGGGTACCAAAAACCAAATACAAGTCCAAAGGAGAAAGAAGGTTTGCTTTTCAGGGTCCTAGACTATGGAACGCTTTACCAACCAGCATTCGGTTGGAGGAAAACCACCTGACTTTCAGAAGACGGATCAAAACTCTGCTCTTTTGATGTCATGAGACACGAACAACTAGCGCCCAGAAGCGATTCAGTTCGCATGCGCCGCGCTTTATAAGTTTTTTCATTCATTCATTCATTCATTGTCAATAGGGCATCTAAGCTCGGCTAGGGGATAATGTGGGAAGGCATATGTTGTCCAGAAAGGTATACAAGTCTTCCCCAGGATATTGGTTCTGGGACTGGTACGGGCTACATATTCTAGTATAGCTCCCCTGTGTTTACAGTTTGGAGACCCAATGGTCCTTTTTGTGTGTCAGCAACAGCTATGGTGTGCACCACTATTATTATTTTTTATTTCAAATGTATCCATTTGTTTTATTTACTGTTATAGGAGGTTTGGGTTTAATGTTTCAGGATTCATTTTTGGGAGATGTACATTTCATTTCATTTTGTGCAGCATACACCTATTGCTGACACAGGCAAAGCTGTCCTTTGTTCACAGCATGTCACCACATACTTTTGAGGTAAAGTAGTGTGCAATAAAGTACCACATTATCTCCCCTATTGCCACACCTGCTATTAAATTTGACAGTCCCCTTTATTACAGTGCTACTAAACCCAAAACAGTAAAATCAGTCTGTATATGCAGTAAAGCATGTTTGTTATATGCACTATGGATCCTAAGAGGTTAATCCTCTGCATTGTGTATAAAGGCTGTTTAATCCTGTCTTCTCTGACTTTCCCTTCTTTTACTCTCCCCAATCAATCTGCTGATAGCAAAGAGCCCTAGGAGGCAATCTGCACATGCTCAGTTGTGTGTGTATTGCTATTGCTAGAGAGATTTTTTTTTTTTTGTGATGGCTACAGATGATGCATTAACAACAACCACTTTGGCCTATGGACACAAAGGCTGCTCATCCCATAATAGTTGCACAGAAACTTCTGCCTCCACCTATCGGATTGCCAGAAACGCTGATGATAATGTGGGGCTTATTCCCTACTTTAGTTTTCACTTAGGCCTCGTACACACGGGCAAACATGTACGATGAAAACGGTCCGCCGGACCGTTTTCAGTATACATGCCCGCCCGGAGATTTCTGTATGATGGCTGTACACACCATCATACAGAAATCCACGCGTACACGATACGCGGTGACGAGGCCACGCCGTCGCCGCGACGATGACGCGGCAACGTGCGCGGCCCTGGAAGTTCAGTGCTTCCACGCATGCGTCAAAGTCATTCGACGCATGTGAGGGATGGCGGCTGCTCGGACATGTACGGTAAGTCTGTACAGATGACCGAACATGTCTGACGGGCAGGATTCCAGAGGGCATGTTTCTAAGCAAGTTTAGAAACATTTGCCCGCTCGAAAACGGTCTGGCGGGCAAATGTACGCTGAAATCCTGTCCGATCGGCCGTACACACGACCGAACATGTCTGCTGAAACTGGTCCACGGTCGTGTGTATGGGGCCTTATAGGAAAAGCTGTATGGGGGAAAGTGGTGCTTGGGTGCACTGTAAACTGTGGTGCTTGGGTGCACTGTAAACTGTGGTGCTTGGGTGCGCTGTAAACTGTGGTGCTTGGGTGCACTGTAAACTGTGGATCTTTGGTGGCCTACACAGCACCACAATAATTTGCAGTACTCCACTGCAAAAAAAGGAGAACCTGTTGTAGTGATTCAAGCTGATGTTGCTACTGACCACTTAATCAATAATAAATAAATAATAAAATGAACCCCAAATAAAATAAAGCACAAACACAAACTACACCCACACACACAAATAACGCCCAAAACCCATTTGAAAACACTACACGTAAAATTAAATGTTATTTATATATTTACTTATTTTGTTTTATTGTTTAGGGCAATGTTTCTCAACTCCAGTCCTCAAGTACCCCCAAACAGGTCATGTTTTCAGGATTTCCCTCAGATGAAGCGGCTGTGGTAATTACTAAGGCAGTGAAACCAATCAAATCACCTATGCAAAATAATGGAAAGCCTGCTGAGGGTACTTGAGGACTGGAGTTGAGAAACATTGGTTTAGGGCAAGGATCCTCAAACTATGGCCCTCCAGCTGTTGTAGAACTACACATCCCATGAGGCATTGTAACACACTGACATTCACAGACATGACTAGGCATGATGGGAATTGTAGTTCCTGAACAACTGGAGGGCCGTAGTTTGAAGACCCATGGTTTAGGGGATACAAGAAAACAATCTACTACAAGAAAAACAAAAAGAAACACATCAATATAACCAATACAAGGGGAGCAGTAGTTACAAAGCAACAGCACCTGCCTCTAACACACACATACCCAAACACACACACACACACACACACACACACAAAATTAGTCCTAAAAAGAACTGTTGGATCATAGGAGATGCAGTTGGGCTTACAATGCTACTCTCTCTAGTAATACAAACTTCAATTCACTTAGAAATAGCAGTGACAAATATACAGCACTGAATAAAGTACTGGATATAAAACTGATACTGTGACACACAAAGCTGTAGTAGCACACTTTACAAACCAACTCTTTCTCTCCCTAAAAGCAATGTCAGCGAGCTGTCCCTCACTAAACTCCCAACACACTGACAAAGGGCTTCTGGAAAGGCAGCCTTTTATAATATTTGGACTGTGAAGTAGATCAAAACTATCATTGGCTAAAGTCTTGCACCTTAAGACTTAAGCCAATGACGGCTCTGGCAATGCATTATGGGACATTTGGAAGGATTTGTTCAGGATTTGGCTGAACAGCCAAACAGTGAAAATTCAGTTCACACTTACTGTAGGTTGAAACCAAGCAATCAGCTCATCCATATCGATTTATAGCAAATCAAGCTTTATGTGTCTTACCTTAACCATTTAAGACCCGGACCATTATGCAGGTTAAGGACCTTGCCCCTTTTTGCGTCGCTTTAACTGACAATTGCGCGGTCATGCGACGTTGCTCCCAAACAAAATTGGCGTCCTTTTTTTCCCACAAATAGAGCTTTCTTTTGGTGGTATGTAATCACCTCTGCAGTTTTAATTTTTTGCGCTATAAACAAAAATAGAGCGACAATTTTGAAAAAAAATCAATATTTTTTACTTTTTGCTATAATAAATATCGCCCAAAAATATTTAAAACATTTTTTTTTCCTCAGTTTAGGCCGATAAGTATTCTTCTACCTATTTTTGGTAAAAAAATCGCAATAAGCGTTTAACGATAGGTTTGCGCAAAATGTATAGCATTTACAAAATAGGTAATAGTTTTATTGCATTTTTATTAATATTTTTTTTTTTTACTACTAATGGCGGCGATCAGCATTTTTTTCGACATTATGGCGGAAACATCGGACAATTTTGACACATTTTTGGGACCATTGTCATTTTCACAGCAAAAAGTGCTATAAAAATGCACTGTTTACTGTGAAAATGACAATTACAGTTTAGGAGTTAACCACTAGGGTGCACTGTAGGGGTTAAGTGTGACCTCATATGTGTTTCTAACTGTACAGGGGCTGGGCTGGACGTATGATGTCAGTGATCGTCTTTCCCTATATCAGGGAACAGACGATCACTGACACTGCCACAATGAAGAACGGGGAAGGTGTGTTTACACACACCTCTCCCCGTTCTCCAGCTCTGGTGACCGATCGCGGGACACCGGCGGCGATCGGGCCTGCGGGTCCCGCGGGCGCAGTCACAGAGCTTCAGACTGGCTCACGAGCGCGCCACTGGCGGTGCGCACGCGGCCCCATGGCTGGGCCTTAAAGGGGTGTTCCAGCCTTTTTTTAAGTTTATTAAAAGTCAGCAGCTACAAAAAGTGTAGCTGCTGGCTTTTAATAAACAGACACTTACCTGCTCCACGGTTCCAGCGACGTGCCGGCCGGGGCTCCGCTCCTCGCCCCCCCTCGCCGGCCAGCGTCTTCATTCCTAGTGTGGGCACCCGGCAGTGACAGCTTTCGGCTTCACGGCCGGGCACTCACTGCGCATGCGCAAGCGGCACTGTGCATACGCTAGCGGCACAGCGCCGTCCGATTGGACAGGTGCTCGCCTACAGGGAGCAGCTGCAATAAGGCGATTAAGCTAATCGCCTTACCAGCCCCTCGGCGGAAGGAGGAAGTGGGACAGAAAGTCCCACTCCTCCTGACCCCCCCACTACCCCCCCAAAAAAATGACATGCCAAATGTGGCATGTAAGGGGGGAAGGAGTGGATTGAGCGAAAGTTCAATTTTTAGGTGGAACTCCGCTTTAAAGAGACACATACAGGTATGCGATTGTGCCCAGCCGTGCCATTCTGCCAACGTATATCGTCGGTAGGGGGTTCTTAAATGGTTAATAGGTAAAAGCATCAATGATGTCATCTTATAGTAAACACAGGCTTTTTGAAATTTTTGAAAGTACATTTTGGAACCGTAGAAAAACTGATGAAAGAAACTGAACAATGCAAATATAAAAGCGTAATGTTGGTACACACTAGTGAGGCATCAGGTCAAATGAGAACTATAGAATAGCAGTACTACTAACCACTGTGTCCCCTTGACATCGGCCCCTAGTCTCTTTGCTTTGCCTTAAATATGACAATTTATTACCTTCTACTTTAATGAGAATTCTTTGACTTTGTATTTGCTTAAAATGAACTAAAATAGAAAATCTGAAGTGTTTTTGACTCATATGGTTTTATCTGTGAAAAGTTAATTAACTTTAGTAATTTTCATTAATTTTGAAAACACTAAGAACGCTAAATATTTAAGCACTTGAAAGTGAAATTTCATTTATGACTTATCATACATATCATAAATATTTATTTGGCTACCTTAATAAAACTTTTTTTGTGGAAGTTAAGGTTCATAACCAGATAAAACTGTTACAAAGGGGTATCGAAGTAGTATTTGCTATTATTTGTGTAATCATCATTTTGTATTTATTATATATTTTTTACAGATTTATTCAGTCTGACAACTTTATTCATGAAAGTCTACTTCTATGAAGTAGGGAAAGGTAGGGGACCTATGTCATGTTTTTATTGATGTAGGTGTTTCTGTGTGGAGATTAACGCTCCATTTGTCCTGATGACAATTGTAACTGGGACTAAAAGTGATAGAAAATCTACAATTTTAGAACATTACATCTCCCAATGTGGACCCTTGTTCCAGAGACAACATGTTCCAGGAGACTTTTTCCCTTCCTTTGAAGAGATCTTCTCTAAATTCCTATATTGAGACAAATGATGAGCTTTTGAGTAAGTTTTAGTCAAAATTACTACCACTAATATACATGATTGCTTCCTTCTGTCAATGGTTGCTAACACTGACACTGACACTATTTACATACATAGCCAGAAATCCTCGGCTATGTAAGCAAATCAGCATACAATGTGTGTGGTTTTCTCTACAATTCATTCCATGCAAAAAAACAAAAGGGTCTGGAATAGATATTTTGGGGAACACAGCTTTTTTTTCTGTCATTTTGCATTGGAATTATTAAATAAACAAAAACATTAAAATAGAAATTAAGGGAGCATTATGCCTTTTTTGCATAAATGCACCACTTTACAGACCTGTTATTTAACCACATCCATACCGCGTCATTGTAAAATGACGGCGGCAGGAACCCCTCGCTGATCCGGGTGGACGTCATATGACGTCCTGTGTTCCCGGCGATCTGGGGCGCGCGCGCCCGCGGCGACGCTCATAACCCTACGCGGGTGCCCGGCAGCCGCGATTGCCGCCAGGTGCCCGTGATTGTCGGTAATCACGGCAGGAGTGTGGATCTGTGTGTGTAAACACACAGATCCACCTCCTGTCAGCGGTGAGGAGACCAATGTGTGTTCCCAGTACAGAGGAACACACATCGGTCTCCTCCCCTTGAGAGTCCCTTCCTCCCTACAGTTATAACACACCTTAGGGAACATATTAACCCCTTCAACGCCCCCTAGTGGTTAACCCCTTCCCTGCCAGTCACATGTACACAGTAATCAATGCATATTTATAGCATTAATCGCTGTATAAATGTGAATGGTCCCAAAAACGTGTCAAAAGTGTCCGATGTGTTCGCCGCAATGTCACGGTCACAGTAAAAAATCGCAAATCGCCGCCAATACTAGTAAAAAATGTATAAAATAAAAATGCCATAAATCAATCACCTATTTTGTAGACGCTATAATTTTTGCGCAAACCAATCAATATATGATTATTGCGATTTTTTGTTTTACCAAAAATATATAGAAGAATACGTATCGGCCTAAACTGAGAAAAATATGTTTTTTTTAAAAAAAAATTGATATTTATTAAATAAAAAAGTAAAAAATATTGTGTTTTTTTTTTTAATTGTCGCTCTTCTTTTGTTTATAGCGCAAAAAATAAAAACTGAAAAGATGATCAAATACCACCAAAAGAAAGCTCTATTTGTGGGAACAAAATGATAAAAAAATTGCTTCGGTACAGTGTAGCATGACCGTGCAATTGTCATTCAAAGTGCGAAGGTGCTGAAAGCTGAAAATTGGCTTGGGCAGGAAGGTGCGTAAGTGCCCGGTAGGTGGTTAAAAGAACTTCATATTTTTAATGTCTCAGTTTAAGCACTACTAAGATTTCTGCTCTCTGCCAAATGTAATTTTAAACATTTATTTTCCTTGGTACAGCACCCAACCCCCATGACATTTTTTTTACAATGCCTTGCTTATTAGCCTGGAAAATTACCATTTGATTTTTTTTTACTTCAATGGGGCTTGAATTCGGTGGCCAAATTTTAATATTGTTCACTGAACCTGCCTCTTACCAAATTTGGGTATATTTGGCTTGTAACCACTAGGTACAAGAAGTGACGTAAAATCTCCCCAAAGGGAAACAGTAACCCTGACAGTCAAACTGACTGGGGTTTTAACTATTTCTACCCTATTAAAAAATATATATTAAATATACTGTACATTACTAAGGGTTTTTTCTAGTATAGGATTCCTTCTTCTAAGACTGATCATGTTGCATGACCTCCCTGGCGGTATTCCAGAGTGCGGCTTGGGGTTAAATTTCAGTACCATTAGCGGTAACCCCCAAGCCACACTCGGGATTGCATTACAGAATCCTGGTGCAGTGTACTTTCCTTGTCACCAGGATCCTGCAATGTCCTTCTCTGTGTTTGCGGGCTGTGTCTTCCGCCCGATGCTCTGTGTGCTGGTCTCCATTCCCTGCGAGCATCATGACGCATGGGGCGGAGCCCGGCGGCAAATTCAAAAAGTACACAAAACATAACACATACAGTACACTGTAATCTTACAGATTACATTACTGTAGCTAATCATTTCACCTCCCTTTTGTGCCTAGTGCTCTGTCCAGTGCCCTGCATGCAGTTTTATTTTATATAGTATAAACTGTTCTGCCTGGAAACTTGAGATTGTCCATGGCAACCAAATAGTGTCTCTTTACGTCAAAAGTGGTTTTAGACAAGCTAGAAAACAGCAATAGTAAATTAGAAGACTTGCAGAATTGAACAATAGAACATGGTGAGGAAATACATTTTTTTTTATTATTATTATTATTATTATCATTATTATTATTATTATTATTATTATTATTATTATTATTATTATTATTACTATAATTTTTTATAGTTATTTATTAATTTATGATTTTGTGTTTCAAAATTGATCATACCCGGGATGTCTACTAGACTCTTGTTTGAACAGATTTAAGTGTGTCATCACTAAGAATTACAGGCATACAATATAAAATGCCAAAATGCTTGCTGTGGGGGCACTCAACAGTAGGGAAGGGCCGGGAGCACAGAAGAGGCACCCAAGAAGAGGAGGATCTGGGCTGCTCTGTGCAAATCTATTGCAACAGAACAGGTAAACATAGATCTGTATTATGTGTTTATATAATCTTTATTGTAGAGTGATATCCCTAGCAATAGGCCTGGTTACTTTTTACCAGAACACCCAAATTTGCATAATGCACACACTTTAGCTGAACCTTTATGTGCACTTTTTAAGCAATCTCTGTCCAAGATGTACACAAGATTGGCTGAAACACAGCAACAACATTATTAGCTCCCGCTGCTGTCAATCAAAGTCAGTCAGGCAATCAGGAGAGAGAGAGAGAGGGAGTGGGGCTGCACCTCCATGCATAAATGGACACACGGTGCTGTGACTTAGCTTGGTTGCCCCATAGCAAGCTGCTTGCTGTGGGGGAACTCAACAGGAGGGAGGGGCCAGGAGCACAGAAAAGGCACCCAAGAAGAGGAGGATCTTGGCTGCTCTGTGCAAATCTACTGCAACAGAACAGGTAAGTGTAACATGTTTGTTATTTTTTTTTAAAAAAGAGAGACTTTACAATCACTTTGGAGTAGAGAGAAATCTTTATTCTCTTATAGCTAAAATGCACAACAATGCAACCCTTTTTCAGTTGAACGGAATAAGGAAAATCTGTGAGTATTTTACTGTTTTCTCTGTCCATGTTGGACATTTCTCCTTACTTCCTGTTCAAGTGACAGTATTTTAACCAGTACAAGTAATAAAAATAATTCTTCTGAATAGGACCAAGATCGAAATAAAAACATGGGGCTGGATTCAGATACATTGGCGTATCTGCCCGGCGTAACGTATCTCTGATACGTTATGCCGCTCTAACTTTGGGCGCAAGTTCTTCATTCAAAAAGAACTTGCGCCCTTAGTTACGGCAGCGTAACGTATGTGTTGCGGCGTAAGCCCACGTAATTCAAATGTGGAAGGGGGGCGTGTTTTATGTTAATGTGTGATGACCTGACGTGATTGATGTTTTTTACGAACGGCGCATGCGCCGTCCGTGTACATATCCCAGTATGCATTGCTCTAAATGACGTCGCAAGGATGTCATTGGTTTTGACGTGAACGTAAATTACGTTCAGCCGTATTCGCGAACGACTTATGCAAACGACGTAAAATTTCAAAACTTGGCGCAAGAACGACGGCCATACTTAACATTAGCTACCCCTCATATAGCAGGGGTAACTATACGCCGGAAAAAGCCGAACGCAAACAACGTAAAAAAAAGCGCCGGGCGGTCGTTCGTTTCTGAATCGGCGTAACTCCTCATTTGCATATTCCACGCGTAAAAATACGGAAGTGCCACCTAGCGGCCAGCCTGGAATTGCAGCCTAAGATCCGACGGTGTAAAACACTTACACCTGGCAGATCTTAGGGATATCTATGCGTAACTGATTCTCTGAATCAGTCGCATCAATACGACTGTCGGAACTCAGAGATACGAAGGCATATCAGGAGATACGCCGTCATATCTCTTTCTGAATCCGGCCCATGGTAGTTAAGCCCCCCTCCACTTTATCCTAAACTGATGCCCCATACACACCATAGAATCTATCCGCAGATAAATCCCATCAAATGGGTTTCTGCGGATAGATTCTATGGTGTGTACACTCCGTCGGATATTTATCCGCGGATAAATCTCCCCTGGGATGGATTTCCAGCAGATGGATATTTGCTGACATGCTCAACAAATCCATCTGCTGGAATCCATTCCAACGGATGGATCCGCTCGTCTGTACAGACTTACCGGATCCATCCGTCCAAAGGGATTCCCCGCACGCGTCGTAATGATTTGACGCATGCGTGGAATTCCTTATATGACAGCGTCGCGCCCGTCGCCGCGTCATAATAGCGGCGACGGCGCGACACGTCATCGGCAGAGGATTTCAGCGCGGATTTCAATGCGATGGTGTGTACACGCCATCGCATAGAAATCTTCTGAAATCCTCGAGAGGATTTATCCGCGGATACGGTCCGCTGGACCGTATCTGCGGATAAATCCTCTCGTGTGTATGGGGCCTAAGGCTGTTGGCTGGACTTGTGCCTTTTCAGTTTAATGTGGCAATAATAATAAAGAAAAATAGGGTATATATATATATATATATATATATATATATATATATATATATATATATATATATATATATATATATATATATATATTACTAGGTGTATAATCCTATTACTTGCATTCAGATCAATAAAAGCTAAATCTGGTATATTTCTTGATAAATGCCTAGTAATACAATCTAAAATCCTACAGTTTTTGGATAACAAAGAGGGTCCTATAAACAAATTACTATGGCATAAAAATATAATGAGGGAAATTACTTTCGCCACAGGTGTGTTTACTCGAAAATAACGTTTCATACACTTTACCAAATCTCCAAATTATAGGATAGCACAAGGCGCTTGAATGTCTCAGCTGATTTTGGAAAACATATATTTAAAATTAAGCGCATTAACAGCTGCTGAGGTGTGTAGATCGGTATTAAAATACAGACAAAGATGCTAAGAGATGCATATTTTAAGTCAGAGCTGAACAAGCAAAAATCTTCAAAACACAAACAGCTAATGTATGCAGTTCATTTCTTCCACTTTTAGAATATGCCATGAATAAAAGCTAGAAGATTACTGCAAAAATACTAGTAAGTACTGTTGTGAGGCATCTAATTAAACTTTCTTCAACGCAAAGCTAAAAACGCAAATCTCAGCTTAGCTTTTACATTTACTGACATACTGCAGATAACTTAAAAAAGAAACTTGAACTGTCAAAATAATTTATATATATTAAATGTCAGCACAGCTCAAGGGGGAGATAAAATCTGTTTTGGCTATGACATTTATAAGCTAACTTTTGATTTAGATGTGCAGTGGTAGTAAGACATGATTGTAGAAGGCAGTAACATTGCCTATTTCTAAACAAGGTGTCCCACTTATGATCAAAATCACAGTGACTGAGTCAATTAGATGAAGTCAGTAAGCAGCAGCAGTACTAAATAAAATTTGTACTAAAAAAAACACATGTATAGCTACTTTATTAGACCATTGTGGTAATTAAAAGGACATTTGGTGGTATTTGGACTGCCATGGGTGGGTCCGTGCTAGGGTTTAGTAGCTTATTTTACTGCACACTGTTGCTTTTTAGAGTTATACGAGTTATAAGAAAGAAGGGCTGTCTCCCACCAAATCAATGGACATTCATGATATTTCATTTTAAAGTTCTGTGTGCCTATATGTGCATATATACAGTATCTCACAAAAGTATATTTTTGTAAATATTTCATTATATCTTTTCATGTGACAACACTGAAGAAATGACACTTTTCTACAATGTACAGTAGTAAGTGTACAGAGCATAACAGTGTACATGTGTTGTCCCCTCAAAATAACTCAACACACAGCTATTAATGTCTAAACTGCTGGCAACAAAAGTGAGTACACCCCCAAGTGAAAATTTCCAAATTGGGCCCAATTATCAATTTTCCCTCCCCAGTGTCATGTGACTCGTTAGTGTTACAATGTCTCAGGTGTGAATGGGATGCAGGTGAGTTAAATCTGGTGTTATTGCTCTCACTCTCTCTTACTGGTCACTGGAAGTTCAACACATCGTGGCAAAGAACTCTCCGAGGATCTGAAAAAAAGAATTGTTGCTCTACATAAAGATTGCCTAGGCTATGAGAAGATTGCCAAGACCCTGAAATTTAGCTGAAGCATGGTGGCCAAGACCATACAGCAGTCTAACAGAACAAGTTCCATTCAGAACAGGCCTCGCCATGGTCGATCAAAGAAATTGAGTGCACGTGCTCAGCGTCATATTCTGAGGTTGTTGTTAAGAAATAGACATATGAGTGCTGCCAGCATTGCTTCAGAGGTTGAAGGGGTGGGGGGGTCAGCCTTTCATTGCGCAGACCATACACCGCACACTGCATCAAATTTGTCTGCATGGCTGTCATCCCAGAGGAAGCCTCTTCTAAAGATGATGCAACCGAAAGCCTGCAAACAGTTTGCTAAAGGCAAGCAGACTAAGGGCATGGATTACTGAAACCATTTCCTGTGGTCTGATGAGACCAAGATAAACTTATTTAGTTCAGATGGTGTCAAGCGTGTGTAGTGACAACCAGGTGAGGAGTACAAAGACAACGGTGTTTTGCCTACAGTCAAACATGGTAGTGGGAGTTTTATGGTCTGGGGCTGCATAAATGCTGCCGGCACTGGGGAGCTACAGTTCAGTTGAGGGAATCATGAATGCCAACATGTACTGTGAAATACTGAAGCAGAGCATGATCCCCTCCCTTCAGAGACTGGGCCGCAGGGCAATATTCCAACATGATAACGACCCCAAACACACCTCCAGGGCGACCACTGCCTTGATAAAGAATCTGAGGGTAAAGGTGATGAACTAGCCAAGCATGTCTCCAGACCTATTGAGCATTTGTGGGGACTGCTGCAACAGTAACATGTTATACTCTGATTATGGGTGTAATATGTAACATGGTACAAAAGGTGAACTTTAAAGGAATGATAATTAATAACAGGTAATAATAACAGGGCAGTGATGGTTTGGAAAAACGAAACTGATTGGTGATGAGGGGTTTAAGACACACAGTAATCACACCTCCTTGAAGTTAGTGACCACAGAGAGAAAGCTCCCAGCACTGTGGTTATTAGACATGTGCATTCGTTTTCGTCCGAATGCATTTTGTTCGAATTTCAGGTATTTTCGTTATCGTTTTAACAAACGATAACAAAAGCACAGAAAACGAAAACCGAAAGATCCGACATAAACAAATGCTTTATTTTCATTTTCATTGTGGTCGAATGTGCCTAACCTTAACTTTATTAGTCCAATATTATTCTACATAAAGAGAAAATATTCGACATAGGGAGAAAATATTCGACATTATAGAGACATGAAGAAGAATCGATATAGAGAGAGAAGATTTGTCATAGAGAGAAAAGATTCGACATAGAGAGACATGAAGATTCGACATAGAGAGACATAAAGGGCCAGATCCACAAAAGAGATACTCCGACTTAACTGCTGTTCAGTCTGTGTGTAACTTTGGAAACGATCCTCAAAAGGCTTTTTCCAAAGTTAGGCAGAAGATCTGGCATGTGTAATTGAATTACACTGCCGAATCTTAGGATGCAGTACCGCATCCGCCGCTGGGGGCATTTCGAGTCGAAATGCCGTTGCTAGTATGCAAATTAGCACTTAAGGCGATCCACAAAGCTTTCCAGCTTCCTTTTTGCGCCGTAAGTGTTATTTTGCAAGTGTAAAATTAGGGCTGGTTCTACAAAGTGTAAACTAGTCACACCTTGTAAAAGCCCATTCCAGCGACGGCATTTGGTATGCTTTCCCGAGGGAGAACTCCACGGCAATTTGTAAAAACAAAACCGGCATGGGTTCCCCCCCAGGAGCATACCAGGCCCTTAGGTCTGGTATGGGTTGTAAGGGGACCCCCCCTACGCCGAAAAATCGACGTAGGGGGTCCCCCTACAATCCATACCAGACCCGTATCCAAAGCACGCTACCCGGCCGGTCAGGAATGGGAGTGGGGACGAGCGAGCGCCCCCCCCCCCTCCTGAGCCGTGCCAGGCCGCATGCCCTCAACATGGGGGGGTTGGGTGCTCTGGGGCAGGGGGGCGCACTGCGGGCCCCCCCACCCCAGAGCACCCTGTCCCCATGTTGATGAGGACAGGACCTCTTCCCGACAACCCTTGCCATTGGTTGTCGGGGTCTGCGGGCGGAGGCTTATCGGAATCTGGGAGTCCCCTCAAATAAGGGGGCCCCCAGATACCGGCCCCCCACCCTAAGTGAATGGATATGGGGTACATCGTACCCCTATCCATTCACCTGTAGGCAAAAAGTAAAAGTTAATAAACACACAACACAAGGCTTTTTAAAATATTTTATTATTCTGCTCCGGATGCCCCCCCTGTCTTCGTTATTAGCTCAATTAGCAGGGGGGGCTTCTTCTTCCGCTCTCCGGGGGTCTTCCACTCTCCGGGGGTCTTCCGCTCTCCGGGGGTCTTCTCCGCTCTCCGGGGGGGGGCTTCTCCGGACTCCGGGGGGCTTCTTCCATCTTCTCCCCTCTTCCGCTGTTGACTCGGCGAACCCCGGTTCTTCTGCAGCTCTCCGGTGCCTTCTTCTTCAGCGCTGGCTGCCTGCTATGTTTGTGTGTTAGCTCGATTTCAAACAGGCAGCCAGCGCGGTCTTCTGTGGCGTCAGGGTCTTCTGGTCTTCTCCCCTCTTCCGATGTTGCCTCGTCGCCTGTTGTCGCTGTAATGATGGAAGCGCGCCTTGCATCACATTTATATAGCATCACCGTCCCATCATGCTCCGGCAGGTACCCACGTGGTGGGTGCCTACCCACATGCACCCACCACGTGGGTACCAACCGGAGCATGATGGGACGGTGATGCCTATATAAATGTGATGCAAGGCGCGCTTCCATCATTACAGCGACAACAGGCGACGAGGCAACATCGGAAGAGGGGAGAAGACCAGAAGACCCTGACGCCACAGAAGACCGCGCTGGCTGCCTGTTTGAAATCGAGCTAACACACAAACATAGCAGGCAGCCAGCGCTGAAGAAGAAGGCACCGGAGAGCTGCAGAAGAACCGGGGTTCGCCGAGTCAACAGCGGAAGAGGGGAGAAGATGGAAGAAGCCCCCCGGAGTCCGGAGAAGCCCCCCCCGGAGAGCGGAGAAGACCCCCGGAGAGCGGAAGACCCCCGGAGAGTGGAAGACCCCCGGAGAGCGGAAGAAGAAGCCCCCCCTGCTAATTGAGCTAATAACGAAGACAGGGGGGGCATCCGGAGCAGAATAATAAAATATTTTAAAAAGCCTTGTGTTGTGTGTTTATTAACTTTTACTTTTTGCCTACAGGTGAATGGATAGGGGTACGATGTACCCCATATCCATTCACTTAGGGTGGGGGGCCGGTATCTGGGGGCCCCCTTATTTGAGGGGACTCCCAGATTCCGATAAGCCTCCGCCCGCAGACCCCGACAACCAATGGCAAGGGTTGTCGGGAAGAGGTCCTGTCCTCATCAACATGGGGACAGGGTGCTCTGGGGTGGGGGGGCCCGCAGTGCGCCCCCCTGCCCCAGAGCACCTAACCCCCCCATGTTGAGGGCATGCGGCCTGGCACGGCTCAGGAGGGGGGGGGGCGCTCGCTCGTCCCCACTCCCATTCCTGACCGGCCGGGTAGCGTGCTTTGGATACGGGTCTGGTATGGATTGTAGGGGGACCCCCTACGTCGATTTTTCGGCGTAGGGGGGGTCCCCTTACAACCCATACCAGACCTAAGGGCCTGGTATGCTCCTGGGGGGGGAACCCATGCCGGTTTTTTCTTTGAAAATTGGCATGGAGTTCTCCCTCAGGAATGCATGCCGCTGTCATTTTTTTTTTTTCCCGACGCAACCTTTTTAAGCCGTCGCGATCCTCAAAACTCGGCGTAACGTAACTTTGCGCATGCGCAGTACGGCCGGCGCGGGAGCGCGCCTCATTTAAATGGGACTCGCCCCATTTGAATAGGAACGCCTTGCGCCGGCGGAATTTTAGTTACACAGCCTGAAATTTCTAGATAAGTGCTTTGTGGATCAGGCACTTAGGTAGAAACTTTAAGGCAGTGTAACTTAAATGGGATTTTTTAAGTTACGCCAGGTTTTTGTGGATCTGGCCCAAAGAGTCAATTTTTTTTATTTTTTTTAAAGATTCTGTCGAATCTTCTTTTTTTTTTTCTTCTTAGAACATTCGACAGACACCATAAGCCTTCAATGACAGATTTGACCTTAATTGTGCCTAACCTTAACTCTATTAGTCCCATATTATTCTACATAAAGAGAAAAGATTTGACATAGAGAGAAAAGATTCGACATAGAGAGAAAAGATTCGACATAGAGAGACATAAAGATTTGACATAGAGATACATGAAGAGTCAATTTTTTTTTTTTTTAAGATTCTGTCAATTTGTTTTTCTTCTTCTTCTTCTTAGAACATTCGACAGACACCATAAGCCTTCAATGACAGATTCAAACTTAATTTGGATTTTTGGACGAATGCATTTTTTTAACGAAAAACAAAATAAATAAAAACGAATTTCGGGAGTAACTAAATAAATGTATTTTTCGGACGAAAACAAAATTACGAAACAAAATATTTCAGTGTTCACATGTCTAGTGGTTATCAGGAAACAGACAACCAGGAAGTGTGGAGATCAGAGAAGAATTACAGCATAAATTGAGAAAAGTTTTCCATGGGGGAAACAAAGATAAGAGTACCCCCATGGATATAAGGGGCTACTATAGGCAGTGACGACAGTATTAATAGTACAAAAATAAGTTTATTTAGTATTACAAAAATAGTAAAACTGGGGTGATTGATTTACATTTAATAGACTATCAATAGTTAATATATAAAAAACAACTTGCTATTGCCGTCAAGTGTTGCACCAATAAACTGAGTTAATTGTAAATGTGCAAACTAACAGTACATAAAAAACACATAGACTGACATGGACAACAAATAACTGAGGCGGTCCGGAAGCCTAATTAGATCGCACGTACTGAAGCTCTCATACGGTCATAATACCGTGTAGATAAATTTATTTAGTAGGAAAAACTTTTTGAGAACTAGTAGTATGTGCGTCCCCCCAGGGAGATGGGAATAAATGGTAGTGAGGCAATGTTGGAGAGCTGACTAATTGTGTATGATTGCTGACAGATCGAGTCCTGGAACACTATAGAGGTACCATGAGTCACCGAATGTTGTATTGGTGTGTTGACACCGAGCATTGCAACTATCGGATTGTCCTGTGTGTGGACAATTAAGGAAGGAATTAATTGTATTTACTCCCAAAGTTCCGATGCAAACGTCTCTATTGGGTGCCAGACTCTGGGAATCTAGAGAATACCTGGACTAAAATGCACGTTCAGAGTTCAATCAGTGTGATAGATATTGAGTAATTGAGTAATATTGAGTAATTGATTGAGTCCTTGTAACTAGATATTGCACTACTCATAGATGCATTGGTTGCCGCTTGAGCACAAAACAATATGAACGGTCTTACCACATCCGCGAGTTTGAGGGATGATGATAGGTGGCAAGGTCTTCTACCTTTTGCTGGATATGTACCTCCGCTTTCAGCGTCTGTGATGTCCAGATGCACCTCTGTTAGGTAGTAAGTTGGTGAGTTGCCAAGCCGTGCATCTTATGACGTAGTCCTAGGTTTATCTTACTCTAGTCCCTGGCACCAAGATGCTCCGTCTGTCAGGTGTGCACTGTTGCGCTGTTAGGCCTCGTACACACGAACGGACTGTCTGCTGAAATCGGTCCGCCGGACCGTTTTCAGCGGACATGTCCGCCCGGAGATTTCTGTCTGATGGTTGTACACACCATCAGACTGAAATCCGCGTGTACACGATACGCGGTGATGTGGCCGCGCCGTCGCCACGACCATTACGCGGCGACGTGCACGGCCCTGGAAGGTCAATGCTTCCACGCATGCGTCAAATCACTTCAACCCATGCGAGGGATGGCGGCCGAGCGGACATGTACGGTGAGTCTGTACAGACGACCGAACATGTCAGATGGGCAGGCTTCCAGCGGACATGTTTCTTAGCATGCTAGCATGCTGAGAAACATTTGTCCGCTGGAAAACGGTCGGCTGGACAAATGTCCGCTGGAAACCTGTCCGGTCGGCCGTACACACGACCGAACATGTCTGCTGAAACTGGTCCGCGGACCAGTTTCAGCAGACATGTTCGGTCATGTGTACGGGGCCTTAGATCCAAAGCCCTGATTTTTTCATATCTCCCGCTTGGTCGGGGAATGATTTGTGCGGCGTTCGACACCGTGTGACGTCAACGCGTTTCGAAATGTATTGGGCGTAGCTTCGTCTGCACCGCTCCCTTATAACCTATCAATGCATGCCCACCTCCCATTGATGTGAGTTTTATAAGTTGAAAAATTGAAGAAATTTTTTTTTTTTTTTTTTATGCATTGTTTGTCAATGTCTCTTGATGCTTGTGTTAACTGACACTTTACATAGACATACTTCTTGCAGTTATTCTATCCTGTTCTTGATAGCGGAACAAGTTGTAATATTAGGTACTTCTAGTAGCAGGTTAATTAGGAGCACACCCCTATTGGTAATAGCAGACCGCCAAATATGTGAGGTTTTATGTACTATTTGGCGGGGATCATTTGAGATGTATAGTCCCCTCTCACCCCACTATGAACATATAAATAAAGTGGCATACCGCCGATCATGTGATGTTTTGTATACATGTCTACAGGGATAGTCTGGGATATAAAGTTGCCTCTTTCCCCACTATATACATATGCGTGCGCATGGTCTGAAGGTGTATACATATGCAAAATACCATACCACCAAATTTGTGGTGTTTTAAATATGTTTTTACAGGGATAGTTTAAGATATAAAATACCCTCTTACTACACCATATACATGTACATGCGCATGGTCTAGCAGTGTATATGTGCTTTTTCATAAGTGTGATTTTAATTAATTTCATTGGTACATAAGCTTTTATACTTAGCTGAAATGCCTACTATATCCACTTGTATGTCATAGACATTTTTGTATGTATATAGGGTGGCTGCCATATACTCTGTGGCCCAGATTCAAGAACCATAGTTGCGCGGCACAAGTGCTTACTTGCTCCGGTGTAACGAGTGCTCCTGATTCAGGAACCTCGTTACACCGAATGCAGCCTAGGATGTGACAAACATAAGCCTCCTTATGCCTTCACATCCCAGGCTGCATTCTTGCGTTGGCCGCTAGGGGGCGCGGCCTTTGTGATCGGCGTGTAGTATGCAAATTGCATACTACCACCGATTCACAAAAGTTGCGCGGGCCCTGCGTACGCAAGGTACGGAGTTTCCGTACGGCGCCTTTAGCATAAGGTTGCTCCTGCTAATAGCAGGCGCAGCCAATGCTAAAGTATAGCTGCGCCTCCCGCTCGCGACATTCAAATTTCACGTCGTTTACGTAAGTGAACCGTGAATGGCGCTGGACGCCATTCACGTTCACTTACAAGCAAATGACGTCCTTGCGACGTCATTTGCCGCAATGCACGTTGGGAAAGTTTCCCGACGGAGCATGCGCTGTTCGCTCGGCGCGGGAGCGCGCCTAATTTAAATGATTCCCGCCCCCGGCGGGATCATTTACATTAGGCAGCCTTGCGCCCGGCTGCTTAGCATATTGCCCGCGCAATTTACGGAGCAACTGCTCCGTGAATCGCGGGCAAAGCGCAATATTTGCGTGGGCGCAGAGAAAAAAATTTGCTCTTTGCCCACGCAAATATTGCGCGATTCTACTTGAATCTGGGCCTCTGAGTTTTGATAGTGGGTGAAAGGAGATTTTAATCTAAGAATGGTTGCATATTAAGTTCCACATTCATTCCTAGTGGTGCGAGAGATTTTAAGGTGTAAATCCACCATTTTTCTTTTTGGAGCAAAATTTTGTCAAAATCACCCCTTCTAGCTGGCAACTTCAGACAGTAGATGCCCTTAACCCGCATTCCGTCTGGTTTGCCTTGATGATATTGGGAAAAGTGCTTTGCTACTGGGCTTTCTTGGCTCTTCTCGGGGTCTCTTTCTTTCTCTTTTCTTATGTCTCTAAGGTGCTCACCAATCCTAATCTTCAGCTGTCTTTTGGTTTTGCCGATATATATTTTTGGACAGGGACAGGTTAGCATGTAAATTACTTTTTCTGTGGAGCAGGTCCCTAATCTCATACTCTTTCTCCCCAATGGCATCGCTGAATACCCTAGTCTTGTCACCATATGGACAGATTTGACATTTTGTGCAAGGGAACATTCCCTTGCTACGAGGGTATTCAGAAAGCCAGGATGTGTTTTTCTGCCTGGTTTGGCTATGGTGGTGACCTCCTGTAGGGAGGAGCGACAATTATATAGAAATTCAGGATTGGTGATTTATATTTTCGGTACGGGTATGCTAAACTTTTGGTATGAAGAATTACAGCAACTTGGGAGCAAAAATGAAAACAGCACTGCATTAAGGTAAAGGAAGCTATGAAGATAAAAAAAAAATCCTTTACAAACCCTTTAACTCTCGATTATTGCAACAAGCAGATACTAAATCAGAGTTAGAAGGTCATCTGACAGAGTTTTATGAGAGCAATGCTACTTCAGTGAATGATCCTTTTACATTGTGGAACACTTATAAGGTATATATAAGAGTTTGTTTTTTTTTTTTTATAAAATTGGAAGCTAGGGCGAGGAGGCAGCAGCAGCAACTAATAAATGACCTTATAGAAGAAATCAACATCATAGACACACAAGCCTGATGGCTTCACAGAGGAGTACTGTAAGGCCTCGTACACACAACTGAGAAACTCGTCGTAAAAGAAACATTGTTTTCCTCGATGAGTTCTTTGTCAGGCTTGTCGAGAATCTTGACAAGCTTTCTTTGCGTACACACTGTCAAGACAAAATCTCGTCGTTCTCAAACGCGGTGACGTACAACACGTACGACGGCACTATAAGGGGGAAGTTTGATTCCACTGGCGCCACCCTTGGGGCTGCTTTTACTAATCTCATGTTACTGCGTGTTAAGTAAAAGTTTGGTGAGAGACGATTCACGCTTTTCAGTCTGTTACAGCGTGACGAATGTGCTATCTCCATTACGAACGCTACTTTTACTGAAGGTGCGCTCCCGTCTCATACTTTATTCTGAGCATGCGCGGGTTTCTAAGCATACACACAAACGTGCTTCTCATCCTAAACCAGCCCAATGAGAAACACGACGAGGAAACTGAGACTACCAACGACACGACAGCTCTGCCACAAAGTTGTCGAGGAAAACGGTTGTGTGTACGAGGCCTTAGGCATTCAAACACATTCTAACTCCATATATGACTAATATCTACAAGCAGCGGCTTCCTCCTCACCCTTTCCATCTGAGATGCTCAGAGCTCTGATAATAACAATACCCAAGCCAGGGAAGGAACCCACTACACCCCAAAACTTCAGACCTATTTTCCTTCTGAATAACGACCTTAAAATGTATGTTAACCACTTGCCGACCGCCGCATGTATATGTACGTCCACAGAATGGCACGTACAGGCACATGGGCGTACATGTACGTCCCTGCCTTTCCGTGGGTCGGGGGTCCGATCGGGAACCCCCCGCTACATGCGGCGGTCGGATACCTGCGGGGAGCGATCCGGGACGATGGCGCGGCTATTCGTTTATGGCGGCTCCGTCGCGATCGCTCCCCAAAGCTGAAGAACGGGGAGAGCCGTATGTAAACACGGCTTCCCCGTGCTTCACTGTGGCGGCTGCATCGATCGAGTGATCCCTTTTATAGGGAGACTCGATCGATGACATCAGTCCTACAGCCACACCCCCCTACAGTTGTAAACACACACTAGGTGAACCCTAACTCCTACAGCGCCCCCTGTGGTTAACTCCCAAACTGCAACTGTCATTTTCACAATAAAGAATGCAATTTAAATGCATTTTTTGCTGTGCAAATTACAATGGTCCCAAAAATGTGTCAAAATTGTCTGAAGTGTCCGCCATAATGTCGCAGTCATGAAAAAAATCGCTGATCGCCGCCATTAGTAGTAAAAAAAAAAAAAAATTATAAAAATGCAATAAAACTATCCCCTATTTTGTAAACGTTATAAATTTTGCGCAAACCAATCGATAAACGCTTATTGCGATTTTTTTTACCAAAAATAGGTAGAAGAATAAGTTTCGGCCTAAACTGAGGAAAAAAAATGTATATATGTTTTTGGGGGATATTTATTACAGCAAAAAGTAAAAAATATTGATTTTTTTTCAAAATTGTCGCTCTATTTTTGTTTATAGCGCAAAAAATAAAAACCGCAGAGGTGATCAAATACCACCAAAAGAAAGCTCTATTTGTGGGGAAAAAAGGACGCCAATTTTGTTTGGGAGCCATGTCGCACGACCGCGCAATTGTCTGTTAAAGCGACGCAGTGCCGAATCGCAAAACCTGGCCTGGGCATTTAGCAACAAAATGGTCCGGGGCTTAAGTGGTTAAACTAATTCCCCAACGCCTGCTTGATATTTTACCTCTCCTAATCTACCTGGATCAATCGGGTTTGACTAATGGCCAGCAAACCACGGTTGCTACTCACCACTTAATTAAAATAATACACCTAGCAAGGGAGCAACTAACGCTTCCTCTGCTCCTAGCACTGGATGCCGAGAACGCATGAGATAGAATCCACAGGAATTACCTAGCACAAGTATTGTCCGCTTTTGGCTTTTCCGGTCCAATATTATTATCCATTATGGCTTTATACACAAACCATTCTGCCGAAGTATACTCCTCAGGGATGTTATCTCCCCCATTTTCAATTTCCAATTGAACTTGACAGGGCTGCCCCCTGTCGCAGTTGATATTTAATTTATTAATGTAACCATTGGCATCATATATCCGCTCTCACCTGCAAATATCTGGATTCCAAATTTAAAATACTGAACGTGTCATTAGCTTATTCATGGATGACATAATACAGATGCTAACAGATGTGTAAACTTCCCTGGCTTCAGTACACTCAGCCCTATCAATATTCAAACATATATGCTACCACAAAGTAAATTAATTTATCTTAAGTTTGGTTTTTCTGTTCCCAGTGATCTGGAACAGTGATCTCTGTCATGTCCCTTGCAGCCCATCCCCCTACAGTTAGAACACGCTTAGGGAACACAGTAAACACATTTATCGCCCCCAGTGTTAACCCCTTCCCTGTCAGAGTTATTTATACATTGATCAATCATTTATAAAGCACTGATCAATGTAATAATGTCACTGGTCACTAAAAAGTGTAATTTGGGGGGGGCATGGCTATCCGGCGGGGAGTATGGATGCTCACTAACACAGCTCCTCTCTGCCACGGGCCAATAGGGGGATATACAGCAGCTAGAAGCCTTGTTTTACAGCACCAATAGAACATCTTGGAGCGGGGACACACCAGGATGCCTTCCCGCAACAGAAAGGAGGGCACACAGCTGGATAAACTACCCTATTACTTCTTGCTACAGCACCGGTACACTGACCAAGATGGCAGGGGTAAGCTGAGAGAGCACACACACAGTTCTCATACTCAGAGCAGTGCGGCCTCACAACCAAATTCAGAACACCACTATGGCAGCCTGGGGAAGGGACAAACTTCTACACCTCCATCAGTGTCCTCCAGCCAGCCCAAAATCAGTCAAAATATGGACAGCCCAACAGAAGAAAGCCTGGGGTTAAGCCTGGAGTCATCTCTAGATGATACCAGGGAATTACAGGACTAGATCACTGGCTTCCCCACTGCTAATATGCCAGTAATGGACACAATGCTCGAGGACATGCTAGTGTCACTGAGATCCACATTTCATGCAGATATCCTTGCCCTGAACAATTTAAAACTGAAATATCCACAGTTAACGAAAGGGTTTTGCATGTGGAGGAAAAAATGGGTGAATTTTCTTCTACCTTCAATGAACTGGTGGATGTCCACAACAACAGGGATGATGAAATGATGCAAATTAAAACTAAGTTAGCAGATTTAGAAGACAGGTACAGGAGGAATAACATTAAAATCAGAGAAATCTCTGAGACAGTAAAGCCCCCTGACCTGAAAAAGTACTTTACTGATGTCATAACGGCAGTCCTCCCTTATACACCCCTGGAAGATCTTCTAATAGACAGGATCCACAGGCTACGCAAACCTAAGCACATTGCATCCCATCTACCCAGAGACACTATTGTCCGGATCCACTTTTACCACACAAAAGACAATTTTATGGCTGCAGTCAGGCACCGTGACTCATTACCGTCTGACCTGCAAGACCTGTCCTTCTTCGTGGGCTTGTCATCATTCACTATGCAGTTGCACAGGCAATTGGTCACCATAACAAAGCCCATAGACAACCACTATATAGCCTACCACTGGCTATATGCGACAAAGCTACTAGTAACAAGGGCAACAACCATGTGATCACGAATGTGAAAGAAGGCATCCACCTTCTACGAGAATGGCAAATTATTGCCCCCGGATCTAGGGATGGTAAAAATACCAGTCCACCTGTGTCTACAAGTGAAAACTCTGACAATGAAACAGGCTGATCATCTTACATGCACCATTCACACATGTTCAATCCCTGTTGGCCCAGGAGATTGCCACATTACTCACAGTTAACCCCTCAAGTTGAGTGGTTGTTCTGCCGCACAGATTCTCCATAGAATCACAAGTTATTTTCTATTGCTCTTATTGTTTTGCTTCCTTTGACTTTTACTAACTGTTTTCCTAGAAGGTTTCTCCAACGGATCATTCATCTTTGCCTCGTCACGGAAGGATCCCTTTCATTCTCCAGCAGCCATCCACATACTGGGTGCGTGCCCACAACCACCCAGGAACAGGTAAATCCACATAACACCAGCAACTCCCCTCTCATACATTAGACTGAGATCACCAATATTACAACATGCCACTCAAAATCTCTTTGTTTAACATTAAATGCCTGAATAGTCCTTACAAATGGCAGACGGCATGGAAAGAGGCAAATAGACTCCATAGTGATGTAATATGTTTCCAAGAGACCCACTTTGTCTCTCAAAATCCTCCTTTTTTCCAACATCATAAATACCCACATATCTTTCAGGCTAATGGCTCTTCCAAAAAAAGAGGAGTGGCAATTGCCATCAAGGACTCTGTCTAATTTAAAAAGTAGACGATTTTCCTGGATGATGCAGGCAGATACATAATCATTGTATGTGAACTCAACAACTCCAAATACACATTGGTTAATGTGTACCTTCCCAACACCAAACTGACTTTTTTGAAAAAAAATCTGGAAAAAAATGTCTAACATGAGGCAGGGAAATGTCATTTTATGTAGAGACTTCAACACAGTTCCTGACAAAGACTTGGACCTGTCCAACCATACTAGGCTCCAACAGCACATAGCAACTCCGGTCTACTTCATCTGTTCTTCAGGCTTATATGATGTGTGGAGATGTCAGTACTCATCAAAGAAGGACTTCACATTCTTCTATAACGTTCACCATACATATTCTTGTATAGACTTGTTTCTAACAGCCAAATTTATTTTACAACATGTTGTTAAATCGGAAATACACTGTATTACGTGGTCAGATCACACACCAATCTCCATCAGTGTGGGGAATCATCGTGCAATATCGTGCAATATATTAAAACAATGGTCATACTTACAAAATGAGTTGTAAACAGCGCTTAACAGATGATATAACAGGTACTGTGCTGTCATCAAGTTCGGTGGTGATGCTGTGTACTTGTTGTTATATCATCTGTTAAGCGCTGTTTACCACTCATTTTGTGAGTATGACCATTGTTTTAATATATTCAATAAATCCTTTTTAAACGGTAACACACTAGGTCGGTGCGCCCTCTTTTCTTTCTAACCCCTTCACTGCCATTGTCATTTTCACAGTAAACAGTGCATTTTTATAGAACTTTTCGCTGTGAAAATGACAACGGTTCCAAACATGTGTCAAAAGTGTACGATGTGTCCGCCATAATGTCGCAGTCATGAAAAAAATCGATGCTCGCTGACATTACTAGTAAAAAAAAAATATTAAACTATCTCCTATTTTGTGAACGCTATTACTTTTGCGCAAACAATAAATTCTTATTGCGATTTTTTTACCAAAAATATGTAGAAGAATACGTATCGGCCTAAATTAAGGAAGAAAAATGATTTTTTATATATTTTTGGGGGATATTTATTATAGCAAAAAGTAAAAAATATTGATTTTTTTTCAAAATTGTCCCTCTATTTTTGTTTATAGCGCAAAAAAATTAAAACTGCAGAGGTGATCAAATACCACCAAAAAAATCTCTATTTGTGGGAAAAAAAGGGCGCCAATTTTGTTTGGGAGCCATGTCGCACGACCGCGTAATTGTCGACGCAGAAAACTGACCAGGTCTTTTACCTGCATAATGGTCCGGGTCCTAAGTGGTTAATAAACAAAATACAACACAAAAAAACAAGGAATCACTGTTTACTACTAGACAGGAACTACAAACTCACCTGGTAGCCCAACATGACTATCAGATGCGTTCTTTGAAGGCCCAAACATATAAATGTGGAATCAAAGCAGTCAACAAAAAAAAAATTGCTAAACAAAAAATCCTGTACATTGTGAATCCCCCCCCCCAAAATAGCGATTATTACGAGGAGCTTTATAACCTTAATAATGATCCTAATACCTATCAGCCTAATGAGGATAATATTACAAAATTCCTAGCCTCAGTGAACCGGCCTACATTATCTCAAACTGACCAGCATTTTTTGAACCAACCCTTCATAGTACAGGAAATAGAAACAGCAATTAAAAAACTTCCCCACAAAAATCTCCAGGGCCTGATGGATATTCTTCTAAATATTATCAACTGTTTAGCCACATATTAGCACCACACTTACACCGAATCATTGAAGCAGCAAAGGATACTGCGAGTTTCCCCCAAGAAAGGCTAACGGCCACTCAAATTACTTTACCTAAACCAGGCAAGGAACCCAGTCTACTGAAACATTTTAGACCAATCTCACTATTGAATGTGAAATTGTATGCTAAATTGATAGCACATAGACTAATGACCCTGCTGCCTAAACTGATCAATTACGACCAAGTGGGATTTGTATTGGGCCGCCAAACCACAGATGTCACCAGAAGGATGGTAAATCTTCTCCACTTGATGGAGAGGAAAGGAGAGCCTTTTCTGCTTCTTACGTTAGTTGCAGAGAAGGCTTTTTGACGGAGTTCACTGGGGGTATCGCAGCAAAGTTTTGGAGAAATTTGGGTTGTCCGGCCCAATACAAAATGAGATTCTTCCATTGAACTCATCTCCCTCAGCATTTGTCTTTACGGAAGGAATGTTTTCTAAATCATTCCGAATCACGAATGGGACCAGGCAAGGGTGTCCCCTGTCCCCTCAAATTTTTGCACTAATTTTTTTATGGAACCCCTTGCGGAAAAAATAAGATCAGACCCGAACATTCAGGGCATTATAACCCACAAATTTCAGCATAAAATATCCTTGTTCGCAGATGATGATATTATATCTATTTCTAACCCAACCACATCATTACCCGCAGCCCACGAAATATTGCAACTGTTCGACAGAGTGTCCTTTTACAAAGTTAATGCACAAAATCCAACATATTTAGGCATGTGCATTTCGTTTCGTTCCGAATCAAAATTTTTCGAATTCCGATCGAATTTCGTCCGCGGGTTTTCGATTCGGAATTCAAAATTTTTTATTTTTTTTTCGAATTCCGATCGAATTTCGTCCGCGGGTTTTCGATTCGGAATTCGAAAAAAAAAATATATATATTTTATTTTTTTTCGAATTCGGATCGAATTTCGAAATTATATTCGAAAAGAGACTATTTGTTGTCGAATCCGGTCGAAATACTTTCGAATTCGACCGGATTTTTCGAAATTCGGTCGAAAATGAATGAATTCTGAAAAACGGTCGAAATATTTTCGAATTTGACCGGATTTTTCGAAATTCGGTCGAAAACTAACGAGTTCCGAAAACGAATTTAACACATGTAACATACCTAACTTAACGAAATTAATTAAATAACGAATTAAAACGAAACAAAAACAAAATGAAATTTTCCCTTTTGCACATGCCTAAACATATTAGGGATAGCCATGGACACAAATACCGAAATATCACTGAAAAATAATCTCCCATACCCATGGACTAATAAATCCATCACTTACTTAGGAAAAAAATGAACATCTCCCTTATCGAGATTATATCATGCTAATTACTTACCACTCAATAACTTTCAACAAGAACTTACTAGACTTCAAAAATATTTCTTATCCTGGTCAGGGAGACTGGCGACGTATAAAATGTTGCTACTACCAAAACTGATTTACTACTTCAGAGCATTGCCTATTCCTTTGCCTGCATCTTTCTTCACAACAATGCAGAAAAAACTATTGGGATTTGTATGGGCAGGGAGCATAGCTAGATGTTCTCCTCTCATACAGAACAGGCATAAATCTGTTGGGGATATGGGATTACCGGTACAGAAAGACAACTTTATAGCAGTGGTTATAGATCAACTCAAAACTTCCAGAAAACCATCATAAAACCCTGGTGTCAAAAAGAACATATGTGGTTGAACAACAAATCCCCACTCTCCCTTCTAATGGCCACCGCGTTTCCAAAAACAGGCGATTTAACAGATCACCCTACCATACAAGCTGCAGTCCAGGCTGCTCTAAGCCCAAACGGAACTGAGTTATACCCAACTACTAAGGTTCCCATCCCTCTAGAGTGTCTCTGGTGGATGATTCCTAACCTAAGGTTGAATACATGGATAGGGAACGGCATTCTAAATTTAACAAATATAGTTAGGGAAAATAAAATACTGCCCTTTACAGCTATACAGCATAAATACCAAATTCCGGACACAGAATTCCTCACGTACACACAGATAGCCTCTTTTTATCAGAGCAACAAAACCACCCATGTACCGATAAGGAAAAAGGTATGGACCTTTTTTTTCAGTCATGTAACCCCACATTGAAAGGTATCACACGACTGCTCAATTTCAGTTAAAGCGATGCAGTGCCATATTGCAAAAAATGGCCTGGTCAGGAAGTGGGTAAATCCTTCCCATCCTTGAGTGGTTAAGTATGAAAGATATCATCAAGTTACATGAGTGTACAATACCTAATGTTAATTGTATACTATTCTGTATACTACAATTGTTAATTGGTGTAATGTTTGTATTCATAGTTCACATTAATTACAGGGAACCCTTATGTGCATTAACAAATCATATTTTTTTTTCCAAGTTTAAAAAAACTGCCTTTTATTCTCCATTAAAAATGTAGTTCCCCAACAGAGGCTGTCTAGATTGTATGGTTTCTCTGTGAAACATTACTACTGACAGTCTTACTGTCTACCATCAGCAGTGAGAGATGAGAACAATTATGGATGCCCAATGTACATACATTAACCCACATTAATTATTTAATTTTAATATAGTATTTTCATATGTACATATCTGTGAAACATGAAAAATACAATAGTTTTCCCTTAAAATAACCAGAGGCACTTTATTTTTTGAAAAAAAAAAATTCCTCATGCTTTAAATTGCTGTCACAAGTGATATACATGACTGCTTAGCAATTGATGAGTCAAAGTTATTTCTTCTACGGCTGCATCCAGTGTTCTCACCAATCAACCCAATGGGAAAATGGTTAATGTTTGTCTTGTGTTTAACATTAAAATCATTAACCCAAATGTATAATTGACTTGTTATTTTTAGACATTCTGCATCAAGAGAGATGATTAACATATTCAATGAAACAGCAGAGATGTAAATGAGTCTAAACCACGACAAGTAACATTAAACTGGAGATCTTTTAAATAATAGCTTTTTTCACTGTCACTTGGCCGCAAGAAGCCAGGTTTGGAATGGTAAAATGTTCTAATTAAAATATGGATACGATTATGTGAGAGGGTTTTAAAATAAATGACCACTCCATCTGACCATGCTGGTAAACCAGAAGGTGCCTGCCTCCCAAATCTGTCTGTGCAAACCACATTTGCTACTAAATCATCAGACTAAGCTGGTAAATTAAATTTTTATATAGCATTCAAAGGATTTTTTTAGGATACATTTAGAAGGACATGATTGGGCAGGTTTGAAAATGTATGGTTTTATTGATATCTTAAATTACTTACTAAATTACTTCTGAGGTCATAAAATGTTTATTAGATTCCCCCCCCCAATTGAATCTGTTCCAAGAATGGTTAGTTTAAGCCAGGGTTCACACTAGCGCAATCTCAGAGATCGCATGTGATTCGCACCTGAACTGCAGGTGTCGATACATGCAATCTCTGAGCAATGCGAGTGAAGCCTTACAGTTGTATGGCTGAACTCGCATTGGATTCACAAAGAAAATAGTGCAGGGACTTTTTTTTCGATTTGCTAGAATCGGATCACATGGGTGTTCTCACCAATGCGATCCAATTCCTGTGCGAGTTCACAGTTCGCACTGCGATTTGTGAACTAAACTGGGGATGTCATTAATGACACCTGCAGCGGTTCCCACAAAGCAGTGTGAAATGCCTGCGGGAGAGGAGCGATGCAGGAACCAGCGCTGTAATCGCGCTGGTTCCCGCATCGCATCAATGTGAACCCAGTGCCAGATACAAGTCCAAAGGAGAACGAAGATTTGCAGTCCAAGGACCTAGACTATGGAACGCTCTACCAACCAGTATCCGAATGGAGGTGAATCACCTGGCCTTCAGAAAAAAACTCAAAACCCATCTTTTCTGAAGGCAAAAGGACAGTAGGGAACTAAGCGCCCAGAGGTGATTCAGTTTGCATGTGTTGCGCTATATAAGTTTCTCACTCAATCACTCCAGTGTAAAGTTTGATTAAACATAAGCTTTAGGAAATCCTGTCACCAACTTAAAAAAATTGCAAGTGAAAGTGCAGTGAAGGCAAGTATTTTTTTGTTTACAAACTATTTTTATTGAGGTATATGAATTATACAGTCACATGGCAGTACATAACATAAAATTGATGTCAAGAGGACATCTATGATAACCAAAGTAAAGAACAATAATTTCGAAGCATACAAGAAAGTCGTTAGAAAATACTGATCCTTCTTATCCAAAATAACAAATACATTAAAAAAAAGGAGGGGAAAGGTGTACCTGAGAATATTAATCATGCAAGGTCTGGTAACCTAGGTTGGCATTTAGTCTTGTGATAGTAAAATATGCCCGTGGGTTTTCCACGCATCCCATCTATGCTTGAACAGGTGCATTTTATCCTGTAAGGTACACAAAACCCTCTCCATTATCATAACCGTCTCTATTCTGTTCAGAAAGGAGGATATGGGTTCTGCGGGGGTCTTCCAGTGCAGAGCAATGTCCCACAAGTAGGGATGAGCTTCGAGTTTGAGTCGAACAGTGAACAATTTGGGGTGTTCGCGTCAAATTCTAAAAGCTGCGAAAAAACCCTGTACAAGTCTATGGGGGAATTCTAAAGTGCAAATTTGAAAGGTTAATTTTCAAGTTATTGTCCTAAAAAGTGTTTGGGGACCTGGATCCTGCCCCAGGGGACATGTATCAATGTAAAAAAAGTTTTAAAAACTGAAGTTTTTTTGGGAGCAGTGATTTTAATAATGCTTAAAGTGAAACAATAAAAGTGAAATATTCCTTTAAATTTCGTAGCTGGGGGGTGTCTATAGTATGCCTGTAAAGTGGCACTTGTTTGCCGTGCTTAGAATTGTCCCTGCACAAAGTGTAATTTCTGAAGGAAAAAAGTAAGTTAAAACTACTAGCGGCTATTCATGAATTGTAGGTCATTGAAAAAATGACAGCCCCCCCCCCCCAGTCCATTACCAGGTCCTTTGGGTTTGGTATGAATATTAAGGGGAACCCCTGCCATTTTTTTCAATGACTGTTATCTGTATTGCCGGGACCGACAATTCATAAATAGCGGGAGCAGTTTTAAATTACTTTTTTTCTTTCAAAAATGTCATTTTGTGCAGGGGACCGAATTTTAAACAAAAAAAAATGTGTGGGGGTCCCCCTAAATTTCATATCAGGCCCTTCAGGTCTGGTATGGATATTAAGGGGAATCCTGCACTATTTAAAAAAATGACATGAGGTTCCCCCAAAAAATCCTTACCAGACCTGAAATTTAAGGGGAACTCCATGCCAAAATAAAAAAAATGGCCTGGAGTCCCCCCAAAAATCCATACTAGACCCTTTCTCCTAACATGCAACCTGGTAGGCTGCAGGAAAATAAATTTGACTTTTTTTGTGAAATGATAGGGTGTACAATGTACCCGTTATCAATTCACATAGGGGGGCGGGATCTGGGGGTCCCCTTTGTTCAACGGGGCTTTCAGATTCTGATAAGCCCCACGTCCACAGACCGCACAACCACTGGGCAAGGGTTGTGGGGATGAGGCCCTTGTCCTCATCAACAGGGGGACATCCTTCCCATGTTGAGGGCATGTGGAGGGGGGGCGCTCTCTCGCCCCCCCTCTTTTCCTGCGGCCTGCCAGGTTGTATCTTTGGATAAAGGGTCTGGTATGGATTTTTGGGGGGACTCCACGCCATTTTTTTTTACATTTTGGTGTGGAGTTCCCCTTAAAATCCATACCAGACCTGAAGGGACACTTCATGAATAGCCTTTAGTAGTTTTAAATTACTTTTTTTCCTTCAGAAATTACACTTTGTGCAGGGACAATTCTAAGCATGGGAAACATGCGCTACTTTACATGCATACTTTAGACACCCCCCAGGTACAAAATTTAAAGGAATATTTCACTTTTATTGTTTCACTTTAAGCATTATTAAAATCACTGCTCCCGAAAAAACTGTAGTTTTTAAAACTTTTTTTGCATTGATACATGTCCCCTGGGGCAGGACCCAGGTCCCAAACACTTTTTGGGACAATAACTTGAAAATTAACCTTTAAAATTTGCACTTTTGATTTCTAACATTCAAATCCCATAGACTTTAACGGTGTTCGAATGTTCAGATGAACTTTTGGTCGGTTCGCATTTTCTGGATGCGAACCGAACCGGGGGGTTTTCGGCTCATCCCTACACACAAGGTGGATATGCAAATATTATGTGTATAAGACATTCCTCCTTGCGGAAGATACCTGGGATTGATGTTTCAAGTAGACACATCGAGACTGTGAGCTGTAGGGGAGTACCTGATATCGCAGAAATGACGGCAGTCACTTTCTTCCATACTGGAGAAAGTAGCCCACAATCCCAAAATATGTTCTTAAAGGTACCTGGTGGCTGGCAGCCCCTGAAACATAGTCCAGATGTTCCAGAAAATATGGCCTGAAGTCTGGAAGGAGTATAAAACCATCTAGTCAATACCTTATAGGTCTTTTCTCTAACTGTCAAGGATTTTGTAGCTTTGCGCAAGTTATCCAGCATTGTGTCCCAATCTTCCGGGGCGAACTGTTCGTCACAGTTAGTCTCCCATTTATTTTTATATGGAGGCTCACCTGAGAAACCCGAAGCCAGCACTGTTTTGTAGAGATAACTGAAATAAGTCCCTTGACTCTGGGGGAGTCACGGCAGATCTGTTTCGAAGGATGTTTGTGGGAAGGATGGGGTAAGAGCAAAGTGAGAGATATAAAAGTGTCTTATTTGTATAAAGTGATTGTGTTCTCTACGTGGTGAATGCATCTCCTAGTTGCAGACCAGCTAATGTGACCAGGGAGTTAGATATCCAGCATGAGAAATGATCCTGATGCGCAAATGCTGTGGAAAATAAGGGTTCTCCTAAAAAAGATGAGCCTTGAGGTGCAGACGAAATTAGACCAAGTTTTTTATCAGTTCAAAAGGATGAGAGTGAGTCGCTATGGAGTTAAGGGAGGTAAGTTTGTGTGTAGAGTTGGTGTAGAGTTTGTGGGTGACCATAATATATACAGGAGGCAAAAAGGTCTGATGGAGATGGATTCAAACCTGATCCAGGGTACCCTTGTTTCCAGGATATTCCACTGAGCTATCTGGTAAAATCGAGCAGCTAAGAAATAAAATCAGAGATTCGGTAGACCTAGGCCTCCTGTGGTTTGAGATTTAAATAAAATTTGTCTGGAAAACCTGGGCCTTTTGTTCGGCCAGACTAAACTTGTGCACCCCCTAATTTAAATATGACACTCCCCTTCCCCTGTTTGGCTATGGGGCAGGAAGTGAACGGAAATCTCTGCAATGGGACAGGGACCATAAAAAATAAACTAACAGGGGCTATAACCCTCCTTTACTCCTTTACTGAAAAAAAAAAGTGTTGCCTATAGTTCTACTTTAAGCACAAATTGCTCATCATTTTATGGAAAGGCCCAAGAAGATATAACCATGCCAATAGTACAGCAGAAAACATAGCACAGTGAGGAAGGTTTGTGGTCCAGGATGATAGGACAGTCAAAATTAGAAGCAGCCTCCCCCCGGTTGTGGAATGCCGGTCGCCTGCAGTGTGGCTGCTTTATGGGGGCGCTAGACTAATTTGCCCCTCAGTCCAGTCCACCCCATAAGACTGACGCGAAACTAACAGTGTAGCGCGAGCCGTTGGGGAGTCTTTCCGTGCTGCCCTAGGCCTGGGCCTTGTTGGCCTAGGCCAGGATACAGCGTTGCAGAACCCCAAAAACATTATATATGTTTTTTTTAGCAGACACCCTAGGGAATAAAGTGGCGGTCATTGCATTTTTATCTTGCATGGTATTTGCGCAAAAAAAATTCAAGCGCCTTTTTTGGGGAAAAAAATAGTTTCATGAATTAAAAAATAACAAAACAGTAAAGTTAGCCCAATTTTGTTGTATAATGTGAAAGATGATGTTTTGCCGAATAAATAGATATCTAACTTGTCATGCTTTAAAATTGTGCACACTCATGAAATGGCGCCAAACTTTCGGTATTTAAAAATCTCCATAGGTGACGCTTTATTTTTTTTATTACAGGTTACCAGTTTAGAGTTACAGGGGAGGTCTAGTGCTAAAATTGTTTCACACGCTTTAACGCATGCAGCGATAACTCACATGTGTGGTTTGAACAGCGTTTACATATGTGGGCGGGACTTACATGTGTGTTCACTTCTGAGCGCGAGCTACCAGTTACAGGGGCGTATTTCTTTTTTTTTACATTTTATTTTTTGATCACTTTAATTCCTATTACAAGGAATGTAAACATCCCTTGTAATAGGAATCTATTGTGACAGGTCCTCTTTATGAAGCTATGCGGGCTCAATAAGACCCCACATCTCTCCTTCAGGCTGGAAAGCATGAGATCGGGAAACAAATCACTGATCTCATGTTGACAGCTACGATCACAGCTTTGTTTACTCCTGGGATCCCGGTTGTGACGTCATAACGTCGCACCCAGGCCTCTGACGGTCAAAGAGATGATTCGTTCTCTGGGCACCCGATAACACTGGTGGCAGGAGGCGGGGATGTCCCCTTCCATCGCCTATACGAACGATCAAGCAGCGGAACTGCCACTATAATTATAGATATGTTGCACAGAATCACCCGGCTGAAAAGAATATCTGAATGATAGCTGCAGGCATCATTCAGATACACCCCCCTCCCCCCGAAAGTCCAGGACGTCATATGAAATCCAGCGGTAGGGATTAAGAAGGTTCCGAAGTCGGGACACATTCTGGATAGTTTGCAGCGAAGATAGAAGACCATTGTGGTGTGATGTAGATGCCAAGATAGGGAATTATGTCAGTTGACCATTGAAATGGGAAGGAGTGTCTCACACTGAGCAGAAGGCAAGTTAATGGGAAGTGCAGTAGATTTCATTACATTTTACTGTAAGTCCTGATATAGAGACACATTTAAATAATATGGTGAATAAATTGGGTAGGGGGATTTGCTGAGCATGACATCATCTGCATACATGCAGAGTTTAAAGTGGGAGGATGCCATCAGATATCCGAATATGTCCGGGTGTTTAATAGTGGTTGCTGGAGGTTCTAAAGCTAGGGCGGATAATAAAGGTGAAAGGGGGCATTCCCTGATGGGTGCCTCTGCCCAGTGTGAAAAACCCAGAGCTGCATCCCGTCAATTTAATTCTAGTTTTGGGGCGGTGGTACAGGGTTTGTACACCCATTAAAAATTTGTGTTTCGTGTGTAGATTAGCATTTTGGAGAACATTCAGTGTCAAACGGATTTTGTCTGTGATAGGTCTGTTTGGAATGAATCCTGATTGGTCAGAAGAGGTCAGAGTCTCCACAATGTTAGCCAGTCTATCAGCCAGCGCACGACTAAAGATTTTAAGGTAATTGTTAATGACCAATATTGGTCTGTAGTTTTGTGGGAGTGAGTGGTACTTAAGGGGTTTGGGAAGTAGGGACATGTTGACCAGGGTAATTTCACTTGGGAAATGGTCTCCTTTAAGAATTTTATTTAACATAGTGGTTAAGCATGGAATTAAGATGGAGGTGTAATGCTTGTAGTAGCTAGCAGTAAACCCAACTGGGCCTGGAGCTACCAAGCGTTTTAACAATTTGATTACACCATGCAGTTCTTCCTCTGTAAAGAGTGCATTGAGGGATTCTATTTGCGGGGTTGCTAAGGAGGGCAGGGGAAGAGAAGTTAGCCAGCCGTGAATAGTTTGGGAAGGGAAGGGAGGTGGGTGGGTACGTAGTTTGGAGTAGATTTTTTTTTAAAAAATTCAGGACCTCTTTAGGTTGTGAAACCATATTACCGGTGGAATTGCGGAGTTTGTATAGATGGGGGGGGGGGGGGGTGAATGGTCTGATTTATTTTACAGGAGAACATGGAGAATGCGGTGTTGCTATGTAGGAGAAATTTGGCTTTGGACCATCGGAGGGACTTTTCAGTTTTGGCTGATAACAGGGTATCGAACTCTTAACCCATTGTTGTGTTCCCTATTTGTATTTTGTGTACTTTGTCTAGTTCAGTGGTTAACGCATGCATTTGTTGCCAGTGTCTTGTTTTTTCTTGAGGCTTTGAGATGGCCCCTCAAAACTGCCTTATGGGCAACCCACAGAGTACTAGGGGATATGTCCGGCGTGGCATTTAAGGTGAAGATTCTTAGATAGCAGTAGAGATTTATTGGCATGTACTAGGGTCTGTTAACAAATAATCGTTTAAACGGCAAGTATAGGGGGTGTCTGACAAGCCAATTAATGAGGTAGATAGGGTAACCATGTTATGGTCAGACCAGGGGAGGGCTGGCAGGGGGGGCAGGGTGGAAATCTCCCCCCGGGCTGGTGACACTATGCACAGCCACTGACCGCCACTACCAAATGCTGTTTTTGCAGAGCAGGAATATGCCTGCTGGAGCTCTGTTAACACAGGTCATGGCCGCTGCTCACCTCCCACTGTGCAGCCATGCCTGTGTCAGCTCCGAGGTAGATGGCTGCAGAACTGAGCTATGTCTCGTCTCACACATAGCTCAGCCTCAGCGCACACCAGCGCTGACATCCCCTTCTCTCTCTGCACAGACACAAGGAGAGATATAGCTCATCTGCTCCTCCTCCTTCTGAGTCTGCCCTGCCCACACTCCCCGGGCATGTGTGGGCACTGGACAGGAAGTTTGAACCCAAAAAAGCATCAGACAGCTCACCCTCTCTAGTCTCTCCTGCCTCCCAGTGTATAAAAAGGGGTGCTCTGTGGACTTTGTTAAAGGGGAGGGGGGCAGGCTTTGGTGAGCAGAGACCCTCTTTACACAATAGTCCACAGCATGCACCCTTAAATCAAGTTTCCCAGAACACCCCTTACATCAGATCTGATGTATATGGGGTCTGTGCGTACTCTGATGTAAGGGGAGGCTCTGTGCGGACTCTGATGTAAGGGGGCCTCTGTGCGGACTCTGATGTAAGGGGGGCCTCTGTGCGGACTCTGATGAGAGGGGGGCCTCTGTGCGGACTCTGATGTACAGGGAGGCTCTGTGTGTACTCTGATGTAAGGGGGCCTCTGTGCGGACTCTGATGTAAGGGGGCCTCTGTGCGGATTCTTATGATCATGAAAAATCTTAGACTGTTTTCCTCAATCCATCACTTTTCCACGCTCTATGGGCCACTTGACTGTACTTGCGCCCCAGGCCTAAGGCTGCCAGCCCTCCCCTGGGTCAGACCATGGGCAGAGATGCATAGAAGAGTTTGTGGAGTTAGCCAGAATAATGGGGGTGAAAAAGATGTGATCTAATCTGGCAAAGGTGGGGGTGAGAATAAAAGGTAAAGTCCTTTGCACCTATGTTATATGCTCGCCAGTCATCAGATAATTGGAAAGACTGTAGTGTTTTGGACATTGATTTAGGGGAAGCTGTAGTGAGATGGAAAGCGGTGCGTCTGTCTATCTGGGGCTGGGCCACAAGTTTAAAATCACCTCCTACAAACATATGCGTTGAAGAGTATCGTTCAAGAATGTTAAAGAAGGCAGCAAAAAAAGAGGATTGTGCTACATTGGGGGCATACACATTTGCATTTGTGAGTTCCTGTCTAGCAACTAAACCTTTCATTTTTTTTTCCACATCAGAGAACTCTAAATGGAGGCTTAATCAATTTTGTGTTCATTCGCAGTCACCATCCTAGTTCACATCATAGTAGGAAATTGCTAATAAAGCTTTGATTATTACGTGCATGTGTATAGATATAAAAAAAAGCCTATTCCCGGCCCAGGAATTGGAATACAAAAATACAAATAGTGCTTAAGTTTACAGCTTATTAGAAAATTCCCCCGCCCGAACCCACCCCCCAAAACATCACACCCCCCACCTCTCTCCGAACAACCATCTCATGTCGTGTCTCCATTTGCTTATTGCCCTTCCTGCTCTATACCATCCTATCTACATATCTCTGTGACAGCTTAAATTGAACTCAATCCTGCCATTTAAATATAGATCCCTCTTCTCCTTCAACCCCCATAAACATAAGCTGTTCTGTATAATAGATATCATTTATTTTACAAAGCCAGTTTCTCACCGTTGGGCTCTCAGGATCCTTCCACTGTCTGGGGATCAAACACTCCGCTGCATTTAGGATATGAGGGAGCAAGGTTCTCATATACTGTTTAATAGACATTTTTGTCCCATGAAACAAGCACACCCACGGGGCGGCAGGAATTTTAATTCCTGTGATTTCCTCGATTACTGATATAACATTGTGACAGTATATTTTAATTTTTGGACACGTCCACCAAAGGTGTGACATAGTTCTGGATTCCACACAGTGGTGTGCAATATCCAGGGTTATGTACCATCATGATAGACATTTAAAATTAATTTCCATCAGCCCGCAATTGGTTGATGTAATGTGCGCCATCTTTAATATTTTCCCAATGTCTTTCACAGTTTCACCTGTTACCAGCTCCTCATCCCATTTTTTAATATACGGGGGTGGCCCCAGATTTTTTAGTCCCAACAATATTTTATAGATCGAGGAGATCCCACCCCTTCCCTTCGGCACTGAACACATCTGCTCTAGTGGAAGCAAATTTCCCTCTGACCTAATCGGATGAGGGAGGGATTCCACGAAATGTTTCAGCTGTGAATATCGACACCTATTCAGCTCAAGCATTTTTTTTTTTCTAGTTCCTGATAAGTACAGTATATCCCTTAGTTTTATATAATTTTATTTTATCCAATTACCAAACAAACTAACTTTCCCCGGTGCAAAATAATTTGTATCATATAGTGGGATTAATGGGGAATTATATCTACATTTTTCCATTTTGTGTACCCTATCCCATATTAACATTGATGTCCGTGTAATCATGTGCATGTGCTCTTTTATCTGTCTAAATTGTGCCGGAATCCAAATCTCCTTCCCTAACCTTGACTTAATTAAGCTACTTTCCAGTTTAACCCACATCTTCTCTTTATTTTCTTTGACCCAATCAACCACCTGTGCCATGTGAATGGCCATGTAATATGTGTTGATGTCTGGTACCCCCAGACCACCGTGTGCCTTGTCTCTTGTTAATATTGCCATGCTTATACGCGTTTTTTTATTCCGCCATATAAACCTACTTAATAACTTTTTTTTTTTTTTTTTCTCAAATAACTTTTTTATTGAAAATAGTTGCTCACAGCATAAAAAAAGCATGGGATATAGCATAAAGGAAGATGTACAAAAAGGACAAAAACCAGCATACGTCACAGACCTTTCGGTAATAAAAAGAGTATGGTTTGTCAGTACACTAATAAGCAAAAGTAAGCACATATCCAAAGTCAGGTTTGTTAACTGACTGAAGCTTGCATTAGGACTTTGCAAAACATTAAACCTGGAATGAGCCACAAGGGTGCTCACAGAGGAAAGGGATAAAGGAAGAAAAAGAAAGAGAAGGGGTGAGGAAAAAAAAAGAAAGAGAAAAAGGAAGGGGGGGGGGGTAGGAGGGAAAAAGGAAAAAGAAAAAAGGGGGGGAGGGAAAGGTGTCATCGGATCAGCTCGTTCACCTGATTTATAATGGGTCCTCCCGGAGGCGCCACGGCTCCCAGACAACGTCATGGGCTTCCAGCCTGTCCTGTATCCTGGCGGTCATTCTCTCCATCAGCTCCACGTCTTTAACTCTAGCGTATAAAGCCTCAGGGGTGGGGGGAGAACGATTTTTCCAGTTAAGGGCTATGAGACAGCGTGCAGCTGTGAGAACATGACGCGTCAGCTTTTTATATGGCTTGGATATCCTCAGGGGTGACAGGCCCAACAAAAAGAATTTGGGGCATAGGGGGACCTGCGTGTCTAGGAGGCGGCCCAGAAGTTGTTGGACTGCAGTCCAGTAGGGGGAGATCCCCGGGCAGCTCCAATAAATATGAAAGAGGGAGCCCCTATCCGTTTGACATCGCCAACAGCGATCTGAGCTAGAGGGGTATATGGCATGTAGTACGTCGGGGGTCATATACCAGAAGAGAAGTACTTTGTAAGTGTTCTCTTTGTACAGTGTACAAAGTGAACTCTTCGCCGCCTGGGACCATATTATCCGCCATTGCTCTATTGGAATTACTTCATTAAGGGCTTTTTCCCATCGGATCATATAGGAGTGTTTACCCTGGGTTTCCGATCGGTATGTGTTTAGTATCTTGTATATGTCGGAGATAAGGCCTTTCTGGGTCGATCCGGCCAGGATCAAAGTCTCAAAGGGCACTGGGGGGGAGAATTGCAGGTCAGGTGCTATGGATAGGGCGTAATGGCGAATTTGCAGATAGCTGTAGAAAACCTGCCTAGGGAGGTTAAATTTGGTCTGGAGGCTAGAGAAGGGCAGTAATTTGCGTGAAATGGGATCTACTAGGGTCCCAAAGTGAAACAGGTTCCGAGATGTCCACGGATGGGACATATGGTGTGTGAGGCTGTCTGGCACCTTGGGGTTACACATAAATGAAGTCATGAGCGAACGCTCCGAAGACAAGCCAAGTGGCCTCGACAGCCGACGCCAAAGACGCCTGAGCTGTGTCATAGATCCCAGCAGACATTCAGGGGGAACCTCCGCGTCCGCGCACCAAAGTAAGTTATTAGGATGGGTCGGGGCTAGCCATAATTTTTCGATCTCTGTCCACTTATTATAGGAACGTTGTGTAAACCAAGAGGCTATCGCCCTGAGTTGAGTGGCTTGGTAGTATTTGACAAGATTGGGAAACGCCAGGCCCCCGTCTGAGCGCGCCGCCATTAATACTGTCTGGGGTATCCTATGTCTCTTGTGGTTCCAGGTGAATTTAATTAGGTCAGACTGGAGTTTTCTCAGGTGTTTGTAGGGGACGGGGATGGGCAACGTTTGGAAAAGGTAGAGGAGCTTTGGGAGTATTGTCATTTTGACAGAGGCGATACGACCGAGCAGGGAAATATGGTGTTTCTTCCATTGTGTTAGTAGGGATCTTACCGAACGAAACAGGGGAGGGAAATTTTCCTGATACAGAGTGGTGAAGCTTGGGGTAATGTGTATCCCCAAATACTTCAGGGAGGTCGTTTTCCAGTGGTAGGAGAAGTTGGCCTGTAGGTGAGCTATCTCCGTCCCGGCAATATTAATTGGGAGGGCCTCTGATTTAGACGTGTTAATTTTATAGCCTGACAGGGCTCCGTACCGGGCCAATTCAGCATGAAGGTTCGGGAGGGAAATTCTGGGTTGAGTCAGGGAAAGGATAATGTCATCCGCAAACAAAGAAATTTTAAATTCCCTGTCCCTGACAGGGATCCCCCGGATAGACGGGTTGTTCCGGATAGTGGCCGCTAGGGGTTCAACACATAAAGAAAATAGCAAGGGTGAAAGTGGACACCCCTGCCGAGTGCCATTAGTGATGGGAAAGGAGGAAGAGAGGGCGAAGGGTGTTTTGACCTGGGTGGAGGGGTTTGAGTAGAGGTGACGAATCGCTGTCATAAATGGGCCCCGGATTCCCACATGGTGCAACGTGGCGAACATGAAGGGCCATCCAAGCCGGTCAAAGGCCTTCTCAGCGTCCAAGCTAAGTAGCAAGGACGCCGTGTTATCTCTGTTCGCCACATCCACCAGGTCTATTACTTTTCGGGTGTTATCGCCAGCCTGCCTAAGTGGCACGAAGCCCACCTGATCCTTGTGAATGAGGGAAGGGAGGACCATGTTCAAACGAATCGAAAGTAGTTTTGTAAAGATTTTTAGGTCTGAGTTCAATAGGGCGATAGGTCTATAATTGGCACAAAGAACAGGGTCCTTGTCCGGCTTAGGAATCAGGGTGATAAAGGAGCGCTGCATGTCTGACGGGACGGGGCTGTCTCGGAGGAATGCATTAAAGAGTTTGCACATATGGGGGAGCAGGAGGGGCAGGAAAGCTTTATAATATTCATAAGGTAGGCCATCTGGGCCTGGGGACTTACGGGAGGGTAGGGATTTGATGGTCTGCTCAATCTCCTCTTCAGTAATGCGCATATTCAGGGAAGTTAGGTCAGAGGGTTGGAGCCTAGAGACCCCGCTCTGTTCCAGGTATCGTTCCATGCTACGGGCAACGCCCGGGGAGAGAGGATCGCTGGGAATGTCGGGGTTATTGTAGAGATCCATGTAGTAGTCAGCAAACGTGCTGGCCACGTCCCTGGGGTGAGATTGGAGGCAACCCGAGGCATCCTTAACCTGATGGGGCGTCGTCGCTAGGTGGGCGTCGCACAGTTTTTTTGCTAAGAGGGAGTGGGCCTTATTGCCCTTGTCATAGTAGATTTGCCGCAACCTAATGAGGGCTTTTTCCATCTGGCCAAGGGCCAGGTCCCTCAGGGTCGCTCGAAGGCTAGTAATTTTCTTCAGGAGTGTGATAGAGGGGGACACCTGCAGTCGGCGCTCCAGGGCTTCAAGTTCCCTTTCGGTCCGCTGCTTAGTAGCTAATGCGTCTTTTTTTAGGGCCGCGGATATCGCCATGCATCTACCCCGAAGGACCGCTTTGTGGGCCTCCCAGAGCGTAGAGGTGGAGACGTCGGCAGTGTTGTTTTCTTCAAAGTAGAGTTGTAGGGTAGAGGTGAGTTCTGTCTTGGATGGTAGGTGTTGGAGGAGGAAGGTATTTAGTCTCCAATTATAGGGCCTGTGGACGGGGGAGCCTAGGTCTAGCGTGAGCATGATCGGAGCATGGTCCGACCACGATATCGGGAGTATCTGCGCCTCCCGTACCACCCTAAGTGTAGGATTGTTGGTGAAAAAATAGTCGATGCGAGAGTGGGCTTTGTGAGGGGCCGAGTAAAAAGTGTACTGCCGATCACCCGGGTGGAGGGCCCGCCAGGTATCAAAGAGGGCATATCTTCTGGAGATTTGGTGGAAGAGCTTTGAGTCCCTAAGGGCTCGAGCTGACAACGCCCGGGGACCCACCACATGGCGATCGGCAGTCGCAGAATGGGTCAAGTTGAAGTCGCCCCCTACCACCAGTAACCCGTGGTCCGATCGAAAGAGGCGAGTAAAGAGCCTAGTTAGAAATCTGTGCTGCTGGACATTCGGGGCATATAATGCGCAGAAAGTGACCTCACGCATCTGCCATAGGCCTCGGAGGATAACAAAATGACCCTGAGGATCGCTGTAATGGCTGGAGCAAGTGAACGGGGACCCATGTTTAATAAGTATTGCGACTCCAGCTCGCTTGCGGGGACCTGCCGCTAAATATATCTGTGGGAATTGCCTAGAGGCGAACGCGAAGGACCCCTTACTGTCAAAGTGTGTTTCCTGGACAAAGACTACGTCCGCTCCCGACTGTCTGAACTCCCTTAGTGCCAGATGCCTCTTTCTGTCAGAGTTTAGGCCGTGTACGTTTAAAGATAGGACCTTAGTCATGGGGTTGGTGTGGGGAGGGGGGAGAGTCTCTTACCTGAGGCGACATGGAGCCGACGGAGGTCAAAGGCCAAGGACCGGGGCGCCCCGGGAGGTGATCCAGGCAGATCCCATGCAGGTCGGGGTAGGCCGTCCGATGATGGAGGAGAAGAGGGGAAGAAGGAGAGCTGAAAGAAAGAAGAGGGGTTAACACATACAACAACAAAAAGACAATGGTCAACTAGATCTAGCATTAACGCCAGACCTTGAGAGGCCAGTAGGCCTAGGTCAAAACGGTTTCCTCGGAATCCATCCGGCCACACCACAGAAGGGTGTGCCAGGTGGATGACCGGGAGCCCTAAGGTGGTCATCTAGAAAAAAAACAAAAAACAAAACTAACTGCAAGATTGGGGGAAGCTACAGTCACTGAACAAGGGGGGGGAGGGGGGTGGATGAGCAGAAAGCTCCCTTTCTCTCAATTCTCGACGGAGACGCGCCCATGTGACATACTGGGGGTGTAGTTTTGGGCACTATGAGGGTGGGACTGAATAATGAAAAAGTGTCCAGGGCATAGTCACTAGGAAAAAAAAAAAGCGGAAAAAAGACGCAGCAAAAACATCGAAAATGAAGTTCAGGTGCCTCTGCGGTGAGCTGTCTTGCGGGGTGCTTCTTTACCCCTGGGGCGGTTGGACGGAGGTACTTTCTGCCAGGTTACTGGCGGCGCCGGCGGGGTGGCAACGAGGTCCCATTCCGGGAGTTGGGGGACAGGAATCCCCAAGACATCACAAAAGGCCTCGAGGTCCTCCGGGTATCTCAGAATGGCCGACTTGCCCTGATGCTTGGCCGTGAGGCTAAAGGGGAATCCCCACCTGTATATGAAATGTTCATCTTGCAAGGCCCGCAGCAGGGGTTGCAGGAGTCTGCGCTTTTGTAGAGTAATCCACGAAAGGTCTGGGTATAGTTGCACTGGCACATCATGAAGCATCACTTTCCGCGCCAAGCGGGCCTGGCGCATGATTTCCTCCTTCAAGGGGTAGGAGCTGATCCTGATCCAGATGATATCCCTCGGTGTAGAGGTGGCATTTTTAGGGCGCAATGCCCGGTGAGCTCTGTCCATCTCAATACGTGAAGTGGGGGGTGTTCCTAGGAGGTTCCTAGGAGGTTGTTAAACACTGTTTGCAGCGTGCTCTGAAGATCCTCCTGTTCCTCGGACTCTGGGACCCCCCTCAGCCTGATGTTATTCCTGCGCCCCCTGTTGTCCAGGTCCTCCACATGGCGCTGCATGTCCCGTAGTAGGGTGCGATGATCCGCACCTTGAAGTTGAGTCCTGTGGACCGCCAGCTTGGTCTCCTGAATCTCTTCCTCCACCATTTCCACACGGTCTGCCAGGTGCTTCATGCCCGACTGGAGCACTTGAATTTCTAAGCGACACGCCGACTTAACCTCCTCAATCAGCTGTCTAAAATCTTCCTTAGTAGGAATTGCTTGCAGGTACGAATGCCACTGAGGAGAAGCAGGGTGAGCATTTGCTGATACCAGTGGGTGCTCGTGAGAGGGGAGGAGACGTGGCGGCAGCGGCTGGGGGTTTGGGGTAGCATAGCCATGGGCCTGGTAAGCTAATTCTGTAGGAGAGTACCTCTGGTCACCCCACGATGGTACCTGGGTGGATGAAGGCAGTGCACGGATGTCTGTCCCAGAAGCATTGGGTGCAGGGTAGCCAGCCTTCTGGGCATAGGTATGTTTGGCCTGCTGGGCTCCAGGAGGGCAGGGGAGCTGCTGCTGTGAGAGTCTCTGAGCCTTAGGTGGGGGTGAATCAGGTGCTTGGGAGAAGGAGGCCTCATGGATCCCCACAGGCTCTTGCACTGCTTGGTGGGCTGGGTACAGTGGTGCTGGCAGGGCAGGAAAGTCCTCTGAGGAGATCGAGGGCGTGGGGGATCCAGGATCAGTCTCTGGAAGGCAGGGATTAGACATGGACCTCAGCAGCTGGGGGAAAGCACCAGAGCACTGCGTGTAGTGCGGAGGGGGGAGGCCTGTCATGGCGGCCTGTGCTACACGTGGTGGAGTCCCTGACAGGGCGAGATGGCCAGGGCTGAGGGGACTCACCGCTCCGGATGGGGATGGAAGGTCCGCGGGGTGCACTGGAGCCGACGGATGACCCACAGGAGTCCAGGGTGTGGGGCTGGCCGACCTGGAGAGCCGCGGAGATGGCTGTGAGCAGGCCGCGGGGGGGTCCGGCGCCATCTTGTCTGATCCGACAGGCGACATGTTGTGCGGGTCAAAGAAGGACCGGAGGTCCGTCGCGGCTCCCGGTGGTGGCTGTGAAGATCCCCGGGCTTTCATGGAGCGGGCCCCTCTGGATTTGCCCATGTAGCTGTGGGTTAATGTCCCCGTTAGTGCCTCGTTACGCTGGGCTGTGAGAGAGCAGGAGGTCTAGGCTTCCATCTAGAATGGCTTCCGGTCACGCCCCTTAATAACTTTTTTAATGTTTTGATGTATGCTTCCGGTAGTGAAAACGGTAACATTTGTATTTTAATTAGAATCTTGGAGAGGGTTATCATTTTAAAACAATTTATTCTCCCTAACATAGATCTCTGTCTTTTTACTTCAATACTTTTTTTTATTATTTCCATACAAATACAAAGAGAAATTTACAAATCCATTTTTTTCCATGCTTGGTGCGTACAGGAGATTAATTACAAACATTAAAAGTGTCCAATCGTCCCCTTCCCCCCTCCCTACCCTCCCTCCCTCCTATCTTACTCTAGAGTGTATACACGTTTTTAATTCTGTTCTTTTCCTTAGATTATTACCTATCATTCCTTAATTTAAAGTGAGCGACCTATTTTACATAACCACTGTTCCCATATTGCTTTAAATTTTTTGAGATTACCCCTTCTAATCCATGTTGCCCTTTCCTTCCCAATTGTGCTATTTATTACATTAAACCATTCCTCTACTGTGGGTGGGTTTTGTGCTTGCCATTTTAGTGCTATTAGTTTCCTCGCCTGGAACAGGCATCTTATAATTGCTTCTGATGTATCCCTCTGCCCCATTCTCTCTTCAATGCATCCTAAAAGGCAGACCCTAGCTTCAAATTCCAGGGTGGTACCGAAGGTTGCATTTATAGTGTCCAGAATTCCAACCCAGTATCTATGCAACTTTGGGCATTTCCACATCATGTGGATGAGGTCCCCTGTATCTTGGCATCGAGGACATTTGTCATCTAGCTTCCATCCAAATCCATGTAGTTTCTTTGGGGTATAATAGACCCTATGTAGGAGAAATAAATGGGAGACCCGCTGTGACGGGGCTAATGAGACCCTTATCCCTAGTTCCAGTATCCTATCCCATTGGTCATTCGTTAAAGGTCCAATATCCTCCTCCCATCTCTGTTTGTTCCTGCTCAACTTCTCTTTTCCTATAGGCTGATCACTGATCTGTCCATATAATTCTGAGATAAGACTTTTCAGAACCCCCGTCTTTATTAGTCTTTGGAGATTCGTGAGCTTTTGCCAGCTTACCGGCTGTGTTTTGAATTGGGCTTGTAATGCATGTCTAACCTGTAAGTAGGTAAAAAACATGGAGTTTGGAAGGCTAAACATAGATCTCTGTCTGGTTGCAATTTTGTTTAGATCCGTTTTGATATCGTTCAGTAAATGAATACAATTATATTGGTAAATTGACTCAAGTGAAGGTGTTATATTGACTCCTAAATATTTTAACTCGGTGTCTCTCCAAATAAATGGGAAGTCTTGTTTGTATCTGCGTTCATCCTGTACTTTCACACTTAGGGCTCTTTCACACGTCAGTTCAGTTTTTTAGATCAGTTTTTTTTTCATCAGTTGATCCGTTTTTCCATCAGTTTTTCGTCCGTTTTTTGTCCGTTTTTCATCAGTTTTTCCATCAGTTTTTCCATCCGTTTTTTTGTTTTTTTTGGGGGGGCTTTTTACATACAGTGCCTGCCCCTGAGAATGTGTTTTTAGCACGACGGCATCGCGCTGATTCTCGGCGACAGGGTGCCGACATCTCGCACTCGCTGGAATAGTAAAAGCACATTCCAGCAAGCACGTCATAGAAGCGACGGATTAAATAAAAATCCGGCATGGGTTCCCCCCCTTGGGAGCATACTGGGCCCTTGGGTCTGGTATGGGTTGCAAGGAGACCCCCCCCTACAATCCATACCAGACCCGTATCCAAAGCACGCTACCCGGCCGGCCAGGAAAGGAGTGGGGACGAGCGAGTGGCCCCCCCCTCCTGAGCCGTACCGGGCTGCATGCCCTCAACATGGGGGGGGGTTGGGTGCTCTGGGGCAGGGGGGCGCACTGCGGCCCCCCCCACCCCAGAGCACCCTGTCCCCATGTTGATGAGGACAGGGCCCCTTCCCGACAACCCTGGCCGTTGGTTGTCGGGGTATGCGGGCGGGAGGCTTATTGGAATCTGGGAGCCCCCTTTAATAAGGGGGCCCCCAGATACCGGCCCCCCACCCTAAGTGAATGGATATGGGGTACATCGTACCCCTACCCATTCACCTGGAGGCAAAAAGTTAAAGTTAATAAACACGACACAAGGGTTTTTAAAATAATTTATTAGTATGCTCCGGAGGCCCCCCTGTCTTCTTTATTAGCTCTTTCACCAGGGGGGCTTCTTCTTTGACATCTTCGGGTGGGGGCCGCTCTTCTTCGCCGCCGTCTGGTTCCCTTCCACCGCCGGGGGGGTCGCTTTTATAAAAGTGCCCCCCCGGCGGGTTTCCTCCGACGTCTTCGGCGGGGGGTGGTGTGCTTCTTCTTCCGCTATCCGGGGGTCTTCTCCGCTCTCCGGGGGTCTTCTTCTATGTTTGCCGCTCTCCGCTGTTGAATCGGCGCACCCCGGTTCTTCCTCCCGCTGTCCGGTGCCTTCTCCTTCAGCGCTGAACGTCTTCTTCTTCCGTGCTGTGACGTTGTCGTCTTCTTCTTCTCTTCTCCCGATGTTGACACGTCGCCTCTTCTCGCTGCAATGACGGGTGCGCGGCTTGCATCTTACTTATATAGGCCTCACAGTCCCATCATGCTCCGGTACCTACCCACGTGATACCTACCCACGTGGGTAGGTACCGGAGCATGATGGGACTGTGAGGCCTATATAAGTAAGATGCAAGCCGCGCACCCGTCATTGCAGCGAGAAGAGGCGACGTGTCAACATCGGGAGAAGAGAAGAAGAAGACGACGACGTCACAGCACAGAAGAAGAAGACGTTCAGCGCTGAAGGAGAAGGCACCGGACAGCGGGAGGAAGAACCGGGGTGCGCCGAGTCAACAGCGGAGAGCGGCACACATAGAAGAAGACCCCCGGAGAGCGGAGAAGACCCCCGGATAGCGGAAGAAGAAGCACACCACCCCCCGCCGAAGACGTCGGAGGAAACCCGCCGGGGGGGCGCTTTTATAAAAGCAACCCCCCCCGGCGGTGGAAGGGAACCAGACGGCGGCAAAGAAGAGTGGCCCCCACCCGAAGACGTCAAAGAAGAAGCCCCCTCCTGGTGAAAGAGCTAATAAAGAAGACAGGGGGGCCTCCGGAGCAGACTAATAAATTATTTTAAAAACCCTTGTGTCGTGTTTATTAACTTTAACTTTTTGCCTCCAGGTGAATGCCATAGAGAACCCCCATCCATACCCACCCTCCCTCCAACCCCCCTTCCTACCCCTGACCCTTCTCTTTAACTCCCCTACCACCCCCCTCCCACCATGTCCCCTCCCGGGCCTACCCACTGAAACCCTCCCCCCGCCCCTCTTATCCCTCTCCAGTTGGGGGATTTCAGCCTTCCAAAGGCACAAGGATCCGTGGCCCTCCTTCTTCTCCATCCGGTCCTACGGTTCTCCCCCCAGAGGTTGAGCTCAGAAAGTGGGTCCCCTCCGGGACCGCTGCTACCTACTCCCCACCCCTCCCCAGACGTGTGCCACTTACTAATTAACACTTACCCCTTACCAATTCCCTCCCCCAACTCACCCATCAGTGGATTATTATCCCATTATCCCTCCCCGTTTCTACAGTAGGCCCCCTTTGCCCTTCCCCTCCCTTCCCTCTCTCATTTTTTATTTAGTTTTCATTTCACTTTGTTTGTGTATTTATTTTCCTCTTTTATTTCCTGAGATAAGGTGCCAAGTCTGTTGTTCGGATATGTGGGACATCTTCTCATGTGGTTCACTCCAGCCAGGAATCTCTATCAGTGAAATATCAAGTCTCTTACAAAACTTTGTCATCTCTTCAGGAAACCTTAAGGTTACGGACCTACCCTCCTTCCTCCCAATTAAACACGCTGGGTAACCCCATGAGTATTGAATACAATGCGCCTTTAAATGTTCAAGTAGGGGTTTTAATATTCTCCTTCTAGAGAGGGTCTCGGTAGCAAGATCCGGAAAGATCTGTAAGTTGACCTCATTGTACATAGCTGGTCTTTTAGATTTCAGACACTGCCAGATCTGTTCTTTGTCTTGGAAGTTATGAAATCTCGCGATCGAATCTCTGGGAATTTCCGCTGCCATTTCTGCTGGTTTTCTAATCTGATGGAATCTTTCAAATTAAATTTTTTCGTTTTCTACTTTACCCAATATTTGGCCAAATACTTTGTCCAATGTTTCTTGAGATCTTCTCCTTCCTGATCCGGTAAGACACGGATCCTCAAGTTTTTCCTCCGGTTCCGGTTTTCTTGATCTTCCATTCGGTACCGCATATTCCTTTGTTCCCTCTGTAACTCCTTCATCTGCTTTTTTAACTCTATCACTTCAGCTGCTTGGCTGTCCAGTTTTTCCTTGATTTCTTCAACTCTTCTTAATAGGTGGTTCATATCATCATGTACTATCGATATCTCATTTTTTAACGAGAGCTCCATCCTAGAGATGGATAGTTCTAGTCTTGGGAACATCTCTAGTAACTCTCCTTTTGATGGAGGTAGCTCTTTATGACTGGCTCCGTATAAACCCGCAGCTTCCTCCTCTGTCTCTGCAATTGTAACGATTTCAGATTGCCTTCTCTGTCCGTTTTTCTGTTGGCCCTCCGATAATCTGCTTTTGGTCCTCGCTATTTTACTAGGGCTATCTTTAGAACCATTTTGAGTCATATTTTTTTTTATAGTGCCCGGACTGGGACTTATTTTGGGGGCATTAGCTACGGCTCCCCTTACTTACTCTCATTCTTGCTACCCTCTTTTCCGGTATGACAACACAATGACGTAGACAATCAGCCTAACAACCCCACAAACAGACATATGCCGGTTGAACGGCTTTCATTTCAATTTCGATTTGCAGTTTTGGAATCTAAACAGTTGTTTCACATCAAGCAGATCCAGCAGTTGAATGACAGAGTGAGAGTAAGGCCGCGTACACACGGTCGGACAAAACCGATGAGAATGGACCGAGGTTCAGTTTCATTGGTCCAAACCGACCGTGTGTATAGCCCATCGGTCTGTTTTCCTTTGGTCCAAAATTTGAAAACATGCTTCAAAATCGAACCGATGGACCGCTGCCCGATCGGTCCAAACCGATGGTTAGTACAGAAAGCATCGGTTCAAAACGCGCGCATGCTCAGAATCAAGTCGACGCATGCTTGGAAGCATTGAACTTTGTTTTATTCAGCACGTTGTGTGTTTGACGTCACCGTGTTCTGACTCGATCGTTTTTTGGAACGATGGTGTGTACGCACATCAGACCATCAGGCCACTTCAGCGGTGAACCGATGGAAATGGCCCGTCGGACCATTCTCATCGGTTTGGAAAGACCGTGTGTACGCGGCCTGAGAGTAATAAAAGCAGACTGAAGAAAAATTGTCTTATGCTGATGCAATTAAATAGTAAGCAAACCGTATTTTATTATTTTATATATCTTATATTTCTTAGATGTATAAATCCATATATATATATATATATATATATATATATATATATATATATATATATATATGTGTTAATTTTTTTATTATTATTGTCTTAGAAAAGACCAACTGTTTCTTGCTAGCAGAATATCCAAGCTATATCATGAGTCCCGGCGCTCACCTAACAATCACCTTTCGATTGCAGTGTTAGAGGAAGAGTCCCGAATCCCAGTCTCAGGCCAAACAGTCCAACATTAGCATCCACAGCAGTACTCCAGACAGAGGTGTATTCTAAGCAATGTAGCATTGAGTAAAGAGAGATCACTCACCATTAGGGATGAGCTGAACACCTCCCCGTTCGGTTCGCACCAGAACCTTTGAAGGGACCGAATGTTGACACAAACATTTAGAACCCCATTGACGTCAATGGGACTTGAACGTTCGAATTCAAAAGTGCTTATTTTAAAGCCTAATATGCAAGTTATTGTCAGAAAACGGGTTTGGGGACCCGGGTCTTGCCCCAGGGAACATGTATCAATGAAAAAAAAAGTTTTAAAAACGGTAATTTTTTCTGGAGCAGCGATTTTAATGATGCTTAAAGTGAAAAAAAATGAAAATATCCTTTAAATATCGTACCTGCTGGGTGTCTATAGTAGTGGCACATGTTTAGAACTGTCCCTGCACAAAATGAGATTACTATAAGAAAAAAGTAATTTAAGACTGCTTGCGGCTTTAATGTAATGTTTGGTCCCTGCAATGTGGATGAAAATCACTGATAAAAATAGCATGGGTTTCCCCGCCCCCCTCCCCCCAGGTCATTACAAGGCCCTTTGGCCCTATATACTTTGAACAGAAGTATACAGGCGGTGCAAACAAGACAAGGACTGTAGGTTCGTTGTTAAAGCGGATGTGCCAGTAAAAAAAAATATTAAAAGCCAGCAGATACAAATACTGCAGCTGCTGACTTTTAATATTAGGACACTTACCTGTCCTGGAGCGATCGCTCGTCTCTCTGCTGCTCCCCCCGCCATCCTCAGTGAGGGAACCAGGAAGTGAAGCGCTCCAGCTTTACTACCCGGTTCCCTACGGTGCATGCGCGAGTCGCGCTGCGCCCGCCGATTGCCTCACACGCTGTGTGCTGGGAGCCGAGTGTTCCCAGCACACAATGGGGGACAGACGGGAAGTCAGGAAAAACCCGTCTTTTGCCCGTGACGTGTGGCCGGAAGTGGGTGCAAATACCTGTCTTTAGAAAGGTATCTGCACCCCCCTCCCTCCTGAAAGGTGTCAAATGTGACACCGGAGGGGGGGCGGGTTCCAATCAGCGTGAGTTCCACTTTAAGGTGGAGCTCCGCTTTAAGTAGAATCTATTTGTAATTTTCAACTGGTACTTCTTTAAAGTTTAGCTTCAACCATAAAATCGTTTTTTAAGCTTTTCTGAAAACATAGAGAAGGGTTATCACCCTTGTAACATTTGTTTTGCTGTCTGTGTGCATCTGTTCAGAAGATTGCACCTCACTTTCTGTCCCAATGACAAATGATTTTTTGAAAAAAACATTTTTTTTTGCAAACTACAGAGCACAAGTGCAGTACACACCAAGTAGGTTAAGGTGCAAACTACAGAGCACAAGTGCAGTACACACCAAGTAGGTTTAGGTGCAAACTACAGAGCACAAGTGCAGTACACACCAAGTAGCTTTATGTGCAAACTACAGAGCACACGTGCAGTAAACACCAAGTAACTTTAGGTGCAAACTACAGAGCACAAGTGCAGTACACACCAAGTAGCTTTATGTGCAAAGTACAGAGCACACATGCAGTACACACCAAGTAGGTTTAGGTGCAAACTACAGAGCACAAGTGCAGTACACACCAAGTAGCTTTAGGTGCAAACTACAGAGCACACATGCAGTACACACCAAGTAACTTTAGGTGCAAACTACAGAGCACAAGTGCAGTACACACCAAGTAGCTTTAGGTGCAAACTACTGAGCATGAGTGCAGTACACACCAAGTAGCTTTAGGTGCAAACTAGAGGACTTTGCCAGGGAAGCTTCCAAAATGTCATGTAGATTCAGAGAGACGGGATATTCACATAAAATAATCAACAGAGCCTTATCCAAAACTAGCATGGTCTCTCGAGATTCCTTATTACAGGACAATGCGAGGAGTGTCATTAGAAAACGATTTGTCACACCTTTCAGTGACTTACCGATTTTCTCGACACCATATAGCTTGGAGAGAGTGGGTAACCGCTCAAAGAGAACCAGGTAATCTGATTCCTGTGGTCCGAGCCAAGGGTGCAGGCAGTGCAATCAAAATGCAGGTTAGGATGAAAGAAAGGATGAAAGAAAAGCTGACGTTTCGCACTATGCCTTAGTGCTTCTTCATAGCTCATGAAGAAGCACTAAGGCATAGTGCGAAACGTCAGCTTTTCTTTTGTTGTGCTGTTTTTTGCTGTGGCATGTATTTTGTGATTTTTATTAAAGGAGGAGTTTTTTTGGAGTGCGGCTGTCCCAGCTTTTTTCCTTCATCCTAACCATATAGCTTGGAGTTCAACAAAATAAAACACACTGTTGACAAGTATCTCCCCATTTTGTATAATGATGAGATTTACCAACAAATACTAAACAAAGGTATCAAAACAGTGTCACGGAGGGCCCCCACAATTGGGGGTACACTCTCACCCAGTCTTTTTCAGAGTAAATGTACAGGTAGCAACTGGTTACAATTCAAAGGTACTTTTAAGTGTGGCATAAGAGGTTGTAAATACTGCCGTCATATCAGACCGGGTCAGCATGTCCATTCTTACACTACTGAAAAAAGTTTTGAGATCAAACAATTTATCAACTGTAATACTAAATTTATAGTATACGTCATTAACTGTGACTCATGCCAGATTCAGTATGTAGGTCATACAATTCGAAGATTGAAGGACAGACTCTACGACCACCTTTATGATATAAAAAAAAAACACAACACCAATGTGGCAAATCACTGGAACACCGTACATTGTAAGGACGTATCGAGTCTGTCCATTCAAGGCATCGAAAAAATCATGACCCCCATCAGAGGAGGCGATAAATTCAAAAAGTTATGCAAACAGGAAGTTTATTGGATTTTCTCTCTTCACACGAGGATTCCACAGGGGTTACACTTTTATGATTAACACAACCCCCCCCCCCCCTCCTTACCATTTTGCATTCCAACTTGACACCTTCCTCTGTTTCCTGTTCTGTAAACAGAAACACTGACATCATTGCATGGATTGTGACATTGCCCTTTAAACAGCTTAGTAACATTATCATGCTTCCTCTCTATACATATAAATCATTTTACATCTTATTTGGAGAGTGATAATGTTAACATATGTGACATAACACTTCATGTGGGTTCACCAGTCCAAATATTGGATCGGATATTCGACGATCAACCATACACGCACGCTCTCGATTAGGCACACAGAACGGCTGGTAACCATGGTTCTTTATGTTTCATGCATACATGCATTTGTCAAACATTGACCGATAGCATAGTATGCATGCGACATGCATCTTGAGGGTTCTATTCATACATAATATTAAGGGAATTCATTTGGTCACTAGCTTATTGTAGAGAGAGTATGCCTTTATGTATCTGCTCTCTCAACATTTTATTTACATGATGTGTATTATTGACAAAATATTAGTATTTTGAAACATGTCAATTTAGTTTTTATACACTGACCAACATTACCCTGTGTGTTTTTTCTTTATATATTATACTTTTTCTTTTGACCACACTGAATTGAGGTGCGGGTTTTTACACCTTATTTAATGAGGTCTTTACATCATCTCCCAGTTTGTATCATGCAAATGGAGCAATTTACTATCTAATGTCAGTCTCGTTGGGATCTTTGCTCTTGGTTCTGGGATAACATTCATATACATGTTTCTTTTCCTTATCTGGACACATCTAGACACATATATACAGTACTTTTTTTTTTTTTTTTTTTCCTTTTAGTAGTACTGTCTGTGCACGTTTATTGTTCTTTCAATCGGGCATATTTCACAGACTCTGTGCTCTGGACATACATGCACAGATCTCAGCAATCACATTCACTGATTTATAGATTTCCCAGCCGAATCCCATGAAATACCGGCCATTTATCCTCACTGTTCTTTCTCTTTTCTCATTCTTTTTCTCACTTTATTTCTTTTCACTTTTTTTTTTTTCGTTTTGTGTCTTCCTTCTTCTTTCTCTTTTTTCATGTCCATCTTTTCTTGATTTTTGGCATTAGTTGGCATTTCAATAAGTATATAACACTGATCTACACTTTGAGATCATGCCATATCTTCACTCCTTTCTTTCTTTTAAATTGCTACATTGTTTTACTTGATACATTGTCACTCACACTTCATCTCATGTTCACATTGTTCATCACTACACTTATTCACATCTGGTGTTTCACAATGGTTTTTGAATAAACCACAACAACATTGATTAATTTATGCTTATATTATCAAACAATATATTTTTCCTCACATCATTCAAACACTTTTTGTATATTTATCAATATACATCTTAGTCACTTTTTGTACATATATATGGAGTCTTTATTTTTGCCGCTGTATATATAGTATGAGTCTTATCATCCGACATTTATATTTATTAATTTATGCACACACTCACTCTCAACACACTTCCTTGCACATGATGCACATTGATTATATAGTGATATTTATGTGTCCTAGAATGTCTGATCCACCATGGAAATGTTGCCTCTACAACTAAGTGTTTTGTCATAAATGCATACCAACTCAATATATATATATATTGGTTATATTTAAAATTTTACTTTGTCAACAAGAATTATTTTGAATCATTTTGTTTTATTTTGTTGTTTTCCATTGATTCCACTCCTGCCTCTGATGTCCAAAGCTGTTACCTGTAAGCATCTAGGTGGCAGGTGAACATCATTGGCGGTAATGGCTCTAAATCAGTATATATTTAGCATACATTTTATTATGTTTTAGCTATGACTAAGCACTGATTGTTTGTGCGAAACAGATTTTTAACCCCACTGCCTGCTGTGCTGTGTTTTGTAGTGCTTTTTATCCTTTTAACACCAATAAAGGCTACCTTTTTAGGTTCATTTTGGTGTGCGGCTGTCCATGAATTCTTTTCATTGATTTTTTGCCTTGTGCATTGCCAGCACCCACGGTCTTTGAGGAGGACATTGATTGCTTATTGCATTTGCCTGGAGCGGTGGTCTCTTTTTCTTTATCTCCAAATAATGCTTTCCCATCAAATGGGATCTTGCACCAGTTCTGTTTGGAAGTTAGGTCAGCCATCCAGGGTTTCAGCCACAATGCCCTCTTCGTTATTACTGAGTGCAGCATGGATCAGTAGCTCTACCAAACTCTTAAGGGAAAAGGTGTAACTAAAATAACAGCAAATGTCAAGGGAAAGGGAAAGGGAAAAGAAAAAGAAAAAAAGGAAGAGGAAAGAGAGAGAAAGAAAAAAAGAAAGTAAAATGCAATAAAATAAATTTACATTTTTGATTGTAACATGACAAAATGTGAAAAATGGAGTATGAATACTTTTTCAAGGCACTGTATGTCCCTGGATGAGAAACCATGGAGAAAATTCTTAAGAAAAATGATTATGATGCAACTACCTCAGGCCTAAAACAAGAAAATACACCATCATGGAGAAGGTTGTCCATGTGCTTGCTAAGAAGTATGGTGTGGAGCGATCAAAGGACCAGCTGCGCAAGAGATGGTCTGACTTGAAGCATAGGGAGGGAGAACAGTTGCAGAAATACACAAAATGCACAAAGATCAGAAAAGGGTACTGTATTTATCGGCGTATTGCACAGAGCAGGGAAGTATAGACATGTTTGTTTTATTTATTTAAATTAACATTTACAATCACTTTAGCTTTTCAATATATCCTTCACTTGGCAGAACGGGTTACCGATTTGTGCCCATTAACTGACCAAAAAATTAACAAACTGTCCAAATGATAGATTTTCACATGATTTTTTGTCTAGTGAATGGGCACTATTATGCCCTGTACACACGATCGGTCCATCCAATGAAAACGGTCTGATGGACTGGTTAAAAAACGATCGTGTCAGAACGCAGTGACGTAAAACACAACGACGTGCTGAAAAAAATTAAGTTCAATGCTTCCAAGCATGCGTCGACTTGATTTTGAGCAATGCGTGTTTTTTTTAAAATAAGATTGCTTTTTTTTAACCTATGGATAAATAACCGATGGGGCCTACACACAATCGGTTTGGTCCGATGAAAACGGTCCATCAGACCGTTCTCATCGGTTTGACCGATCGTGTGTAAGCTGCATAAGACGGACATCCAGGTTAGCCATGGATAATGGTCCTGGGATGGGCTTAGGCAACTCAATTTACTATGAAAAAAAAATGGTGGTTATATGGCTGCTAAAGTCAGGTTTATTTTTTGTTTCTTTTCCTTATTGATGTTATATATTTTTTTCCTAATGACCATTTTAAGCATAGGATCATATTCTAAAAATATACACTTCATTTGGTAACCGACTTAGTCCTTGACATTCTTTATTGCAGCTTAGTCCTAGCCCCTTGGCCTCAATGACAGTTGCCTTGTGCTCACAATCTGCCTTTAATGCAGCTTTCTCAGACACTTTAAACCTTAGAAATAACTCTTGTCTTTCACACAGCATGATTTTCATTTCAAATTCAATGATAGTTAATAATGTATGATGTAAAATGAATTCATATTTATTTACTACAACTTTTTATTATTGTCATTAAATAATTATATTTTGTTCATAATGTATCTTGTTCGGTTAGATATTGGATAAGAGTGCAGTTTTAATTAGTTTCCAGAAGCGAAAAAACAAAAAGATAAATGTGCTATGAATGGACAAATCAGCCAATCTTTTTTTTTCTAGTTTTATTTGAAAATAAAAGAGCAGAGTGATGTACAAACAGTGTTTTAATGACCATGACAAATAATTTACAATTGAAGCAAACTACAGTTTGACCCATTCTTACAAAACTGATCTTGTACAAATATGGCAACGTCTTTGATGTCCACATAACGACATCAATATACACAGATTATTTTTTTGCCAACTAATGAATACAGCCCCATACTGAGAGCAAGTGTTTGTCTTTTCATAAACAGATGACCATCCACAAAGACTATGATAACAGTGTGCAAATTGTGTGTACAGGTTGCAAAAAAGTTTGATTTATATTAAAGAAATTGTAAATAAAAAATTGTTTTATGCTGAAATGACTGTTTACAGGGTATAGAGACATAATAGTTAACTAATTCCTTTTAAAAACAATTAAAAATAGATAAAAATCAATCATATAATGTAACTGTAGTTTCTAGTTTCGTTTTTGCATGTTATTTCCTGCCTCTCTGCTGTACAGAGCCACAGAGCCAATACAGGGCAGTGATGGTTTGGAAAACGAAACTGATTGGTGCTGAGGGGTTTTAGACACACAGTAATCACACCTCCTTGAAGTTAGTGACCACAGAGAGAAAGTTCCCAGCACTGTGGTTACCAGGAAACAGATAACCAGGAAGTGTGGAGATCAGAGAAGAATTACAGCAACTTGAGAGCAAAAACGAACAATGAGGACATGAAAACAGCACTGCATTAAGGTAAAGGAAGCTATTAAGATATAAAAAATTCCTTTACAAACCCTTTAAGCTGAGTGTTGAAGACTAAAAAGTCGAACGACTTTCCAAGAATAATAATTACTTTTTAAAAGATTTTTTCCTGTAGTGCAGCATCACAGAATTCAAACATTCAGGCAGGAGGCCTGGGAGAAAAAAAAACTTAAATATGACACATCTAGTGAAACACTGAAAGTTTTTGACTGCTAAGGAACTTGTATTCATTGCGACCTGTGAGTTTTAAGTTTTCATAATGTCAAAATAATGCATTTATTTTGCTAATATAGTGCTGTGAAAAAGTATTTCCCTCCTTCCTGATTATTTTATTTTTTGCATATTTCTCACACTTAAATGATTCAGATCATCAAACAAATTGTAATATTACACAAAGATAATCCGAGCAAATCCAAGATGCAGTTTTTAAATTATTATTACATTTATTAAAGGATCTCAGCCATTTGATGCTTTCAGTCAGTGCTAGTCATCTGGTGGAGTAGGATGCTTCTCGACGAGTCTGCTCTCACCCAGAGACAAGCTCTGACAGTCAGTCAGACATGCAGGCTTTTTCCTCCCAGCCCCCGGCAGCAAAGAACAAACAGGAGCTTTCAGTTCCTCCTAGCCCCTGCTACAACATCTGCTACCATAGCACCCAGGACCAACGACTTCCTCCTCTCCCCCCACCTCCAGGGAGACTGGTATGGTAAGCCCCTGTTTCTCACGGCCATTCCACCTTCTCCTCGGACCGCTGGCGGCCATCCTTTTCAGGACAAGCCGTGGCCCTCTCCTTACCCCCACACCGCTAGCTGTTACTGAGGCACTCCCCCGCCACCTCCCCGCCTCAGTTTACCAGCTGGCCATAACCATACCGGGCCTCCTGCGCCTTCCGTCACCTCCTGGAATGATTCACGGCAGCCACGCTTTAGGAAAGACCGCGGCTTCATCTGCGGCCTAGCTGGCCCGCCGCACCTACACCCAGCAATCTCCCCCAACTACTAACCGTTACTGAGGCATCCCCCCCACCTCCCCGCCTCAGTTTCCAGCCGGCCACAACTAGACCTGGGCCCCTGCTCCCCCCGCCACCTCCTGGAACAATTTGTGGCGTCCACAACTGGGAAAGACCGCGGCTTTACCCGTGGCCTAGTTGGCACGCCGCACCTACACCCAGCAATCTCCCCCAACCACTGGTAAATTTTGTTTTGGTGCAGCATCGCACTTCCACTCAATTGTCAGTTAAAACAACGCAGCGCCATTTTGCAAAAAATGTCCCGGTCATTAAGCAGCCAAATCTTCTGGTCTGTTATGGGTTAATGGCTGTGTGTTGAGTTATTTTTAGGGGACAGCAAATTGACACTGTTATACAAGCTGTACACTCTCTACTTTATATTGTAGCAAAGTTTAATTTCTTCAGTGTTGTCACATGAAAAGATATCATAAGGGGGGTGTACTCACTTTTGCGAGATACTGTATATATATATATATACACACAGTGTAACTTTTTTGCATTTCATTGCAGTAAATACATTCTGAAACTGCTAAAATCAGGTACCTAATATTTCTCTATATTACAGATAACTGAACCTATGGTGCCATGCATATTTTAGATGATTTCAAATAGCATGTGTAGTTTAAGAAACCTTTAACCAATCAACAATTTTCCACTCTAGCTCTTGCTCATCATTTGAAGAACCCATATTTTTTATTTTTATTTTTTTTCACCTCAGAGAACTCAATCAGAAGACTTAATCAATTTTGCGTTCATTTGCTGTCTCCATCTTAGTTCACATCATAGTAGGAAAATGCTTCAAAGCTTTTCTTATTACGTACATATGCATAAGTATAAAGAGCCTATTCTAGCCCGGAATAAAAATTCAAAAATACAAAAGGTGCTTAAATTTCCAATTATTACACATTCCCTCGCCCCAACCCACCCCCCAAGCCACTCCCCCCCACCCCACCCCCCTCTCTCCGAACATCCATCCCGCATTGTGTCTCCATATGAAGAACCCATATTAAGCAGGAAATATATTTGTACTTTAATCAATGCTTCTAATTATATTAGTATCTTCACCTTTATTCTTCCTGAAAAAATATTCAGAAATACTGATGCTAGATAGAGAGACTTCATAAGCCACCCACACAAGCTCAGTTTTTTTTAGTCAAATAGTTCTAAAAGTTCCTATTCTGACAGGGCATTCAGCTTCAACAAAATGATGACTAATCAGCTTACACTGAAATGCATAGTATCCTCCTCTGACCAACTCTTTTTTTTTTGTTCAATATTTTTATTGAGGTTTATAAAAAAAAAAACATAAAATATGAATATTATCTGCTATACAATAGGAGCTAGTAAATGGTATTGCATGAAAGGGTACAAATGACAGATCAATAATAACAGACATGAGTGAACATTGTAAGGCATTCGGGGTGCAGAATGTAAGGTGCAGAGTATTGTCTAGCTCCCCCAGACACCCCATCTGGGAACAAACTGTGCCGTGAGGGGAAGTCAACACGTCCAACGTTTCTTGTTCAAACATTTTATTAAGGTTTATCAAAATATGATACATAAATATCAAACAGAATAGGACTAAAAAATTAGGAAACATTTCCCAAATACAAGTGATCAATTAATTGCAAGTTATAACAAAAAACACATTGGGTAATAATTGTACAATAAACAGAGCAGAATAACTATGGAAAAAGGGTCATGCTATATCAGGTACATAGTTTACGGATGAGGACAATGCCAATAGTTAATCATAGGAACAGGAAGACATATTTAGAATGGGAGGCTGTTAGGGATGTTGGTAATAAATGATGAAATGGGGGCGTGGCCTGGACATGCAGCGGTAGAGACGTGTTTCTTTGGAGCTCCAGCGCCGACATTGCTAAAAGCTGTTATCGTTGCTACTTCCCAGACCCTTAAACCCGGTTGCCATGAGGAAGAAGTCGGGTAAGACTTTCCCTAAGCCTGGGACACCCTTGGGCTCCATTAAAAGATTTCTCTCCATGGAGTCGGGAGATGCGGAGGTCGCGGACGGCCTAGGCCGCATTACACGTGGCAGTAGCTCCGGCGGGGGTCCGCCCCCCGCCGCAAGACAGAGCACAGACATCATTCGCCTGCCTCGGCGGTCTGCTCGGAAGGTGAGGAGAGTTCCCCTGGACGGTCAGGTATCACAGCCCTGGTGGAGGATTTCCCGACCAAAGCCGAGTTTGCCTCTATGTTCCGGGGCCTGGAACGCTCGATCAAGAAGGATCTCTCTGCGGTGAGGGGAGACTTGGCACTGGTGTTGGAACGAGTAGAGGAGTCTGAACTCCATTTGGACCGCCACGTGCCCACCATTAGAGACCTGCAATCCACAACAAGGTCCCTCACAATAGCGCACAGGATGGCCCTGTATAAGATCGAGGACCAGGAGAACCACGCCAGAAGGAACAACATTCGTCTCAGGGGGCTCCCTGAGGCGACGGGAGATGATGACCTCTTACACTCGGTCCGCGACATCTTCAATGGCCTACTAGGCCTCCCGGCAGACCATCCACTCAAACTGGATAGGGTTCACAGGGCCCTACGTCCCCACAATCTGACCTCTGATACCCCAAGAGACGTGATCTGCAGGCTCCACTATTATGAGGAAAAAGAACGCATCATGCGGAAGGCCCGAGAATCTACTACCATAGATTTTGACGGCGCTACAATATCTCTATTTCCTGACCTAGCCAGAGAGACTCTGGAACGCCGTAGAGCATTGAAGCCCCTGACGGAGAAACTCAGAGCGGCTTCCATCTCCTATCGCTGGGGCTTTCCGTCGGCTTTCATTGCCCACCATGGAGGTAAGACCGCAGTGCTCCGTTTTCCTGAAGACCTGGAAAAGTTTTGCTCGGACATTGACATTTCTCCTCCAGAGTTACCTGGCTGGCAGGATGTCATCCCCTCCCTGCCCACCGCCCAAACCCCCCAGTGGCGAAATGTAGGCCGCGGACATCGTTCCGCCACACTGGAGGCCCCTCCGCAGCCGGAGTAAAGTGTATGAGGTCGACAGAGGCCTCTTAGTCCCTCTTTTTCGTACCTCCTCATACCCGTCTGGGGGACCCAGCCTAGTCGCTCTACGTTTTCACTGTCTTTCTGACAATGTAAGGCCCCGAGCGCTGTGTTGTGCTCTCTCCCCCCTGGGATGGCATTACTTTGATGCACAAGATAGTGTACCCTGCCGGGGGCCTTCTTGGCATTTTTTATTTATTTGAGAATTGACTATGTTTTTCTTTTTGCACAAATCACCATGCGGGTTGTTTGACCATGTTCTTAAGCTTCGTTGGAGGCCCTACCTCTTTATCTTGCTTAAACGGTTTAAAGTGGTTAAGTTTGTGTTATGTTATTGTTGCAATGTGTTAATTGTCGGCGCTGGGATTCCTCAGCGGCGACCATGACTTTTTCGGTGCTCGCCGCCGGATCCCGGTGTGGTTCCGCCCCTTTCCCGAGGGCGTGCGGCGCGTCCCCACACTCCTATGGCGTGGTCCCCTCGGGGGCTGAGGCCGTGGGGAGGTCGGCTCGCTCGCATTGCCCTCCTTTGCACAGCATTCCCTTGCGTGCACTTGCAGGTTGCTCCCCCTCGGGGGCTAGTAGTGTTTTTTGTGTTGTTATTTTCTGTCTCTCTCTTCTTCCCTTTTCTCTGAATCTATGGCTTTTCCCTTCTATTCCCCTCCCCCCCATGCCCCTTGTTTTTTCCCTCCGCTGCAGGTGCCACCTCGCTTGTGATGTCGATTCGCTGCCTCGTCGTGAAATCCAATGGCCACGCTGAATTTGATCTCCCTGAACGTTAGAGGTTTGCACTCCCCAGGTAAGAGACATAACCTGTACAGGGAGCTGGGTCGCCTGCATGGGGACATTGTGCTCTTGCAGGAAACCCACCTTACGCATACTACCTCTGTGAAGCTTACTTCTTCTCAATTCCCACAATGGTATTATAGCCTGTCCGATGTTTCTAAATCTAAAGGTGTGGCCATTGGGTTTCGCAGGGGGACCCCTTTTACGTTGGAAACCATGCTTAGTGATGACTTGGGTCGCTTCCTATTCTTGCGGGGTAGCCTGGGTAACATGCCGTGTACTATCGCCACTCTATACGCCCCCAACAGAGATCAGGTCGCCTTTATAGCCTCTACCCTTAAAAAACGAAGCGATTTTGCACAGGGCTGCATTCTCCTCGCCGGGGACTTTAATGTGTCCCTAGAGCCCTCTCTTGATACATCCCTGGGCCAGTCATGTATTTCGCAGAGACGCCTATCGTATCTGCGTAAATGCTTACATAATGTTCAATTGATGGACGTGTGGCGGGTCATGCATACCCGTACGAAAGACTATACTCATTATTCCCACTTGCACCAATCTCACTCCAGGGTAGACCTCTTTTTCATAGATCACCACCATCTTCCCCTTTCAACGGCCTCAAAGATAGCCGCCACTACTATATCGGATCATGCCCCGATCATTCTCACACTAAATGTGCCCTCTATTCCCTGTAGGTCCACGAATTGGAAGCTCAATGATAATCTTCTCTCGGAAGAGGTTGACAGGAAGGTGCTTCAGAGCGACCTTTCTTGCTACTTCACTGAAAATCAATCCCCAGACGTCTCTCCAGGTACCCTATGCATGGTAAATTAATTGAATTGGGCTCGAGAAAGAAAAGGGAACGTACCTTTCACCAGTCAGAACTGATCAAAACCATTGAAGATCTGAAACGTCAACATAAGTCCGGTCGCGCTACAGCGACCTTTCATGTTTTGACCCAGAAGCTTGAGGAGCTGAGAGCTTTATATCACTTAGACCAGAAACAAACCTATCGCATAGTAGCTCAACGCATGCATGAATGGGGTAACAGACCAGGTCGCCTGTTGGCTCGTTCACTGCAACAAAAAAAGTCAGCTGCTTTCGTAGCGCGGATAAAAACTGCCCAAGGTTCCATGACACATGATACGCCCGCTATCGCACGTGAATTCCGCTCGTTCTACCAGGCTCTGTACCATGTCCACAGTACGGTTGGAAACGGAGAGGTTAAGTCCCAACTTATCAACGAATACTTATCCCAGGCTAATTTACCTAGACTGTCGGCGGATAAATTAACAGCTTTAGACGGGGAGATCACTGCTTCGGAGATACGAATGGCATTAAAATCTACGGCTTCTGGTAAAGCCCCGGGACCAGATGGGTTCACGGTGCACTACTATCGATCCTTTGCTGATTTATTGATCCCACGCTTGACCGGTTATGCCAATTCTATCTCGGAGAACAGTGCCTTCCGGCCTGAAACTCATATCACAGTCATCCCCAAACCGGGTAAAGATCCCTGCATTTGCGGGAGCTACAGACCCATCTCTTTGTTGAATATTGACGCCAAGCTTTACTCAAAGGTCATTGCGAATAGACTTCTCCCGTTGCTCCCCCACTGGGTCTCCATGGACCAGTCAGGTTTTATTCCTGGCAGGCAGGCACGGGATAACTCCCTCCGCACCCTTTCATTGATGTCCTATGTTCGTCGATCCTCCCAGCCCACCCTTCTCCTATCTACAGATGCTGAGAAAGCGTTTGACAGGGTGGACTGGGGGTATCTCATGGCGACCCTTTCTTTTCTTGGCATAGGCCCCATCTTATTGTCCCGTATTTCGGCCCTTTATTCCGCCCCCACTGCCCAACTCCGTGTTAATGGCACCCTGAGTGAATCCTTCACATTATACAATGGCACCCGGCAGGGTTGTCCCCTCTCCCCTATTTTATTCGCCCTATCCCTCGAACCCTTCCTGTCTTCGATTAGATCAAATCCCAATATTCGCGGAATTACGGTTGGCCTCACTGAACATAAATATGCCGCTTACGCGGATGATATCCTCTTCTATATACAACAACCTCTCACCTCCCTCCCTAACCTGATGTCCGCTTTTTCGAAATTTAGTATCATCTCAAATTTTAAAATCAACATGTCCAAATCCGAAATCTTGAACCTCACCGTCCCGAACACGCTCGCCACTCATCTGAAGGAATCCTTTCCTTTTAATTGGCAGCCTCAATCCCTTAAATACCTAGGCATTTTCTTGACCCCTAACCTCTCCTCATTGTTCCGAGCTAACTACATGCCCCTATTGAACACTATTAAAGCTGACCTACAAAAATGGTCCCAACTTGCTCATTCCTGGTTGGGGAGAATCAGCGTGGTGAAGATGAACATATTACCCAGGCTACTGTTCCTGTTTCAAATGATCCCTTTTAAGGTCCCAGTAGGTTTCTTTACTTTAATTAGATCCCTCTTATGTAAGTATATTTGGCATGGGAGGCGACCCAGGTTAGCTAGATCCACTCTTATCAGATCTAAGTCTGATGGAGGCCTTGGCTTACCAGATGTTAAAGGTTACATTTTCTCTACTGTACTCACCAGGATGCTTGACTGGAAATACCATAAGCACTCTAAATTGTGGGTCTCTCTTGAGGAATCCTTGTGTGCTACTGATCTTTCTTCTCAGATGTGGATCCCCAGACAATGCAGATCTCTGGCCGCATCCACCTCCCCTCTTACATTCTCAACATTGATGATATGGGACTCACTGTGTCGAACCCACAACTGGGTTCATAATTTCCCTTTGATGCCTCTAGCTGGACACAACTACTTCCCTCCAGGGAATACGTACACCTCAGGGAAAACTTGGTCCTTTGGCTCCGCGAGGATTCTTCACCAGGTGCTCACCCCCACTGGAATTGCACCTTTGTCTGTGTTGCTGGGTCCCCCCCCCCGTACCTCTTATGGAACAATGGAAATACCACCAACTATCTGCCTTTTTTAAATCGCTGCCGCGCCCACTCCGAGGCCTTACGGACTTATCCACTATTGAACTCGCTTTTAGTGAGGAACAACCCCCAGAAAGGCCTCTCTCGTATTTCTACAAAGCCCTCCTTTCTCTGTCGACCAAGGGTCAGCCCATTTTTCTGCATAACTGGGAACAAGACCTCAATAAATCCTGAGTCCCAAAAGTCCAAGATTTTGTGTCTAGCCCACACCTCTTCAATCTCCTCCAGGACAGCAGAGGTTAACTATAAAGTTCTTACCAGGTTGGACCTTACCCCTGCAACCCTCCATGGGATCTTCCCTCAGACCTCCCCCCTGTGCTGGCGGGGCTGTGGGAATCGTGCGACACATGCCCACATATGGTGGTATTGCCCAGCTATTCGCCCGTTCTGGCGCTCAGTTCTAGAATGTATGAAGGAAATACAGGGTTTTGAGACCCCTAGTGATCCCCGGGTTGTGTTGTTACATTGTACAGACCTGTAAGGCAGTATCAGACTCAACAAAATCAATGAGACTTGGACAGTGAGTACATATGAAGAGATCAAGGAGACTCCCCCACAATCAGGTGAGTACCCGGATCAATAAATCGTGAATAATGAGTGTATCGACTCAAACCACATTTCCAATCAACAGGGAAGTGAAATCCACAATGTAAAAAACTGTGCACATGAATGAAAACAAGTAACTGTGATATTCATAAAGTGTCAAAGTAGAAAAGAACAATGGTTGTCATGAACCATGAAGTCCCATTTAGTGCATATAAATAATTTGTATGCATAAAGTTTATACAGTCCCAGGGAACATCAATCTTTATGGTAAACGGTGTATTATCTCCAGACAAAATCAGCAGTAGAAATAAATAAGTTGTACCCTTACCGGATGGAGTAGACCCACATCTCACCATACGGTGGGGGGTCTTCAAGGCTTGCGTAGGCCGATTGCCTTACAGGGGTAACTCTCCAGACACTCCTAAAGCGCTTTTCCGGTAGGACCTTTCCACTCTGATTGAACCAGGGATCTGGAACTGGTGACAGTGATGATGATATTCCTGGAGGTAGTTGGAGTTCTCAGGGGATCCAGTGTACCAGTATAAATTAAAAAGAAAAGAAAAAACACCTCCTCATCGCATAAAAAATTTATTAAAAATTTTCAAAAATAAGGATAAGCTCCCAAAAGTCTCAAATAAGGGATTCTCAATAAACCATTATCACACCAAAAAAGAAAGCAGCACTGCAAAAGCAATCTTAGCATCAAGGCACACACACTTCAGAGAAGGATAAAAGTAGCTGTGCGCAGTGTGGGATGGATATGATCAGATGCCCGACCGGTTTCGTATCAAAATACTTATTTATTTCTACTGCTGATTTTGTCTGGAGATAATACACCGTTTACCATAAAGATTGATGTTCCCTGGGACTGTATAAACTTTATGCATACAAATTATTTATATGCACTAAATGGGACTTCATGGTTCATGACAACCATTGTTCTTTTCTACTTTGACACTTTATGAATATCACAGTTACTTGTTTTCATTCATGTGCACAGTTTTTTACATTGTGGATTTCACTTCCCTGTTGATTGGAAATGTGGTTTGAGTCGATACACTCATTATTCACGATTTATTGATCCGGGTACTCACCTGATTGTGGGGGAGTCTCCTTGATCTCTTCATATGTACTCACTGTCCAAGTCTCATTGATTTTGTTGAGTCTGATACTGCCTTACAGGGCATTTGTGTTTTTATTGGCGCCACATTTTTCTTTATATTTTGTCTTACAGTTTTTCCATGTTGTGTCGGCAGCCTTACACACTATATTTTTTTACCAACACATTGTAATATAGCGCACTATTATATATATTTTTTCACTGTACCTTAGGATTTGTTTATATTGCTGCAATTTACAATGGATGTTTTTGACTACCGCAGTAGTCGACCGTTTAGTACAGAGGGAGTATTCACCATTCTTAATACTGATTCTGAGGTTGGTGGTCTCTTCCTCAGACTCAGGAACGTGATGACCTCGGAATTGCATCTCCAGTGGGATGTGGCATTCCTGGAGCATTATGTCAAAGAAGACATGGTTCCCAGGGGATTAAGGTGGGATGTACACCCCCAACAGGGGGACCCAGACTTTGATTCCTGGTTCCAATTTTTTAATTCAAAGGGCATTTCCCTTTTGAAATTTTTAATAGAAAAGAAGAAAACTAGGATGACCGCTCTAGATAGAGAAATAAAGGAAATTAAGGAGAAACTCCTATCTTCAAAATCTACTACAGAATATATTACATTATCAACCAACTTGAGGAATCACTTAGAGAAGGAAGAAAAAGACCAAAAGAACAAAAAACAGAAGAAGTATACAAGGGATTTTGCTGATTATAAGGCCGGGTCAGTATTCAGCTGGCAGGCCAAAATAAGCGCTGATTCCAATGTCAATGCTTCCAATTTGGAAATGGAGGTATCACAGCCCTCCACTAGTGAGGCCAAAGTCCTTTCCTTTTCACAACCATCTATGACTCAGGTCTCTATGCCTAAAGACATGAGACAAAACACCACTGGAACAGGGCCTAGAACTCCCAACTATTCCAATGGTGGTCCCCCACCCCCAAATAGGGGAAGGGGTAAAGGTATGAAAGGGAAACCACAAGGTCATAAAGAAAGATCAAGAGATAGATCCTACCATGATCGATCACCTTACAGGAGAGAGGATTATTTTGCTTACCCCCCTAGATCATACGGTACACCAGGTGGACCACGTACACCTCGATATGATTATCCATCTAGGACCCACGAGTCCCATTATGGTTATATGGGAAGGGATGACGACCATTTTGATCGACCACCCTATAATTATAATCAAAATCTGCCCAAGTCCACCCACCCGGGGGATTTTCACAGGGGACCAGAGAACTTCCCCAGGGGAGACGAACGAAACGGGGGACGAGAGGGGGGAGGAGGGCCAGGAAGAAAAAGGAGAAGAGTATAACATTGGCGGGAATTTTTAACTTAAGTTCAGCTGAATTTACCAATGCAGAGAAAGTGGTTTTAGACAAGGGCTTAAAATTTGTCCCATCCAGAACTCTCAATAAATTTAATACTTTTATTGATGTACAAAAGTTCGTGAGAAAAATGAATATCCAAAGGTATTTTATTTCCAATCCCTGTAGACCGAGTCTCCCAGAGGTTACTACAGAGATTATACATACGGGGCTTTCTAACCCTTCCCTCTTTAACCCTTCATGTCCAATAGCACCTAGTGTCAAAGTGTTCAGAGATTTAGTCATCAAAGATTTGGAAGAACTTCCTGTCAAAAGGAATTATTCTGACCCTAACATTAAACTTGGATTAAAGACATTATGTGAAAGGAGGGATCTGGTGATCCGTCCTGCGGACAAGGGAGGAGGGATAGTGGTTCTTGACAAAACTGCTTATAACGAAGAGATGTATAATATTCTGGGGGACAGTTCCACATATATTAAATTACCCTCGAACCCCACTTCTAAATTTAAGGTTTCTTTGAAAAAACTTATTGATATGGGGGCTAGAAAGGGAATATTGGACAATAAAGAGAAGAGTTACCTTGTGCCTAAGGTTGCGCATATACCAGTCATGTACTACTTGCCCAAAGTACACAAAAATAGTACCCGTCCACCAGGGCGGCCTATTGTAAGTGGCATTAATTCAATAACATCCAGAGTAGGGAAATACATAGACTACCATCTCCAACCTATTGTGAAAAGTATACCCTCCTACTTGAAGGACACCAGACACACTATCGCCAAATTACAAGAGGTACCCTATACGGAGGACCTTTTATTAGTCACAGCTGATGTGGCCTCGTTATACACCAGTATCGCCCATCATTTAGGTTTTCAAGCTGTTGACCGCTTTTTGGATAGAGTAGAAACTATTCCTGTGATACAGAAGTTATTCATCATGGACCTGTTGAGGTTCGCAACTTCTCACAACTATTTCTGGTACGGAGGTGACTTTTATCTACAAGAGAAAGGTGTAGCCATGGGGGCCAAGTTTGCCCCCAGTCTGGCTAATATTTTTATGGCCAAATGAGAGGAGGATGTCGTCTATGCTCTAGAGCGACCTGAGATCGTTCTGTGGGCTCGATATATAGACGACATCCTCCTCCTATGGAAAGGGGATCGTACCTCCCTTGATACCTTCATGACTATCTTGAATGACAATCAAGTTGGGATTTGTCTCTCTTATGAGGCGAGTCCCTTAAGTATACACTTCCTTGACCTTGAAATCTTTGTTGAAAACCATCAACTTAAAACTAGGACATACTTCAAAAGCACGGACCGCAACGGGTTCATCCCACAGGACAGTTGCCATCACCCGTCCTGGCTAGGCTCGGTGCCCCGTAGCCAGATGCTTAGACTAAGAAGGAACTGCTCTAACTTAAATGATTTCAAGGTCCAGGCACAAACTTTGAAAGAAAGGTTTGTGGAAAAGGGATACTGTAAGCTGGCCATAGAAGAAGAAATTAAGAAAATCTCTATAGTAGATAGGTCCACATTAACTGTGGAAAGGGTTAAAATAGCACAAGATAACAAATTTAAACACTCGTTCTTCACCACTTTTTCCACCCAATACAGACAAATTAAAAGTATCATTCAAAAACACTGGGCAGTTTTGAAAAATGATCCCTTGTTGGGACCGGTTCTTCCTGCACAAGCAGGTGTGATTTATAGAGGGGCTGTCCCTCTAAGAAATCAACTTGCGCCAAATATACCAGACCCTCCAGGAAAAATTTCCTTTTTCCCTTTATCCAAAGGCTATCACCCTTGTAGAAAGTGTAAGGTATGCTTACATAATTCTAATAAGAGAAAAACAGTTAGCTTTACATCATCAGTAACCGGTTTTGTATTCCCCATGAAAATATTTTCCACGTGTGCTACCAAACACGTGGTGTATCTCATTACCTGTCATTGTGGGAAACAATATGTGGGCCGCACTATTAGAAGTTTCACCATAAGGGTAGGGGAACACATAGCCAAAATCAAGAAGGGGTGCACAAAACATACTGTACCCAGGCACTTTCTTGAACAGCATAATAAAAGAATTGAGGGGACGACCTTTCAGGTTATTGACCACTTCGTTCCTCACTGGAGAGGTGAGCCCAGTGTTCGGGGTGTATCAAAGCTTGAGGTCTTCTGGATCTACCAATTGAAGAGTTACGTCCCCCACGGCCTTAATGTGGAGTGGGACGTCAACTCCTTCATCAACCAGTCCTGATTTATATGACCAGTATTAACATATTGGAATTTTATAAGTCACTGTATATTTTTTCTATATATTTTTTCTGTTTTTTGAATAATCTTTCCATTTTTCTACTTACTCCCAGGACACCATCTACAATCCAAAAAGTAATTTTTAATTTTAATTTTCATAGATTATTAATAGCTTAATAATATGGGACGATTTAAATGGTCATTATTTTCATCATTTTCGTTTTTGACCACTAGATGGCGCCTACATATGAGAGTTGTGTTATGTAGCAGCCCATGAATATAGGTGGTATGGTAATTTCATTTACCAATTCCCACCACCAGGAGGCCCTCCATACATGTCTCTATGTTCTAGCCATCCTTTATGTTCCCTTTCCTCTGATATTTTCCCTGTTACATCTCCACTGATCGCCCTGTGATCCATTATAGATCAATGAACCTCCTCCACGCACTAATTTGCAGGTGCTGTTGTGTTTATACACGGGCACAACGTCTGCATATCTCCTTACTATGGAGCTGTGTCATGAGGGGGCGGGGCTAACGTCGGCCTATGATGCGCTCCGCCTCTCTAGACTCACACATGCTGGGACTGGTGCTGATTGGCTCATCCTCCTGGAAGGGAGGGGAGCTGAGGGGAGATCATGTTGATGGGCTGATACACAGGAGATGTCACTTCCGGGCGCCTGGAGCGCTTGTAACATACACAGGAAAGACAGGGGTTTTTTAACCATTGGATTGAATAGATGTCATTTCCGGGCGCCTGGAGCGCACGCCTACCGGAAATGCCAGCAATTGGAACGCACGCCATTAACGATGAGTGCTGGTCCTATGGGGGTAAGTAGAGATGGTATTTAAAGCGCAGGGGGAGAAGATGATTCAGATATGCACCCCAGTAGAAGTATTTTGATACGAAACCGGTCGGGCATCTGATCATATCCATCCCACACTGCGCACAGCTACTTTTATCCTTCTCTGAAGTGTGTGTGCCTTGATGCTAAGATTGCTTTTGCAGTGCTGCTTTCTTTTTTGGTGTGATAATGGTTTATTGAGAATCCCTTATTTGAGACTTTTGGGAGCTTATCCTTATTTTTGAAAATTTTTAATAAATTTTTTATGCGATGAGGAGGTGTTTTTTCTTTTCTTTTTAATTTATACTGGTACACTGGATCCCCTGAGAACTCCAACTACCTCCAGGAATATCATCATCACTGTCACCAGTTCCAGATCCCTGGTTCAATCAGAGTGGAAAGGTCCTACCGGAAAAGCGCTTTAGGAGTGTCTGGAGAGTTACCCCTGTAAGGCAATCGGCCTACGCAAGCCTTGAAGACCCCCCACCGTATGGTGAGATGTGGGTCTACTCCATCCGGTAAGGGTACAACTTATTTATTTCTACTGCTGATTTTGTCTGGAGATAATACACCGTTTACCATAAAGATTGATGTTCCCTGGGACTGTATAAACTTTATGCATACAAATTATTTATATGCACTAAATGGGACTTCATGGTTCATGACAACCATTGTTCTTTTCTACTTTGACACTTTATGAATATCACAGTTACTTGTTTTCATTCATGTGCACAGTTTTTTACATTGTGGATTTCACTTCCCTGTTGATTGGAAATGTGGTTTGAGTCGATACACTCATTATTCACGATTTATTGATCCGGGTACTCACCTGATTGTGGGGGAGTCTCCTTGATCTCTTCATATGTACTCACTGTCCAAGTCTCATTGATTTTGTTGAGTCTGATACTGCCTTACAGGGCATTTGTGTTTTTATTGGCGCCACATTTTTCTTTATATTTTGTCTTACAGTTTTTCCATGTTGTGTCGGCAGCCTTACACACTATATTTTTTTACCAACACATTGTAATATAGCGCACTATTATATATATTTTTACATTGTACAGACCAGTTAGCTCATATAAAAAATCCTTAACGCCGCATTTTCTCAATGCGGCAAAGTCTCGAATTCCTAGGTTCTGGAAGTTGTCCACAGTCCCAACCCTACGTCAATGGCTGGAGGAAGTTGATGTTACATATCACATAGAAGACTTTACACTATCTAATAGAAATAAGGCCGACTTGGCGACCAAAATATGGGCTGACTGGTTTGCCTTTAAATTCACTTCTACATATGCCAACCTTTTATCCTGAACCCTGAAATGTTATTATTCAGTATGCTTTTTCACAGCGTGTCTATTTTATCCAACTGGTTTTGGTGGCTACCTGTTGTGGACTACTCTCACCCCCTCCCCCTCCCCTCTTTCCCATCCCCCCATCCCTTCTTGATCTTCTGTCTCTTCCTTGTCTTTTACTTATTTCTTAGCCTCTCACTTTTCTTCTTGTCTCTTTCTGTCACTTGATGCATCTGTGTCTTATGGATCCAGAGGGTACTTGCCAGGGGGGCTGGGGGGGGTGGTTTGCAGCTGGCTCAGGGAGCGTTATTTAACTGATTACGATCACATATTACCCGATTTATCTTGGCAGCTCTCTGGGCTCGGTTGCGTTCCATCTCCCCTGACCTTTCTCCTTTTTATATTTTATGGTATTGTCCTTGACCCTGTATGTGTAGCGTTATTTGTATCTATGTGTCAGAATGACTTTTGTCTTTTTTCTTTTCTTTACTTGTGTGTACTTTATATCCTAATAAAAACTTATTGAACAAAAATAAATAAATGATGAAATCACTGTGCAGTTTCACACCAATATGTTCTACTGGAAATATCCCCAGGATGTACTGGTAGACTGTTATCAAGATCGGCTCAAACCAATATCTCCAATGGGGAGTATAGTGTGCAGAATTGTTCAGGCTAAGTACAGAAAAGATTCATATTGTTGTGGGAGTAGAGGACATAACAGCTAAAAGCAAATGAAACAGACTACAGTGAGGTGTGGGGAGGGGGAGGTGGGGAAGAGGTAGGGAATTCAACGGAGAGAGAAAAAAAATATAGGAGGAGGTAAGCAGGAAGGGAATGAGGGGCAAAGCTGCTGAAGCTTACAGGCATACAGGCCGCAAATTGTCAACAAGGGGGGATCACAGGTTGACTATCAAGATAGCATGAAAGAGACATCAAATTCTGAAGGCAGATAATGGGAAATCCAGGGTTTCTTTAGTTTTTCACAAGGTGGCACCCTATCCAGTATGACTGCTTTAATTTTACCATGGATCACTGCTTGAGTACTTCTGTGTTTCATAGCTAGTATACAAAATGAAGTGGATATGCATGCTTTTGCAATGGTTTGTTTGGCTGCAGTGGTGACAAAAAGTAAACATTTAAATTGGTGGTGGGTCAGAGCCATGGGATTGTGGTTCAGGAGCGCCACTGTCGGGTCAGGTGTCAGGGAAGTATCAAAAAGAGTCAAAGTAATCCCAAAAACATCAGATACCATCTGATGAGCACCTTATAATTCATTTCCAGGGCTACAATTTTAGGAGAGCATGATTTAGTTGTCTGTCAGCTTTAGGTCCAGGACTGGATCAAGTGTTAGGTTAAGATCTCTTTCCCATTTACTAACATAGGTTGGGGGAGAGGACGATGAGTAGGTTAGGAGGTGCATAAAAAAGGTCTGAGATAAGTCCACGTTTATGGGGGTCAGATTTGCAGGCTCATTCAAAGATTGTGAAGCCTGGAATAGAGTATCAAAAGGTGTGCAACGATCGAAAATACATTTAGTTTGTAGATATCTAAGGAGGAAAACCGTGTGACTCACAAAGTGTCAGGAAGGGTTTCATGAATCTTGCTGAGAAGAGGTGGTGGGCTCCAAGCAGCCCTGCATTTGACCATGTAGAGAAGGAAGATGTAGAAGATCAGGCTGTATAAAAGGAGGGGTTACGAGGGAATGAGAGTAGGGGGTGATAGAGAGAGGCCGAAGTGGAGTTTAACCACTTCAATACTGGGCACATTCAGCCCCTTCCTTCCCAGGCCAATTTTCAGCTTTCAGCGCTCTCACACTTTCAATGGCAATTGCGTGTGGTATTGGTGGTATTTATTCACAACTCTGTTTTTTATTTTTTGCGATATAAGCAAAAATAGAGTGAAAATTAAAAAAAAAAACAATATTTTCTTCTTTCTATTTTAAAAGAAATCCAATAAAATGTTGTCATAAATTTAAGGCAAAATTTATTCTGCTACATGTCTTTGGTAAAAAAAATCCTGTTAAGTGTATAATAATTGGTTTGTTTGATCATTGACATATGTACGCAGATGATCATGTACAGATGTGCGCAGGTGATTGCGGACATATGTGCAGAAGATCATTGGGACATATGATTTTACTGTTACATGTGGAGGGGACAGGTGTTTTTACTATGTGAGGATATGTGTTTTGGGGACATTGTGTGGGGACATGTGTGTTTTACATTGTGTACATGTTTTACATGTGTGTTTTACTCTGGTGATCAGTGTGTAAAAAGCTGTAAAAAACAGCTCATACACTGATTACCAGCCGGCTGCAGCGATCCGCTCTCCTCTCCTCACTGATAACTTCTGTGTGAGGAGAGCAGAGCTGATCACCTAGCAACCGGCTCTCTATTTACATCACAGAGCCCTTCTGCCGATCGGAGATGTGCCGTGTCCAGGTGACACTAGCGCATCGGGATTGCGCCGCTGTGCAGGCACGCGCGATCCCCCTCCTTCTGAGTGACATTCCGAAACGTCCACTCAGAAGGAGAGAGCGACAACCCGGCCGTATATATGCAGTGGCCAGGTGGAATGTGGTTAAGCCTGTCCCATACAGCACGGCTGTGTTTAGTGATGGGTTGGAGATGGTTCTAGGTTGCGGTGGTGTTAGCCATAAGATATTCATGGTGGAAAGGGGGTAGCAGTCCACAGCTTCTATTGTTACCCATAGTGAGATGTCCTTAGGTTGCATGGAAGTATTGCATCTTAGGATCCGACGGTGTAATTCAATTACACCTGTCGGATCTTAGGGCTAGCTATGCGTAACTGATTCTATGAATCAGTCGCATAGTTAGAACGGCCCTAAAACAGAGATACGACGGCGTATCAGGAGATACGCCATCGTATCTCTTTTGTGAATCTGGCCCTATATTCCTAGACAGTGGCAAGATCCCGAAAGCCCAACAATGAGGAGCTGGTGTAACAAAGTAAACAACATTTATAATTTAGAGTTCCTAAGGTTCAGTGGCGAGGAAGGATTGAACGGGTTTGAAGCGATATGGAGCGATTGGATAAAGTACAAGCATACAATAAGTCTTGCAGAATAGATGGAAGTCCAATGATGGGGAGGAGTAAAATGATTAGGTGAGAATAGGTGAGATAGCAAGAAAATTAGTTTCAGAGAGGGGGCGGTATTGGGGGTTAATATATATTTATATATATATATATATATATATGTATATATATATATACAGGCATACCCCACGTTTAAGTACACAATGGGGTTTATTTACTAAAGCTGAAAAGCGCAAAATCAGGCTCACTTATGCATAGAAACCAATGAGCTTCTAACCCCAGCCTGTTCAATTAAGCTTTGGTAATTAAATTGTAATTGACTTCCTCCCTTTTAAGCCTCATGCACACGATCATTCCATTCGATGAGAACGGTCTGAAGGACCGTTGTCATCGGTTAACCGATGAAGCTGACTGATGGTCCGTCGTGCGTACACACCATCAGTTCAAAAACTGATCGTGTCAGAATGCGGTGACGTAAAACACAACAACGTGCTGAAAAAAACGAAGTTCAATGCTTCCAAGCATGCGTCGACTTGATTCTGAGCATGCACAGATTTTTAACTGATGCTTTTGCATACTAACGATCGGTTTTGACCTATCGGTTAGGCGTCCATCGGTTCAATTTTAAAGCAAGTTCTAATTTTTTTGACCGAAGGTTAAATAACCTATGGGGCCTACACAAGATCGGTTTGGACTGATGAAAACGGTCCTTCAGACCGTTCTCCTCTGGCGATCCTATCGTGTGTACGAGGCCTTAGAGGACATAGAGGACACATGAGACAGATGGAGGTCCTTTGCTTTTTGGCTTTCTGAGAGATATATCTGTAAAATAATCCAAAAACAAAGTTGCGCAAACAATTTGACATATATGAGAACAGCGATGCTGAAGGCAGAATGTCCATATAGTATTGTAAAAACAATCCCACAGTGCACTGCTAATCACCAAAATAAAGTGTGAGTTCCAAAGGACAAAACCAACATAATTACCCCACCCCCTTATGTCGTCACCACCCGGAGCATGCTGGGACTGTGACGTCATAAGAGGCCTATATAAATCGTCACGCACCGCACACCAGGCATTACAGTGGGAGGGAGCGTCGTGGCAACACCGGAAAAAGAAAAGAAGAGGGATGAAGATGACGGAGGAAGACCAGGCTGGCCACCACTAGTAAAAGAGCTGCAAGAAGATAGGGGAGAAGCCTGGCAGAAGGAAGAAGGCATCGGGGAGCTGCAAGAAGACCCCCGGAGCTGACTAATAAATGACTTTAAAAACCTGTGTTTTTTTTTACACTTTTCCTCCAGGTGAATGGGTAAGGGTACGATGTACCCCATACTCATTCACCCAGGGTGGGGGGCCAGGATCTGGGGGCTCCCTTATTAATGGGGTCTCCCGAATTCCGATAAGCCCCCGCCCGCAGACCCCGACAACCAGCAGCCAGGGTTGTCGGGAAGAGGCCCTTGTCCCCATCAACATGGAGACAGGGTGCTTTGGGGTGGGGAGGCCGCAGGGCACCCCCTGCCCCAAAGCACCCACCCCCCCCATGTTGAGGGCATGCAGCCTGGTACGGCTCAGGGGGGGGGGGGGGGCGCTCGCTCATCCCCATTCCTTTCCTGACTGGCCGGGCGGCATACTCGGATAAGGGTCTGGTATGGATTTTGGGGGAACCCCCAAAGTATGTACCCTGCTTTTTTTATACATATCGGCGTATAACACGCACCTGGTTTTAAGGGGAAAAAAGTGTGTGTTATATTAAATACGGTACTGTATATGTTTTTAGTATATGTATGTTGTAGTATACAGTATGCACGTATTGAAATATTGTCAGATTGGGTTACTGGTCAATTGAGGCTGGGTTCACACAATTGCGAATTGTATATGGGTTCCCCGCATCCAATTCGTAATAGCAGGAGATTTTCACATATCTCTGCTGTGACTCTCATGCAAATTTACACAGGAGCCCTGTGTGTCTTTTGGTCCGTTTCAAGTCTGAATTCACCCAAAAACTCGGGCTGAAATCTGACCTAAAACTGTGAACCAGGACACACCGGACCCCTGCTCGGAGCCGCATACAGCGATGGTGTGAACCCAGCCTAAGAGATTATATGGTTTGAGATCTGAAACTATTAACCTTGAGCTTCTAGTGAGCATTGATTGTAGTGATATTGAGAGATCTAATCCACACAGGGTGAGATATGTTATTAAAGTGGTTGTAAATCCTTACAGACCACTTTTTGCTACAGGTAAGCCTATAATAAGGCTTACCTGTAGCTACCCCGGATAGCCCCATAAGTAAATCCGGAAGTGATGTCGTCGGCCGGAGCAGTGTACGGGGACCGCTACAGGGACTTTGATCTCAGGTGAGTATTTTATAATGAGCTAGTATGCTGTGCATTCTAACTCATCTTGCATGTTTTTTTTTTTAGTGGGTTTACAACCACTTTAACAGCCCTCTGCCTAAGTAAGCATAGTGGTAAGGCATTTTTTATTTTATTTTTCCTCTTAAAAACCTACTGTCTCTGCCAGTACAGGAGGGGAAAGAAAATCAGGGATTAGAGGGAACAGAAGAGACAGTGGGTTTTGGAGGGGATCAGCTTGTGGGCACACAGCTAGGAGGATCAGTGGCAGATGGTAGCGGCAGTGGGGGTTGCCAGTCAATTTTTTTATGAACCGCTGTGATCACAACTATACCTTAATCAGCAGAGTCTAGGAGCCTGTCTGCTATAGGTTTATGGTCAATGAAGTGACCTTAAGGCTATAGCCTAAGGAAATGCAGGGGGCATAAGGGTTATTGCACTGGCCAGCTGCAGTCAGTTATTTTCTTATGTAACCCTTATATTCTTGGCAGTCATAGGCGTGCGCAAGGGGGTGCCAGGTGTGCCTGAGCACACCCTAATCCTAGGGTTGGCAACCCATAAATGGCGATCTCCCCAGTGATCATGGGCAGGTGACAGGTAAACTGCAATCCTTCCTTGCTGACCCCCAGAACCTGGACAGAAGGTGGAATTTAGTGGAACCAATCTGTATTTTCCTCCTGCAGCAGCTGAAAGTAGGCTTCTCACTCTCTCCCTTTCACCCACATTCAGCTGCCACAAGAGGAAAATACCACTACCATACCAATATATGCCACCCCCCCTGTCCCTGTTCTTTCTGCTGTGTGGGTCCCCCCCTGTGAGCTCCCTTGCTCCCCCCTCCTCTGATTGCTTCAGGATGGAGAGCTGGGAAGAAGCCGGTAAATATCTCACACACACATCTGTGTTGGAGCTTTGAGTTGCACACCCTAATGCAATAGGCCGTGCACACCTATGTTGGCAGTAAAGGGGTTAATGGATATTTTCAACCAGTGGGCTGTAGTCTCACAATAATGAAAATAAAGACATATTTTAATAATGTAACAATTGCACAATGCATTTATAATGTCTTTGCAATTTGTAATTAAAGTTTTGTGAGACATTCAGTCTTCTGTGCATGTGGGAAAAAGTGTCCTTGTTACTTCAGATTTTTCAATAATTATAATTAAGGTCTCCTAACAAGCTGCCTTTTAAATCGGTATTGATTAGCAGTGTACCACACAACCTGCTGCTATTTTTGCTAATTAACATCTTTCATTAATAAGTGGTCATCAATTTAGTTGCTTTAAAAATGAGCAAAACAAATTGATCATCAAGTCAGTTTTAGATACTGTGACATCTTGAACTAAGAACCAGTTTAGTTATCCAGAGCAGTTACAAAGAACGGATCGGTAAAAGGTAGCTTTAGAGGTGAACTTCAGTTATATATAAAACAATAACAAGTATGTGAACGTGTTAAAATATATATATATATATATATATATATATATATATATATATATATATATATATATATATATATATATATATATATATATTGTAAATGCAACTAATGTAAATATGTGAATTCATCTTAGTATTAGCCTCCTGTAATCCCTTGCAAACATAGGTTAGTTTACTCAAACTGAACCGTGCAAAATCTGGAACAGCTTCTAACTACAGCTTGTTCAATTAGGCTTTGACAAAAAAAACAGGAAGCTGATTTGTTTCTATGCAGAGCTGCAGAGCTGCAGAGCTGCATCAGATTTTGCATGCTCCAGTGTTAGTAAATCAACCGCATAGATTATGAAAGGTGAGAAGAGTGCAGGGATAAGGATCTATTGCAGACCACAGTATGCTGCAAATAAATGTGTTAAATAAGATTGCCAGAAAAACTTTTGCGTGTGTAGCTTTAAATTTTGTGATTTTTGTGAATAACAAGGGCCCCTAAAAATCTCTGGAATTTTGTTTTCTCAAGATCTGGAAAACAGGAAAGTGAAACTGAGAACATTTAAAACTTATGCATATTGATTATTGTATATGAATATGTAATTATAAATAGTATCTTACTATAGCAGTTATATTTGCTAAATAGGGCATACAAGTATACTGGGCCGGACTTACCATTGGGCTTGACTGGGCCCAAGCCCATGGGCCCCACCTGTTTACGTTTATTTTTTTTCAATAATATGCCAGTCATTTAATTTTTTATTTAAAGTGTGTTGATTGGTCTAGCATTTTTACCTGTTCTAGGGACATTGATCATTTTTGTTCTCCGTCCAAGTAGACAAACCAGCATTTTTATTAATATATATTTTTTTACTAGTTATGGCGGCGATCAGCGATTTTCATAATGACTGTGACATTATGGCGGACACATCGGACACTTTTGACACCATTTTGTGACCATTGTAATTTTTACAGCGATCAGTACTATAAAAATGCACTGTTTACTGTAAAAATTACACTGGCCACTAGGTGGCGCTCTAGGGGTTAAGTGTTCCCTAGGAAGTGATTCTTACTGTTAGGGGGCGTGGCTACATGTGACATGTCACTGATGACCGTTCCCGATCACGGGGGAACGGTCATCAGTGACAGTGTCACTAGGCAGAATAGGGGAATGCCCTACAAAGGCATTCCCCTGTTCTGCTCTTGCCGAACGCAATCGGGGACTTTATTTTCACGGGACCAACGGCTGCACTCGCGAGGCACTTGGTGGGTGCCCACCCACTGGGCCGCAGATATAAATGGACGTACCTGCCCGTGCCAAACTGTCGACGTAAATAGGCGTGCTGTGGTTGGCAAGTGGTTAATTAATTTGTTAAACATTTTGCAATGCTTTGTGGTAGTTTTACTGTGAATTTAAAAGGGGAAATTATATAGTAAACCATATATACAGTCAACCCACCAAATTTGCCTGGGTTACATTCCTAGAGCACTCATGAAAAAACACAAATTTTGGATGTGGTCAAAAACATGCCTATACATATCTATTTTGCATTGCTAGAATGTAAAATACTGATGTTGGGTACTCACCAATAATGAATGATATTGATTGAAAATTATGATGATGAAATAGCTGTACAGTACGATGAAGGTATGTAATGAAGATAATGACTGCACAGAAAAGCAGAGGATTTTACAGCTCCTCTGGTGGAGCCTCTTCTTCAGGCTGTTCAGGAAGAGTCATATCTTCTGATTGGTCTTCCTCTAGTGGGTTTTTGTGCTGGCTTTTCTTGATAGGTTTGAGGAGGAGATGCATCACAGGGCACGTTTTTCTCTATGGTTGCTTTGTGTTCTCTCTACAGTACTAAAAAAATGTATACAGTTCAAATCCATGAATAACAGAGTACTCTGAACTGCAACTTTGTATGGGTCAACAGTATTTTTAAATCCTGGGGGGGGGGGGTTCATACTCCTTTTCTCTAAAGATTGCATAGAAACTAGTTTTGCAAGACAATATTATCTAAATAAAGTCTTGTTTGTCCCAAAAAACAATATATTGTTACCCGTTTATTATATTTGAGATTTAATATCTCTCAGATATGATGTGGGTTAAATGAGAGTTCTTTGACCATGAGTGAAAGCTTTAACACAATAGCACAATTTATGAGAGTAGTTGAAAGTCTATCTAATACACAGCACTCTATCTATAGTCTATACCAAGGAAGAACATTTTAGGTTAAACTAAAAGAATACAGAGTATATTCCTCAAAACATCAACAAACAAACAGCAAACAAACATATGACAAGCGGGTATACCTTAAGTGCTGGGAGCTGACCTGATATTTACCAGTAGTGATGTGTGTGGGCCCACTTCAGATTCATGACTCCTTCCTTCTTCCTTGTGTGTACCTTACACTAATAAAGGCCCATCTCCCATTGACTTGAACAGGACCACCCTGATTGTTGGAACAATGTTACCCCTCTCCTCCCTCCATGTGTATCTCATGCAAGATTGACAATTTCCCCTTCCTCTTAATTAAGCATAGCTTGGCCCCTCACTAGCACCTCCTCTCTTGGGGAGCAAATCACCCCATCCTTCTGAAGGGAGTCTAGGGTAACAAGGTCTTTTGAGATCCATAGGGCGAAAGCGGAAGGATTGAGAAATGCTGCGAGGAATGTGGGGGTCACAAATAAAAGAAGCTAGCTTGGGATTGCGTTGTAGTAGATCTATTGTTTGACAAGATACATGGTATGGGAGGGCTCTAAAAAAAATAAAGTTTGGGGAGAATGGACATTTTAACTGCCTGGATCCTGTCTAAGAACGTGATATGGTACTGTATGGGCTCCACGCATGTAGCAATTGTCTGATACGAGTAAATGCAGGTGGGTAATTAGCTAGGTATACTTTGTGAAACGTAGGAGCTAATTTGATCCCTAAATATGATAACGTCTGTGCATCCATAGAATAGTCAAAATTTGACTGAATAGAGGTGGTAATATGTTAGGGTAAGTTTATCGGGAGGGCTGAATATTGGGAATAGAGACTATTGGGTCGGACAGGAACATGAGGACATCATCCGCATATAAGCTAAGTTTGAACTCATGATCACCCTTTGTATACCCCTTGATGTTGGGGTCTAAGCTGATTGAGAAGGCCAGGGGTTCGATGGCAAGGGTGAATAAAAGTGGTGATAGGGGCACCCTTGTCTCGTTCCCCTACCTAAGGTGAAATAATCGGAATTACAGCCTTGGAGTCTGATCCAAATACGTGAATGGTGGTAGAGTGCCCGGAATCCGTGGACAAAGGCTCCTGAAAAGCCACATTTTTCAAGGGTTAGTTTGAGGTACAGCCATAGAACGCTGTTGAACGCCTTGTGGCTGTCAAGGCTTAGGAGTAGGACTCGGGAGTGTAAGTCAGCGTCTTGGATGATGTTGGAGGCGAGTCTGATATTGTCTGTGATTTGTCTGGTTGGGATAAAACCTGTTTGGTCTGATTAAGTAATGATATTTGAAAGCCGGTCAGCTAGAATACGACCAAAAATCTTGAGATCAGTATTGACGACCAAAATTGGTCTATAGTTTTGGAGTAGGGAATGGTCTTTGTTGGGTTTTGGGATCAGGGACATGTTCGCTAGAAGCAGGTCGTCTGGGAAAACATTGCCTTTTAGAGAACATAGGTTAAAGAGAGATTTTAGGTATGGGATTAAGATTTCTTGGAATTTCTTACAGTATGGGGCCAAGTACCTGTCAGGCCCAGGGGTTTGGGATAGTTTGAAGGATTTAATAATCTCAATTATTTCAAGGTCAAAACAAGGGGCATTTATCTCCTGTAGGTGTTCCAGAGTTAGGGCAGGGTGAGGTAGGTCATCTAACCATGACTTGAGGGCAGTGTCGGGGGGAGAGGATGGAGGGGAAAGTAACCCTGTATAAAACTGCGAGAAAATCTGTAGTTCCTCTGATGGGTGAGAGACTAGGTTGCCATTGTGATTCCTTAATTTGTAAGTGTGAGGGGGTTGGATGGATTGATTGAGATTCCTCGCAAACATGGTAGAAGCCGAATTGCTGTGTAGCAGGAATTGGCTTATGACCATCTCAGGGCTTATTCAGTCTGATTGGAGAGGATTTTATCTAGTTCAAGTCTATGGTTGTTAATTTGTTGTAGTAGATCTGGGGCGTGGTTTTGTGCGTGTAGGTGTTATAACCTATCCAGTTCAGTAGTGAGTCTGGTAATATCAACCAATCTCTGTTTTTTCTTTTAAGCGGCTAATTGGATTAGGTATCCTCTAATTACTACCCTATGGGCCTCCCAAGAAACTGTAGGGGAAATGTCATTTGTATCATTGGTGGCAAAGTAATTCGCCATATGTTTTGAAAGCTGGGAAACCAGGATTGGGTCTGTGAGGAGGAATATGTCTAGGGAGACCACCTAGTGGTCCGACCAAGGGCAGGAATGATTAGCTGCAGTGGTGGAATTTGCAAGAAGTATAGGGGAGCAAAACAGATGGAGTAGCTGTCGTGGGAGTAAAAAGTAGCTGTCGTGGGAGTAAAAAGAGTACTCTCGGGCACCTACGTTATGTGCCCTCCAAGAATCTACAAGGTGTATGTGTGTGCAGTAGGGATGAGCTTTGTGTTCGAGTCCAACTCACGTTCGACTCGAACATCATATGTTCGACGAAATACGAACGTTACGGCCGTTCACGCCAAATTTTAGTGGCGCGTCACGGCCCATAATTCAATGCGGCATCGCAGTGCATTGCTGGCTGATGATTGGCCAAGCATGCACTATGACCCGAATGCTTGGTCAATCACAGCGCGCAAAAAACGGAGAGCCATAATTGGCCAAAGCCAGGGTGGCTTTGGCCAATTATGGCTCAGGGGGTTTAGTACACGCCCCACACTATAAAAGGCCACCTGCAGGTCAGCCTTGTGTAGTGTGTTGCGGCGGTGGTTAAAGACAGACAGAGAGAGAGAGACAGTGTCATTTTTTCTAGGTAGATAGAGCAGGCAGGCTAGTCAGTTAAAGTTACAGTGTGTAGAGGATATATATGCATCCCAGGTGTTGTACATATATTTATACACTGTATAGTTTAGCTAGATCAGCTATTCCTAATTTACTGGCAGGCAGGTGATTGTGCTAGCTGCAGTATTCTCACGTGGTGTATTGCCTGTGTCCTCTGCAGTGTGCACCATAAAGCTATGTGGTGTGTGTACTGCCTTTGTCCTCTGTAGTTTGCACCTAAAGCTACTTGGTGTGTACTGCCTGTGTCCTCTGCAGTGTGCATCGTAAAGCTACGTAGTGTGTGTACTGCCTTTGTCCTCTGTAGTTTTCACCTAAAGCTACTTGGTGTGTACTGCCCGTGTCCTCTGTAGTTTGCACCTAAAGCTACTTGGTGTGTACTGCCCATGTCCTCTGCAGTTTGCACCTAAAACTATGTAGTGTGTACTGCCTGTGTCCTCTGTAGTTTGCACCTAAAGCTACTTGGTGTGTTCTGCCTGTGTCCTCTGCAATGTGCACCATAATGCTATGTAGTGTGTGTACTGCCTTTGTCCTCTGTAGTTTGCACATAAAGCTACTTGGTGTGTACTGCCTGTGTCCTCTGCAGTTTTTACCTAAAGCTACGTAGTGTGTGTACTGCCTTTGTCCTCTGCAGTTTGCACCTAAAGCTACTTGGTGTGTACTGTCCATGTCCTCTGCAGTTTGCACCTAAAGCTACATAGTGTGTACTGCATGTGTCCTCTGCAGTGTGCACCATAAAGCTATGTGGTGTGTACTGCCTTGAGGTGCAAACTGCAGAGGACAAAGGCAGTACACACCACATAGCCTTATGGTGCACACTGCAGAGGACACAGGCAGTACACACCAAGTAGCTTTAGGTGCAAACTGCAGAGGACAAAGCGACTTGGTGTGTACTGCCTGTGTCCTCTGCAGTGTGCACCATAAAGCTACGTAGTGTGTGTACTGCCTTTGTCCTCTGTAGTTTGCACCTAAAGCTACCTGGTGTGTACTGCCCGTATCCTCTGCAGTTTGCACCTAAATCTACATAGTGTGTACTGCCCGTGTCCTCTGTAGTTTGCACCTAAAGCTACGAGGTGTGCGTACTGCCTTTGTCCTCTGCAGGCCATTAGTATGTCTGGAAGGACAACAAGGAGAGGCAGAGAGTCACGAGGGCAAGCAGGCTATGCGTCTAGAGGCAACAGTGCTGGTCGTGGACACAGTGCATCCTCATCAGCACGTGGCCGTTGGACACACTCATCCTTGTTTTCGGCAGCTGGCCGTGTTGAACCACAACATGCCGAAGACTTGGTAGAGTAAATGACCAAGCCGTCCTCATCCTCCTCATCCTCTCTCACCCAGGCTCAGGGTAATTTGTCTGGCAAAGCAGCTGCCAAGGTGTCCTCTTCACTCTGCTCAATGGCATCAGTCACTCCTTCCCTAGCCCCACCATGTCCTCCTGAGGAGTCCCCTGAAATGTTTGACCACAGTTTTGGGTACATGCTGCATGAGGATGCGCAGAGTTTTGAAGGCTCCGATGATGGTACACAGCTAGAGGAAGGCAGTAACGTGAGCCCAGAGAGAGGGGGTGCCCAAGAAGGACAGCAATCTGGTAGTCATGTTCCCCCAGCTACAACATACTGCCAGGTTTTCACAGTGGGGAGGGAGGGGATGATGAGGTCACTGACTCTACGTGGGTGCCTGATAGGAGAGAGGAGGAGGAAGAGGCACAGGCACATCTCCAATGAGGCAGGATGCCTTCCAGGGGCCAGCTTAAGGGCAGCACACTGACTGCATCACAATGCAGAGCTACGCATATGCAGGGCGCTGCTGTGTCTCAGCGTTATTCCAAAAGTTCTTTGGTGTGGGCCTTTTTTGAGATGAGTGCATCAGATCGCACCGCTGCTATTTGCAACATATGTCTCAAGCGTATCTCGCGTGGCCAAAACATCACCCGCTTGGGCACCACATGCTTGACCAGACAAATGTCGACCTGCCATGCAGTTCGTTGGCAAGCGTACCTCAAAGACCCACACCAAAGAACAAATCGGACCTCCCCTTGCCCCTCATCAGCTGGGATCTCCAACCCACTATACTCTTAGTCCTCTCTGAAGCCTGCACTGATAGGACTGAAGGTGTAGAATTAGATGTGTCACAGCCTAGTACATGCGGGCAATCTACTATTGGTACACTGATGGCAGATTGTACCAGGCAAATTTCCCTGCCCCAGCTGCTGCAGCACCGAAAGAAGTTCTCTCCCAGCCATCCATACGTGCAGCGGTTGAATGCTAGCTTAGCTAAATTGCTAGCACTTCAACTGCTGCCTTTTCAGTTGGTGGATTCTGAGTTTGTGGAATGTGCGGTACCTCAGTGGCAAGTTCCCAAACGCCACTTTTTCTCACGGAAGGCGATTCTGGCTCTCTACCGCCATGTGGAAGGCAATGTCCATGCCTCGCTGGACAGGGCAGTCAGTGGTAAGGTGCATATTACCGCTGACTCATGGTCCAGCAGGCATGGACAGGGGCGTTACCTATCTTTCACGGCGCATTGGGTGACTCTGCTGGCAGCTGGGAAGGACGCAGGATAAGGTACAGTAGTGTTGGAGGTTGTTCTGCCACCACGCCTCCAAAATGCTACTTCTGGTTGTGACACACCTCTCTCCTCCACCCCCTCCTCTTCTTCTTCCTCTGTGGCCTCTTCCTGTATGTGTCCTCGGAACCAGCGGTGCTCCGTAGGCGTTCAAGGGGCTACGTAGGTACGCAGGCAAAGAGATGCCATGCAGTGCTTGAGCTGGTGTGCTTGGGGGACAGGAGCCACACTGGGCCAGAGGTTCTGGCTTGTCCTACATCCAGCGTTCTTTCAGAACGCACATTCAGTGCTGCTGGAGGCTTTGTAACTGATGACAGGGTGCGCCTCTGCACCGACTTGGTTGATCGACTGACCTACATGAAAATGAATCAGGCTTGGATAAACCACCAGCTACCAAGCACCTGATGCTGATGTAACTAAATATTTTTTTTTGAAATGTCATATCTCTTCAAGACTGCCTATGATGCTGAGTGACTATACTGTTATGCTTGCTGAGTGACTATCCTTTTCCTCCTCAATGATCATGCTGATAGCTTGTAAGAACATTTTTGGTTCTGGGCACCGCCACCAGTGGCTAAGGCCCAATTTTTCTGCCCCTGTTTAACAGGGGCGTGTAATTACAATTGTTGATGCAATACTTTGCAGCGGACTCATTCCTGCGCTCCAACTAGAGTATCTGTGAGGGGTTGCAGTGTTGTGGCACCAGCACCACCAACAAAGGCCCAATTTTTCAGCCCCTGTTCAACAGGGGCATGTAATTACAATTCTTGATCTAATATTTCACAGCAGGGCCCATTCCTGTGCCCACCAAGATTAACTGTGAGGGCTTACAGAGTTGTGGCACCAGCGCCAGCACCAAAGGCCCAATTTTTCTACCACTGTTCAACAATGGCATGTAATTACAATTCTTGATATAATAGTTCACACAGCAGGGAGTTCCAGCACCCACCAAGACTAATGCCGCGTACACAGGGTCTTTTTTTGTGATGAAATAAAACAACGTTTTAATTCATGAAACAAAACAACATTTTTCAAACTTCATTTTTAAAAAAGGACGTAGCATACACACCATCATTTTTTCAAAATGCTCTAGCAAAGCGCGGTTACATTCAGCACGTATGGCGGCACTCTGTTCCATTGAAGCTCGCTTCATAACTTGCTTCTGAGCATGTGCGGGTTTAAAAACGTTGTTTTAAACGTCGTTTTGCCCACACACTATCATTTACTGTACAAACGACTCCAACTTGCAAACGGAAGGAGACAACAGGAAGTGAGAGGAAATCTACCCCTAGGAAGGGAAATTCTCTTCTGTAAGATGTGTCTCCTGTCCACTGATGCTTTATCACCAATCCTTGTTTCACTAAAAAAAAAATTCAAAACATCATTTGTCATTGGGACAGAAAGTGAATTGCAATCTTCTGAACAGATGCACACAGACAGCAAAACAAATGTTTACAGGGGTGATAACCCTTCTCTATGTTTTCAGAAAAGCTTAAAAATAGATTTTATGGCTGGAGCTACACTTTAAAAAAGTACCAGTTCAAAATTACAAACATTCTACTTAAAAACAAACCTACAGTGCCTGTCTTGTTTTTACGGCCTGTATAATGCTGTTCAAAGTATATAGGGCCAAAAGGGCTTGTAATGACCTGGGGGGAGTGGGGGTAAACCCATTCTATTTTTCTCAATGATTTTCATCCATATTGCAGGAACCAGACATTACATTAAAGCCGCAAGCAGTTTTAAATTACTTTTTTCTTATAGTATTCTCATTTTGTGCAGGGACAGTTCTAAACATGTGCCACCTCACAGGCATACTATAGACACCCATCAGGTACGATATTTAAAGGATTTTTTAATTTATTTTATTTCACTTTAAGCATTTTATTAAAATCACTGCTCCATAAAAAACGACCGTTTTTAAAACTTTTTTTTTCCATTGATACTTTGTTCCATGGGGCAAGACCCGGGTTCTCAAACCAGTTTTCCGACAATAACTTGCATATTAGGCTTTAAAATTAGCACTTTTGAATTTGAACGTTCGAGTCCCATTGACGTCAATGGGGTTCTAAATGTTCACGCGAACGTTCGGTCAGTTCGAAGGTTCTGGTGCGAACCAAACGGGGGGGTGTTCGGCTCATCTCTAGTGTGCAGCAGTGTTTTCAAGGTTTTGGGGAAGGCGTTGGCGGCGCTATCAATCCTGCTTCTTTTGAGAGCTGAGCGCACCACCGAATTGAAATCCCGTCCCAGCTAGGGGAGTTGTACTTGACCAAAACCCGGAAAAAAGTTTTAAAAAGGTTGCCTGGGAGTCATTAGGGGCATATACATTAGCAATCATGACCTTCTTCCCTTGCAAAGAGCCCTGTAAGATAATAAATCTACTAGCTGGATATTTGTAAATGTTCTCAACATCAAATATTGCCACTCCTTGGGACCTGGACCCAAACGTTGTATAGTGCCCTAGGCCATAAGATCTGTCAAAGTATGTGGGGTGATTGCTTTTGGAAAAGTGAGTCTCCTGCAAAAGTATAATGTCCGCCCGTAGGCATTAAAGGCTTTGGGGGGAATTAAACCCCCTGACATTATGGGAGATTAATCTAATACCCATTCAAAATCTGAGAGGTTAGATAGGCCTTATGATTGGGGGTTCCCAAGGAGTAGGCTACCGCGAAGGGATGAGGACAGCTAGTAATTCCTGCAGGGGAGCTAGTCCCAACATGTAGCAAACTCTTGGATAAGCCATAAGGGCAATATAACTTAATGCATAATTTTTATTAAGAGCAACAAAAACAGTCCCATAACCAAAAGAGACAAAACAATAAAACAAAGTGAAATACGTACAAACCATTGGTGTCGGGAGGGGAGAGACCATCCCAACAATAGGTTAAAACTGTAATCTGTCAGGAGTAAAACTTCCTGAACAATAGGACAATAGTGTCCAACACTCTTGGCAAGCTGTTGGGGGACAAGAAAAGGAAAAAAGGAAAAAACAAAAATATATCCAAAAGATATAATCCGGATAGGGAGTAAAATGGTATTTTCCCCCCTGATATTTGCCTCCTCTTTCTTCCCTCCTCCCGTGGGAAATAGCAAGAGTGAGGGGACAAACAAACGGTTGCCACTGTACATCTGCACAGCGGGGAGCTGTCAGGTAGAAAAATGGTGCATGGAGGTGCAATTGAATAGTAAGAGAGGGGGAGGGCTCAAATTATGAAGGTAGCCAGTTTGTTCTCGCCATCCACATTAAAGTCAATGGTTCAACTTAACCGTCTGAAGAAATCCAAGGGCCTGTATAACAGTTATGTTGAAAGATCCGGAGTAAGAGGAAAGGGATGATCAATTAAATCAAGTGGCCCTGTTCCTGCCTGTCGTCTGCGGTCCCGCTGCGGTGAAGGGGTTGCCCAGATGGCTGACAAGCGAGGGGTGGAGGGCATCCTAGGGAGAGCCTCTTTAGCCATTAGGCTCAGCTTAACCAGGAGCTCCTTCCCTTCCTGTATGGTGATCACCGTATAAGTGGTTACATTGTGAATGACTTGAAGTTTGAAGGGGAACCCCCATCTATAATGAATTTTTTCTTCTTGGAGAGGCGTGGTGATCTCCTTGAGCTTGCGGCATTTATTAGACATGTGTGATTCCGTTGTCTGTTCGTAATTTCTTATTTAATTTGTGTGTTCGTAATTTCGCTACTTTTTTTGTAATTGTGCTTGTTCGTGTTCTCGAATCGTTCTTTTGAATGGACAGTGTAAGAATGGAATCGTCTATCTTAATATGTATGTTCGTAATTTGAATGTCGTATGTTCGTTTTTCATTCGTATGTTTGTAAATTAGTTTCTTTGTTCGTAAATTTGGGTTCTCAAATCATTCTTTTGAATGAGCAGTGTAGTTATGAGTGATTCATCTTACTAGTTAATATCTTAGCCAATCACCTGAGCTTATATATTTTTTGCTGAGTTACAATGACAATGCAATGCATTCCTGTATCTACTTAGATTCAGTTGAGGAGGAGACAAGTCAGGTCTCGTGACTGTCTGAGGGAGTGGACTGTCTGTGTAGTAAGTACAGGATTTATGAGAAGGAAATTATATTAAGCAATAAGCAAGGATTTAAATTTGTTATTTCCAATTCCTGCAATTGTAATTTTTTTATGCTATTGCTTTTGTGGGACAGTGTGTGCACATTTTTTATAACATTTTTTTTTTGTTTTTTTGCAGTTGCATTTTTGTAGGTTGTAATACATCATTTGTTATTTGTTGGGTTTAGACTTAGAGGAAGATCAATATCTGGCTAGTCCAGCAACAGATATTGGTATCGGCTCTCTTCTGTTATTCATAGACGCAATCCAGTCACAGTCACCATCACCCGCCTCTTCTGTCTTAGAAGATTTAACTTTTGCCACATTAACCACTGTTAGGCCACCATCTTCTTCTATCACCCCAGAAGCCAGTGCCACAGTAACCAGTGTTAGGAAACCACCACCATCTTCTTCCATCACCTCTAAAGATACTCATTCTCAAAGCTATAAACCTGAACATGAACAAAAAATTGTAGAAGATTCTTCCCCACCCAGTGTCAGTCGAAAAGATAACCGCAACCTGCGCTCAAAACTATGGGATCATTTTGTTTATATTGGGGATGGCCGCATAGCCAAATGCAAACTATGTGGCAGAGAAGTGAGCCGTGGGAGAAATGTAGGGCGTCTCTCAAATTCTGGAATGGGTCATCATTTGCGCTCTCAGCATAAACCTCTGCTGTTGAGAGAGGAACGTGGGGTGGCAGCTCCACCTACTAAAAAGAGTGTAACCACCAGTACTAGTGCTACCACCGATGACAAGGGGCAAGGGGATCCAACCTCATGTGCAACTGTTAGGCATCCCAGTCATCAGCCTACCCTGCAGCAATTTAGCGGCTTTCATTCTAGGGGGATGTCTAGGCAGCAGTCACGCAAAATTACCCGCCTTATTGGGCAATTAATTGCTGTCGGTGGAGCACCTTATAATTTGGTGGAAGAGCAGCCATTTAAGCAGCTAATGCAGGCAATCGCACCTCAGTATACTGTCCCCTCCCTTACTACATTCAGACGTAACATAGTACCCTCTTTGCACAATTTGTATGTGCGGGCATTGAAAGAGGAATTGGGCAGAGCTGCTGGTCAGTCTGTGCATTTTACCTCCGACTTGTGGAGTGCTCCCAGTGGCATGCATGCCTCTTTGTCACTGACTGCGCACTGGTGGCAGTCCACTGTCTCAGAACCTATCAAACAAAAACCAGGGTCAAGAAGCACAGGAGCTGAGGCAGTAATTCCTAAGCAGGGGCACCCTTCGTTCCTCTTGCATGCAGAGGTTCTAGCAGGGGCACCCTTCGTTCCTTTTGCATGCACTCCAAAAAATGGTGGCAGAGTGGCTTAGAGAACAAGCAGGCATGCAACCAAAGTTAGGATTTTTGGTAACAGATGGAGCAGCAAATATGATTAAGGCTCTGCGCGATGGGCGATTTGTAGGAGTTCGCTGCTCGGCACATGTCCTACATCTTGTTGTTAAGGCTGCTTTGGACGATGATAGTAGTCAAAAGTTGTCAGCAATTCTGGAATCCTGTCGTAAGATAGCAGGCCATTTTCACCGAAGTGTCAAAGACAGCCACATACTACGAAAAGAGCTAAATAATTTTGGCCTTAGTCAGCACCGCTTCAAGCAGGACATAAACACTTGATGGAATTCCACTTTAGAAATGCTGGAGAGAATGCTTGAGCAGCATGTCCCATGAGCATTATGGTGTGAGTCTCTCTACCTATATCTAATTCATCTATTCAGTAGATGTTTTCGTCCCCCGCTGCTATAAGTAGTTTAGATGTGTCCAACAATATGTTTTTCGTATACAATAAGACTATTATTTAGTCAATGTTATTGGTCATTAGGACAAATATCTATGCAGAGGTCCTGCTGAACAGAATCCATCTGTTAGATATGTATTTCATGTTTCTTTTCCTTTTTTTACTTTTCTGGAAATATTCTTTCAGTTATATTCAAAAGGAAAAAACACTGCCGTCTGGTTGTTTTTATATGGGACACATTTTTTTTTAATGAAGTCTCCACAACACCACCGACAAAGCATACATATCATGATGAATTCTGTGTTTTTTTTTTTTTTTTTTTTTATATATTTTTTTTTTTTATAAAATTTTCAGAATTACAAGCATATATTGTCAATAAACATAAACATTATAAATAGTAGCAGTTAAGGAGAACACAAGTTAGATATTTATATCAAGCTCCAGTGTTTTTTAGAAGGCAACAACAAAAGAAAAAAAACAGTAATTTGAATTTAACATATGTTGACCATTATCTGGAGACTTGCTAAAATATATGCTTAGTGTTGAATTTAGTAATTAAAAACCAGATATACTGTAGTAATATATTAACAGTGTAAGGTAATATGAGAATACATAAAGAAAAAAATTAAGGGTCATAATTTCTAGACCTTGTATAATGTTGGGGTAATATATAATGAAGATAAACAGGGATTTATTGTATAGACATTAGGTTTGTACTGTTTCAATGGAGCTCTAAAGCTGAAATATATGGATAAATAAAAACATAAAAAAAAAGTAATGCTGCTACCATTTTTGCATATAATAACAATATATGCTAAGAAAGAAAAAACAACAACAAAAACTAAAGAGGAGAGATAGAATAGAGGGAAGGGTAAGAAGAAGAAGAGAAAAAAAATAAAGATAGTACGTAGATAAGATAGAAAAGGTCAAAAGGGTCCCCGGGGTATCTTATTATGTTTGTCTTATGTTATTAGCATATTAAACAGCTATTAGTAGTTATATTACCAAGATCTTAAATATGTGATGTCAAAGTTGGGAGGGAAAAAATTAGTCACCCAAGGATTCCAGATTTTTTCAAATTTTGCAATATTATCATTGGTAATGGCTTCCGTTTTTGAGTGGGTCATGGCTTGGTTTATTCTGGTTTTGGTTTCTGAGATCATTAATGTTGGGGTTTTCCACACTTTGGCGATTGTCTGCTTTGCTGCCGTAGTGATTTGTAGAAGGAGTTTGAATTGAGTGTGGGAAATAGAAGTCGGTTTTAGATTTAGTAGTGCAATTGAAGGGTCAGGTTTGATTGTTTTTTTGAATAAGGTGGAGAGGATTAGAAAAACCTCTTTCCAAAAACATTTTGTAACCGGACATTCCCAAAATATGTGCATATGTGATCCTAGTTCACCACAGCCACAGAAGCAGAGTGGGGAGTATTGCAGAATATATTTCGCAATTCTGACAGGAACCAAGTACCAGCGCAAAAGTACTTTATAATTTGTCTCTAGAGCTATTATATTTTGTGAAGATGATTTTGTAGTGGTGCAAATTTTATCCCAATCAGATGATTCCAACTGAAGTCCAAGGTCTCTCTCCCATTTTTCCACGTATGATGGTGGATCTGCAGTAGGCAAAGTAATAAGGTGTTTATATATTATTGAAATGAGACCCTTAGAGTGAGGTTCTCGTTTACATATACGTTCAAATTGCGTGAGTTCATCGAGTTTACTCATATTTTGTATATATGGCATGAAAAAGTTTTTGATCTGCAGATATCGAAAAAGTTCTAATTGGGGGAGTTGATGTCTATCACATAGTTCAGGAAATGTTTTAAGTGAGGTAGATGTTGATATATCACAGAGTTGAGTTATGTCTCAGAGGAAATCCATTTTTTAAATGAATTAGGGAATGTACAGGCTAGGTAGAATAGTGGGTTTCTAATAAATGATAGAAGGGGAACATGAGGAGATTGCAGTCCTTTGATAAGTTTAAATTTATCCCAGATGGTAACTGTGTGTTTGGTAATCTTATTTTTAATATTTTTACGATCTGAGGGTTTGGACCAAATTAAATTTGTTATAGAAAATGGATCACAGTCAATTGCTTTAATTGCAACCCAGAGTGGGGTTTCGTATTTTGCGTGATATTTGGGGATGCATGCTATTCGAGCTGCATGGTAATAAGAGGCGAAATTGGGGAATTCTAGTCCACCTTTAAGTTTGGAAAGGTAAAGTGTGTGTTTAGATACACAATGTTTTAAAGAGCCCCAAATGAACGCTAGTGTTTTGCATTGAAGATTTCTAAGAAAGTATGTTGGAACTGGAATGGGCAAAACCCGTAATAGATATAGTATCTTGGGTAAAATGGTCATCTTAATTACGTTTATTTTACCAATCCATGAGATTGGTAAAGAGAACCATTGTTTAAGGAGATTGGTAATTTGCTTTAGTAATGGCGGAAAGTTAGCCGAGAAGAATTAAGTTAAATTGGGAGTAAGGCCTTGTACACACGACCGGACAGTCCGCTGAAAACGGTCCGCCGGACCGTTTTCATCGAACATGTCCGGTCGGAGATTTCTGTCTGATGGTTGTACACACCATCAGGCAGAAATGAGAGGCAATCCGCGCGGACAGACAGCGCGGTGACGTGTCCGCGCCGTCGCCGCGATGATGACGCGGCGACGTGCGCGACGCAGGAAGGTCAATGCTTCCACGCATGCGTCAAAGTCATTCGACGCATGCGAGGGATGGCGGCCGCTCGGACATGTACGGTAGGTCTGTACAGACGACCGAACATGTCCAAGCGGACAGGATTCCAGCGGGCTGTTTCTAAACAATTTTGGAAATATTTGCCCACTGGAAAAAGGCCCGGCGGCCAAATGTATGCTGGAATCCTGTCCGCTCGGCTGTACAGACGACCGAACATATCTGCTGAAACTGGTCCGCGGACCAGTTTCAGCAGACATGTTCGGTCATCTGTACAGGGCCTTAGAGTAATTCCTAGGTAGGTCAGGTGTGATGTAGACCAAGAGAATGGGAGGGAAGTTTGTGCTTGTTGTAAAGTATGGGAAGGTAAGGAGATATTTAAGGCTGTAGATTTTTGAGAGTTGATAATAAGTTCAGATAGCTGTGCAAAATGATCAAGCTTACTTATAAGGTTGGGAGCAGAAATATGAGGGGAAGACATAAATATTAGTATATCGTCAGCAAACAAACATAATTTGTGCTGATGACCTGCTAAGTCTATCCCTTTGATTGAAGGGTCAGATCGTATAGCCTGAGCTAGGGGTTCAATAAGTAGGGCAAATAAAAGTGGGGAGAGTGGACAACCCTGACGTGTTCCTCTATTTATGTTAAAGCAACCAGATTTATATCCAGCATATTTAATATAGGCTTTGGGATTATTATATAGTGATGAAACCCAGTTTCATCACTATATAATACCCAGAAACCCAGAAAGTGAGGACCGAACCCCCATTTTTGTAAGGCAAAATGTAGATAGGGCCATGATACTGTGTCAAATGCTTTTTTAATATCTAACGACAGAAGACACATAGGTATTTGTTGTGTTTTAGCTGTTTGGATTAATAACGTTGCCCTACGTACGTCATCAGCTGCTTGGCGAAAAGGAATAAAACCAACTTGGTCTTTATTTATTAATGAACCAATAATATTGTTCAAACGAGTTGCTAGAATTTTCGCTAGTAGTTTGATATCAAGATTAAGTAGGGATATGGGCCTGTAATTAGCACAAGATGAATCATCTGAATGAGGTTTGGGGATCATTGTGATTATTGCTGTTAAGGTTTCAGGACGAAAAGATTGGTTGTTCAGAAGTGAATTGAAAGCATCTGTCAGCAATGGCGCAAGAAGATAAGTACATTTTTTGTAATATAGGGCAGAGAAGCCATCAGGACCCGGGCGTTTATTTGGTTTAAGGGATTTAATGGCTAATTCAACCTCAGCAGATGTAATGGGACTTTCAAGATGTTCATGTTGAGTTAAAGGAATCATTGGAAGTTTGATTTGTGAGAAAAATAATTCTGCAGAGGATTGGTCAAAAGATCACTGATTGTTGTAAAGAGATGTAAGGTGTTTGTGGAAGGTTTGTAGGATTTTTTCTGGATTACTGGTGTAAGTATTATGAGGTAATTTTAATCGAATCGGTTTGTGTGGGTTGTTTAATTTTTTAAGTGCTCGAGCGAGAAGCGTACCAGGCTTGTTAGCTTTGATATAAAATGTATGCTTGGATTTGCGTATGGTTTTTTTTTTTTTCCAAAATATTTTATTGGGTTTATAGGAAAATCATACAACAAATACAAAAGGACTGGGGTACAGTGCCTAGTCCAAAAAGAATTATACATAATCCAATGATGTACAGCATTAACAAACAGGTACAAATATTTTGTGAACTTGTTCGATTATTGGACTAGTTTAGGACTATACAGCAGACCTCCAGGGAGAGGTAAAGGGAAAGATAAAGGTAAGTAAAGGCTAAAGAAACAAGTAGAGAGAGGGAGGAGAGCAAGAAGAGATCTTTAAATATTCTAGATGCACCATAGCTAAAACGATAGCTTAACAATAGCTTAATACCTTGGGTCACCATATGTGAGCTTGAGTCATTAGTCAAAAGCTAGAGGGTAATGGGGGGGAGGGGGAGGATAGTTACACTGTGACATCATAGTACCTTGGGTGAGTGTTGGTCACGGAGGTTGAGGAGATGTAAAGGCATAAGAACCTGTGGATAAGGCATTTTTTTCTGAGGTAGATAGGTATTGCAAGATGAAAGCTGACCACTTTAATTCAAACTGGATTTTGGAGAGCGATGGAGTGGAGCGAGTGTCCATGTTATCTCTGAGTAGCAAAATTTTCAGCTCTTTTATCGTGGCTGATATAGAGGGAGGGGATGGAGTGATCCAATGTTGGAGGATTGTCCTGCGAGCCGTGAGCAGGGCTAGTAGTATCCATTGCCGCGTGTGTCTGGGCAGGCGGTGGTATATGGAGGCGTGTGTTTCCATGCGGGGGGGGCATCCAAAAAGTAGGAGTGTCGGGTCCATCATGGGGCAATACTGAGTCACTTTGGATACTAGGCGGATAACCGATGTCCAGAATAGCACTATTGGAGGGCAGTTCCAGAGTCTATGTAGTAGCGAAGGTTTATTTGTTAGGCACCAGGGACAGGCCGGGCCTATTTCAGGGGCCTTTGATGCAGAAAAGGGGTAGTACGCCCTGTGGATGATCTTGAATTGGGTCTCTCTCCATGACTCGTTTTGAATGACAGACCTGGTAAGATTGTATCCATGTATGATGTCATCCACTTCCACAATACCGGGAAGGTCTTTGGCCCATGATGACATGGAGGTTTTTTGTAGGGGTACTGACAGTTTTCCAAGCAGTGGAGTGTATATGTCCGAAATTGAGTAGGTACCATTTTTAACAAGGGTATCGATGAATGATGCTCGTAGGCGGACAGATTTATTCGGGCATATCTTGTTTATAAAGGCTACATATTGCATGTATGGGAAGTAGTGGTTTTGGGGGAGGTGGAATTCCAGTGACAGCTGGGAGAACGATTTGATAGTGCCTGTGGCATCCCGGAAAAGGGAGTGGATCTTATCTAGACCTTTGTCCCTCCATTTAGAGAAGGGCTCGTACTGTAGACTGGGTGTAAACATTGGATTCCCATAAATCGGGAGGTGCTTAGAGAATAGTGGAGATAGCCCCAGTTTTTTTCTGACTTCTCGCCAGGCCACTAGGGTGTCTCTGAAGAGGAGGTTATGTTTGATCGACACTGGTAATTTCTGAAGTGGGCTATGGAGTATGGCCGCTAAGTCAGAAGGCCTGACCATCGATGACTCAAGGTTGAAGTTAGAGTATTTGGAGGAACCCAGTATCCAGTCCAGCCCGACCCTCAGTAGGCAGGCCAAATTATATAGCCGTATATTGGGAAGACCCACTCCACCCTCACTCTTCGGGAGAAACAGTTTGGTCAGAGCTATTCTCGGCTTGGCTTTTTTCCAAATAAATTTGGTTATGGCTTTGTTTAACAATTGGATATCCTTATGTTTCAGCAGTAGGGGCAATGTCTGAAGGGGATATAGTAGGCGAGCAAAACTGACCATTTTAAATAATGCGCATCTCCCGAAGAGAGAGAGAGGTAGATCCATCCAAGCTTCAAGTTCAGCTACCAACCTATTAATCAAAGGAGGATAGTTCAGAGTGTATAGAGAAGACGGTGTTTTGCCAATCCGCAGGCCTAGGTATGTTATATAGGTACTCGCTATTCTTAAAGATGGGGGGGGGTGGGCGTGGCGCAGGGGGGTGATACCTAAGGGGAGAATCTCGCTCTTCGAGAAGTTAATTTTGAGTCCCGAGCACTTACGGAAGTCTCCAAAAATATCTTGTATGGCCGGTATGTCCGTGTGGGGAGATGAAGTAAAGATCAGTATGTCGTCTGCGAATAGAGCTACTCTTAGTTCCTCCTGCCCTATGTGAAGCCCATGCAATAGAGGGGATAGAGAAAGAAGGCGGGATAGGGGTTCTATAGCGAGGTTGAAGAGCAGAGGGGAAAGGGGGCACCCCTGCCTTGTTCCTCTGTGTAGACGGAAGGGTGGGGACTGTATGCCTGCTGCAGTGACCGTGGCGGAGGGGGCTGAATATACGTTTTGGATGAAGGAATAGAACGACCCCTTCAGGCCCAAACGTTGCATAACCAGAGAAAGCCACTCGAAACTGACGTTATCGAATGCTTTCTCCGCGTCAAGGGTGACTATCGCTGTATCTTCAGAGGGGTGTGTCTGTGCATATTCGAGGGCCATCAGTACTTTACGGATATTAGCCGCAGCGGATCTGCCCTTTGTGAAACCTGATTGGGCGTTATGTATAAGTGATGGCATAATATCTCCCAGTCTGGTGGCTATAATCTTAGATAATATCTTGGAGTCTACATTTAGTAATGAGATGGGGCGAAAGGATCCTGGGTCTAGCGGGTCCTTCCCTTTCTTCGCAATAAGTTTGATATTGGCCAGGTGTCCCGTAGGAAGATACGGTCCCCCTGCCCATATGTGATTGAAAACCGTGTGAAGAGTGGGTAGAAGGTCTGGGTTCAGGAGTTTGTAGAATTCGGGTGTGTACCCATCTGGTCCAGGCGCCTTTCCATTAGAGAGACCTCCCAATGCCTGCTTAATTTCTGTCAGGGATATGGGCGCATTTAGTTGTTCTAATTGTTCGGGGTCTATCAAGGGAAGTTTAGTGGTTTTTAAAAGGGATTCGGCCAGATCCCTATCTACCGGTTCTGCGCTATACAGTGTGCTGTAGAAGTTTTCCAATGTCCTATTGACATCTTTGGGTGTTATGGATAGAGAGCCATCGGGGTTCCTAAGCTTGTCAATGTGTGTCGGCGTGTAGGGGCCCCTAGTGAGTCTGGCTAGGAGTTTGCCTGCTTTGTTCCCAAATTTGTGGAAAAGCAATTGTGCTGCTGATTGTTTTGTTTTTTCCACTTTTTCCGCCCAATTATCAAATCTTTCTTTGGATGTTACCCATTCCTTAAAGTTGCTGTCTGTGCGGTTGTTATTAAGGTTTTGCTGTGCTATGCGCAGTTGGTTATTCGCTGCCACGAATTGTCTTTGTGCGTTCTTTTTGTACCCCGCTGCGTATGAGATAATCCTACCTCTCATGTACGCTTTACCCGCTTCCCAGAGTAAGTTAGGGTTATCCATGTGTTGGGCATTGTCACGTAAGTATTCCGCCCAAGCTGCGGTCAGCATAACTTTAAAATCATCATCATGGGCTAGATAGGCTGGGAATCTCCATTGAGGGGGAGATGTAGTTGGCCTAAGATAGTTGAGTGAAATCGCGATTGGGGAGTGGTCAGAGATCACCAAGTCGTGTATGATCGTGTCATGTATGCGTGGTAGGAGAGCATGTGTGCACAGAAAGTAGTCAAGTCTTGCAAAAGTCTTGTGAACTGGTGAGTAAAAAGTGAAGCCTGTGTCTATGGGATGCTGCAACCTCCACGTATCAATAAGGTTCAATGCCTGAGTCATATGCCATAATGGGGTGGGTCGGGGGGAATGGGATGCTCGAGGTTGTAGTCTAGGTCCGGACCTGTCTTCCTGGTCATTGAGAGTCGAATTGAAATCACCCCCCACAAGATGAGGGGTGGAGTCCTGTAGTTGTAGGAGTGGTGTCAGTCGCGAGAAGTATTCCTGGTCAGGAGAGTTGGGGGCATAAATGTTGGAGATCCGAATGTCTCCTGTGGGGAGTCTAAGAAGTATTGATGTACATCTCCCTTCTGAGTCATTGGTGGTAGTGATTAGGTCATAAACCAGGTTTTTATGTATCAAAATAAGCGTGCCTGCCTTACGGTTGATCGAAGTCGATCCCACCACTTTCCCTACCCACAGTTTTTTCATTCTGAAAAAATCCTTATCTTCTAGGTGTGTTTCCTGTAGTAAAGCTACATCTGCCTTTAAACGTTTAAGATGTCTGAGTATTTTCATTCGCTTTGTCGGTGCTCTTAACCCTTTGACATTCCAGGAAATTACTTGTAATTGGGTCATGGTGAATGTGGTGTGGGGGTAAAGATGTAGAAATTTATATTGTTCTTACCCTGTTTCCGAGAGGTGGCTTCAGGTGTGGATGGTAAAAGGAAGCTTTCGGACTCACATTTGCCTTGGCTAGACCGTCTTCTCGTGGGAAAAAGAAAGGTGTCAAGAGAGACAGAAAGGAAAATAGAAGAAAGAGAAATTAACTTCAACACAACCATACAGTAATCAACTGACTTCGCTTTTTTCCGTATGTACTCTCCCCACCGGACGTACCGCTACACCGCCAGTAGGGGGGGTAAATTTTACTGGCATAGCCATATTCATGTGAAAACCTTGCAATCGCCTGTTTACGGTTCTCGGACTGGTTAATCATTAGATTTGATTGCGGGCTATCGTGTGATAAGAGTACATACCTATTGAATGCTAAGAGGGAGGCACCCTTGGCGGGCCCAGACTACAAACGTAACATTTCGGCATCAGCCGTAGTAGCCCTGCCTGTAAACTATGCGGTGGGCAACTTTGACAAATCAGATGTCATCGGCTAAATAAACAATATTGCTTAAAAACAGAGGGAAATAAAAGAAAAATGTAACAAGTCAACTGAGCTAACGCTCACAGTGCCATAACAGGCTGCAGGTATTCTGTCGATTTTGCAGCATGGCGCTTAGGGTGGAGACCCCAGAATGTGTATCTGGGTGCTAGTGCGCGCTGCAACGGCCCTGCAGTGTTGGCATCAAAAAATAGCCCCGTAGGGAGATGGGGACATAAAAGGAGCAAATAAAGAATCAATACAGACGATCTGTTGGTATCCCAGAAGGAGTGGGTGGAAGTCATCCGGATCCTTGGTGTTCAGATGTCTGCGTTGGCTTGAGGCGCTTCGGTGGTTCCTTGCGTGGGCTTCTCTGTTCCCTTGGGCCCTGTTTCACTCGGTCTGCGTACGTGCTTGAGGGCTCTTGCGTGATGGATAACGATTGCAGGAATGCTCTGGCCTTCTCAACCGATTGGAGTGTATGTTGTTTTCCATCTGAAGCTTGTAAACGAAGCACCGCTGGGTAGGCCAGCGTGAAGCGGAGACCTTTTTTATAGAGCTCAGCGCAGATAGGTTGGAAGTCTTTCCTTTTGCGCGATACCTCTGCTGAATAGTCGGCAAATAACAGAATTTTGTGTCCCTCAAACTCCAGCGATCTGGACTTGCGAAAGGCCTGTAGCAACTCCGTTCGATCAGCGTAGTTCAGGAACTTGGCAATAACGGGTCTGTGTCGGGCCTGGTCTTCAGATTGCGCGCCAATGCGATGCGCTCTTTCCACCACGCATCTGTGGTTAAGGCCTAAAATTTGCGGCAAGGCCTCTGCACAAATGTCTATCAGGGAGCCTTGTTTGTGCGACTCAGGGAGGCCTATTATGCGTAAATTATTTCTTCTGGAGCGATTCTCGAGGTCCTCCATGCGCTCGTGTAGGATCTGCTGGTCCTGAGTGAATCGCTCCAGGGCTGTCTCCATACAATGCTGGTCTTCCTCTACCGAGGACACCCGGTGTTCAATTGTGTCTAGCCTTGTGGAGTGCTCTCCCAGCTCTCTCCTGAGCTGTTGTATGCCCTCCGCTACCGCCCTGTCCACCGCCGCTGTAATAGTGGGTGAGAGCAGTGCGGCCACTGCTTTTGCAATTCGTTCATGGGTGCTAGCGTGGTCAGGCATAGCGGGGAGTGAGGTGTCCATACCTTCCGGATGGGGTCCACTGTCGAGCTGAGGACTGAAGGAGCCTGGCTGCGGGCCTCCGTGGGTCGAGGTAGTGCCGCGTGTGATCTCTGCAGCGGCCATGTTGCCCAGGGTCGAGGCCTCCACTGTTAGTTCCGTGGCGCCCGATCCTCTGGCCGCTCGGGCTTGAGTGAGGTATCTCTCCATCCGCTGGGGTTCCCGCGGGATGTGGGGATGTATATCTCCGTAGTCCGGGGCTATGCCGGGGCTTTGTAGGCAGAATTATCTGGCGGTGAGTGCGGAGCCTCCGGAGCTAGCGTCTCCTACATACGGCGCCGGAACCGGAAGTGCGTATGGTTTTATCTGCGGATTCATATAGGAAAAGATCAAGATTTAAGCTAGCTTCATCTAGTTGATTTTTTGTCACAGGGGTAGGATTCGCTTGAAAATTTGCAAGTGTTGAATTTTGTTTCTAATATTAGTTGTAGCTTGTTTTTTTTCTTTTTTAAGATATGATGCTTGGCGTAAGCAGATTCCTCGAAGGACGGGTTTGTGTGCCTCCCATAAGGTTAATGGAGAAATATCAGGGGTTTTATTATTTTTCAGATAGTCTTTTATGGCTAATTCTAAGTCTGTAGAATGTGATGGATGGGATAGGGTTGAATCATTTATGTGCCATGTGGGGTCTTGATTTCTAGGTATGAGGGAAGTGAGAGTAGAAAGTATTGCACAATGATCAGTCCATGTAAAGGGTATTACAGAAGATTTGAGCAATTCCGGGGACATACTAATAGAGATTAGTATATGGTCGATACGGGAAAAAGACTTATGTGGATGGGAATAGAAGGAATATTGACGTTTCGTGGGATTGATTTCTCGCCAGGAATCTAGCAAAGAATGTTGTTGTAGAAGTCTTTGGAACCTACGAGATTGAGAATTGGAAGTGATAGGAATTGGGGACTTATTTAAATAAGGTTATAGAACTTGGTTCGAATCTCCACAGATCAAAAGCGTGCCCATTTTATGAGTCTCTATTACCTGGAACAAATGGGAGAGGAATGCTGTTGAATTTTTATTAGGAGCATAATAGGATACTACTGTGATTGGTGTATCACATAGATGCCCTGTAAGAATGAGATAGCGACCTTCTGGATCGTTGGTCTCTGTCAGAAGAGAGAAGGGTGTAGCTCTATGGAATGCAATTAGCACTCCCCTTTGTTTAGTTTTAGCGGAAGCAGTAAAAACTTGGGGATAAACTGTACCAAAATATTTAGGTGTCAAGGTTTCAGTGAAATGGGTTTCTTGTAGGCAAATTATATGCGCCTTTGAAGAAGATAATGATCTAAAAACTTTGGTTCGTTTTTGTGGAACATTTAGACCTTGGACATTTAAGGTAAGGATATTTAAAGGAGCCATAATGATATTTTATAGAGAATAGTATAAGACATATTTAAAAACAATTGAAAATCCATACTTACCCCTGGGAGGAGCAAAGAGAAAAGGGAGAGTGGAGACAGAATGTTGAGAAATAAAGAGAAAATGAGAGTCATTATTAAACAAATAATTAACAAACGTTTAGAATGCAAGAAGGTAAAACGTTGGCGTTTCGAGCGTGCAAAAGTGCAAGCTCGGAGGCATAGAGTCTGACCAGGGAGGCTCCTCACACAAAAAGGTGTGTGGGAGAGTCCAAGGACAGAAAAATGGAGGGAGCAGTGACAGTTTCTCAAGTCCCTCACGACCAAAAATATATCTAGAGAAGAAAAAATATATTATGACACCCATACTGGGCGGAAGTAAGCAAAAATAAATCAAATCTAAGAAATATTATAATATTTTCAACATTAGTAGATGTAACATTTAAATCTAACAATTGTGTTTTATGGTTTCACGGGGAGAGTGTTAGATTATAAATTTTGTTGAATTATACAAATTACCTCTGGGTTGCCAGTTGTAGGAGAGGCAGTAATGTCATTAATAATTAGGATGAGAAGAAATAAAATACCAATTATTAATAATATACAGTATTAGTAATATTTACTTATATTCAGTAAACAGTTTTGTACAAAAATAATATAGAACCCTTGTTGTGGGTAAAAAAGGATTAGGGGAAAGGGGCGGGGAGGAGGGGGTAATATGAGGGAAGTAGAAGGATGGGATGAGGAGGGAAGGGTGCAATGGGAATAGAAAAAAAAAAATAAAACATTTGGACAATTTAAAACTTCAATTATCCTAGACCAAAAAGGGGATAACAATTGGAATAAAAAAAAATAATAATAATAAAAAAAAGGACAATAGCCTGCTTAGGGGAAGTAAATTCAGGATGGTTAAATGACATTAAGTGTTTAGCATCCAAAAAGTGGATGAACGATCAAAAATATTTAGTGAAATTCAATTTGATATGCAAAATGTATTCAGTCCATTGAGTCCGGAGTATCTTGGTTTGGAGAGTTGAATCGACCCCTCTTCGATGAGCTTTGTCTGGTTCTGTCATTTTGGACTTTGGAGAAATTTTGTGGAGAACTGGATGCTGTACGTCAGCGAGGGCTGGCTGAAGGTCTTTCGCAGAGATGACGTTTTTGTAGGGTGTTTTGTAGTTCATCAGGGGTTCTGCATGAGTGCTTGGTACCTTGATATGTGAAGCGAAGTGAAAAAGGGAATCCCCATTGGTATGGGATCTGATGTTGTTGTAGGTTTTGTAATAAGGGTTTCATCGAGCGCCGTTTAGCGACTGTTATTGGGGAAAGATCAGCAAAGATCTGATATGGGTTGCCTTGGAAGATAAGGGATTCTTTGTTCCTTGCAGCGACCCTAAGCTGTTCTTTGGTGTGGAAGAAATGGAATTTCGCAATTATGTCGCGGGGGTGACCTTCAGATTTGCGCGGTGCTAATGCTCTATGTATTCTGTCCATTTCCAGTCTCTCAATTGGAATTGACGGTGATAACTCTTGAAATAGGGCAGTAATTGTTGATTGTAGATCAATAATAGACTCCGGTATACCTCGTATGTGAAGGTTTGAACGACGTGCACGTTTTTCAAAATCTTCTAAACGAGTTTGCAGCGAGAAATTTTCATCTTTAAGTGTGTCCAATTCAGTTTCATGAGTCATTACATTAGTTTCTATGTCATCCACTCTGTTTTCTAATTCAGCCGTGCGCTGACCTAAGTCACAGATTTCTTTTGTTAATTTCTCGGTAATATGGTCGGAGGTCTGCTTTAATGCTTTCTGTAGCATTTTTTCTATTTGAGTTAGAACATTTGGGTGTAAAGAGCCTGTCTGTTGTGGCTGGCAGATGGTGCTGTCCTCACAGTCTGTATCATATAGTTCATGAGGTAACTGCAGCTGCTGCTTGGCAGCGTGAGGTAAAACTGTGTGAGGAGATTTAGGCATTTTACTAGGGCCTCTAGATGAATTATGCCTGATGGGTTTCATCTTATTTTTTTCCCGGATAGCTCCATAAACCATCTTAAAACGTTCCCAGGGTACTGAGGAAGACCAGGGTAATCTTTTGAAATAATTACCCTTCCTTTCGGGTGTGTATGCTGGCCGTGAAGTCCTGAGAAAAGGGGAGCCTCAGCAGGACATGTCTATCTCTGTGAGCTTCACGAATGCACCCTCAATTCTGTGTTTTTTAACACTTTTTCTTTTTATGTATAATGTATTATGTGATATATACTTTGACATATATTATTGTATAATATTGTAGGGTGGAATGTGTCTTCATTTACACTGTAGGATGGTATATTAATTCAAGAAATTTCACTTTTTAGATCCAGCCATCATTGAGGACACACTCTCCAACTACTTCTGGAGCATGGTGTACATGCACGTATATATCTTTATTTTGCATCTTTTAAACATTCATTATTTTAGAGTACTATCCACTACTCGATGGATGGTACATGTCTTTTCTAGACATCCACATATTATTGCAAGCAGAGACAAATATACATAGTTCACACTACAGTACACTCGTATCTACACACTAAACAATATATACAATTATATACATTCACATGTTCACGAGCATCTCTCTCTATGTTTACGTTACATATATACATCTACATACATTCTATGATTCGGCACCATTTAACTTTTTTACTTATGTTCATTTGGGGTTAATATACTTATGACACGTCGGATTTTTTCCGACACACAATTATTACCTACAATATGAATATCCTTCTTTGCATTTTATGTGGTCGTTTACACACACACATAAATACCTACTGTATATGATAATTTTCTCACTAACTATATATCACGTCCATTGGTTCATCCACATGACCACTACTTCATAAAGAAAACATTGTTTGTTTTTTAATTTAATTTAATTCACCACACCTATGGACATATATACAGTACAGACCAAAAGTTTGGACACACCCTCTCATTCAAAGAGATTTCTTAATTTAATGACTAAAATTGTAGATTCACACCAACGGCAGATCCAGGGGGGGGGAAACAGGGCAATTGCCCCCCCCCCCCCCCTGAGACAATCATGTCACATTGGCTTTTAAAAAAAAAAAAAACTTTTTTTTTCTTTTTAACATTTTTTTTAAAACTGCTTTGCGGTGCCTGCAGCTGCAGCTGCCGCTGCCGAAGTCTCTCACTCTCTCTCTCTCATTACCAGGGCCGGACTGGCCCAGCCTGGTAGGCTGCCTGTCCTGAGGCTGCTTTGAGCTGTAGCTGACTGCAGTGCTACCCCTCTCTCCTGCGTGTATGACCCCGGGCATCTCTCGCTGTGTGTGAGAGCTGGGTCTGTGTTCGGCTGTGCTGCCTGTGCTAGACCTGCTTGTGTGATAGTAGATGGAGATGGAACACGGATTGAATCAGTGTTTTGTCTATCACACAAGCCTGTCTAGGGGGGACCTTGCTAGAGCACACTGCCCTGCCGAACACAGACCTATAGCACCTGTTTGTTCCATGACACACGTCGGGAGAGGAGATACCTGCTGTGTGTGATCGAGGCAATGCCATGGTGAGTGCCATGCACAGTGGGGCTTTAGTCATATACAAAAGTGGGGCTGTATTCATATACAAAGTGGGGCTGCATTAATATACAAAGTCGGGCTGCATTCATATACAAAGTGGGGCTGCATTAATATACAAAGTGGGGCTGCATTAATATACAAAGTGGGGCTGCATTCATATACAAAGTGGGGCTGCATTAATATACAATAGTGGCACTGCATTCATATACAAAGTGGGGCTGCATTCATAGACAAAAGTTGGACTGCATTCATAGACAAAAGTGGGACTGTATTCATATACAAAAGTGGGACTGCATTCATAGACAAAAGTGGGACTGTATTTATAGACAAAGTGGGACTGCATTCATAGACAAATGTGGGGCTGCATTAATATACAAAAGTGGGGCTGCGTTAATATACAAAGTGGGGCTGCATGCATATACAAAGTGGGGCTGCATTAATATACAAAAGTGGGACTGTATTCATATACAAAAGTGGGACTGCATTCATAGACAAAAGTGGGACTGTATTTATAGACAAAAGTGGGACTGTATTTATAGACAAAGTGGGACTGCATTCATAGACAAATGTGGGGCTGCATTAATATACAAAAGTGGGGCTGCGTTAATATACAAAGTGGGACTGCATTCATATACAAAGTGGGGCTGCATTCATAGACAAAAGTGGGACTGTATTCATATACAAAAGTGGGACTGCATTCATAGACAAAAGTGGGACTGCATTCATAGACAAAAGTGGGACTGTATTTATAGACAAAGTGGGACTGCATTCATAGACAAATGTGGGGCTGCATTAATATACAAAAGTGGGGCTGCGTTAATATACAAAGTGGGACTGCATTCATATACAAAGTGGGGCTGCATTCATAGACAAAAGTGGGACTGTATTCATATACAAAAGTGGGACTGCATTTATAGACAAAAGTGGGACTGTATTTATAGACAAAGTGGGACTGTATTTATAGACAAAGTGGGACTGCATTCATAGACAAATGTGGGGCTGCATTAATATACAAAAGTGGGGCTGCATTAATATACAAAAGTGGGGCTGCATTAATATACAAGTGGGGCTGCATTAATATACAAAAGTGGGACTACATTCATAGACAAAAGTGGGACTGCATTCATAGACAAATGTGGGACTGCAATAATATACAAAAGAGGGGCTGCATTAATATACACAAGTGGGGCTGCATTAATATACAAAAGTGGGGCTGCATTAATATACAACGGTGGAGCTGCATTAATATACAAGTGGGGCTGAATTCATATACAAAGTGGGGCTGCATTCATATACAAAGTGGGGCTGCATTCATATACAAAGTGAGGCTGCATTAATAAACAAAGTGGGGCTGCATTAATAGACAAAAGTGGGACTGCATTAATAGACAAAAGTGGGACTGAATTTATATACAAAAGTTGGACTGCATTTATATACAAAAGTGGGGCTGCATTAATATACGAAAGTGGGGCTGCATTTATATACAAAAGTGGGACTGCATTTATATACAAAAGTGGGACTGCATTTATATACAAAAGTGGGGCTGCATTTATATACAAAAGTGGGGCTGTTTTTATATACAAAAGTGGGGCTGTTTTTATATACAAAAGTGGGACTGCATTTATATACAAAAGTGGGACTGAATTTATTTACAAAAGTGGGACTGAATTTATATACAAAAGTGGGACTGAATTTATATACAAAAGTGGGACTGCATTTATATACAAAAGTGGGGCTGCATTCATATACAAAAGTGGGACTGAATTTATATATACAGTGGGACTGCATTTATATACAAAAGTGGGACTGCATTAATATACAAAAGTGGGGCTGCGTTCATATATACAGTGGGGCTGCATTCATATGTACAGTGAGGCTGCAATGATGGGCACTGATGAGGCTGCATTGATCTCTTGTACCATGTCTTCAGTCTCTGACCATCTCTTGTACCATGTCTCCAGTCTCTGACCATCCATTGTACCATGACCATCCCTTGTACCACGTCTGCAGTCTCTGACCATCCCTTGTACCATGTCTGCAGTCTCTGACCATCTCTTGTACCATGTCTGCAGTCTCTGACCATCCATTGTACCATGTCTGCAGTCTCTGACCATCTCTTGTACCATGTCTGCAGTCTCTGACCATCTCTTGTACCATGTCTGCAGTCTCTGACCATCTCTTGTACCACGTCTGCAGTCTCTGACCATCTCTTGTACCATGTCTACAGTCTCTGACCATCTCTTGTACCATGTCTGCAGTCTCTGACCATCCCTTGTACCACATCTGCAGTCTCTGACCAATTCCTGTATCATGTCTGCATTCTCTGACCATCTCTTGTACCACGTCTGCAGTCTCTGATCATCTCTTGTACCATGTCTGCAGTCCCTGACAATCGTCTACAAACGTTGGGATAGATTTATGGCATTTATATTTAAATATTTTTTACTAGTAATGGCGGCGATCATTGATTTTTTAGTGGTACTGCAACATTGCAGCGGACACACCGGACACCTAATTGAGTTCTGTAAGCAACACCTTATTTTCTGGCAGTGCTCCTCCCGAGACTAGACTCTGGATCCGCCCTTGATTCACACTGAAGGCATCAAAACTATGAATTAACACATGTGGAATTATACATAATAAAAAAGTGTGAAACAACTGAAAATATATTTCTTATTCTAGGTTCTTCAAAGTAGCCACCTTTTGCAGCAGACACATCTCTAGAACTGTTAAGAGGAGACTGTGTGAATCAGGCCTTCATGGTAGAATATCTACTAGGAAACCACTGCTAAAGAAAGGCAACAAGCAGAAGAGACTTGTTTGGGCTAAAGAACACAAGGAATGGACATTAGACCAGTGGAAATCTGTGCTTTGGTCTGATGAGTCCAAACTTGAGATCTTTGGTTCCAACCCCCATGTCTTTGTGCGACGCAGAAAAGGTGAACGGATGGACTCTACATGCCTGGTTCCCACCGTGAAGCATGGAGGAGGAGGTGTGATGGTGTGGGGGTGCTTTGCTGGTGACACTGTTGGGGATGTGTTCAAAATTGAAGGCATACTGAACCAGCATGGCTACCACAGCATCTTGCAGCGGCATGCTATTCCATCCGGTTTGCGTTTAGTTGGACCATCATTTATTTTTCAACAGGACAATGACGCCAAACACACCTCCAGGCTGTGTAAGGTCTATTTGACCAAGAAGGAGAGTGATGGGGTGCTGCACCATGTGGCTACCTCTTGAAGCTCATCAAGAGAATACCAAGAGTGTGCAAAGCAGTAATCAAAGCAAAAGGTGGCTACTTTGAAGAACCTAGAATATGAAATATATTTTCAGTTGTTTCACACTTTTTTGTTATGTATAATTCCACATGTGTTAATTCATAGTTTTGAAGCCTTCAGTGTGAATCTACAATTTTCATAGTCATGAAAATAAAGAAAACTTTTTGAATGAGAAGGTGTGTCCAAACTTTTGGTCTGTACTGTATATGTCTACTATATATTTTTTAGACATAAAAACACTTTTTTCTTACACAGCCATTTCCTTAGCATCTGGATACACTACAACAAACTCTTTTCACCATCACAGTTTGATATTGTCGCATGGGCAATGCAACTCAATAACTGTGAAGGTTTTATACACTATGTTTTACACGTAGCTACCTATTCAAACAAAGGAAATGACTTGCACATACATATTTTACACTTTTTACTTTTATAATTATTTATCTATGTGTGTTTTTTGAATGTGAGTTTAATTTTGCATTTAGGTATCTTTATGCACACATGTGAAGACACTTTCCGATCGGCTTTGGGAGTTCCCTTCACTAATTGGGTCTCACTTACGGATGGTCAGTGTCAATCACATGTCTTGGGTTAGAATTTTATATATTTGAAGTGTGTTCTTTTTTTTATGCTAGCCATGATTAAGCACTGATTTGGAGTCTGAAACGCGTAGGCTGTTATTCCCATTCTCTGCTTGTTTTGTAGGGCATTTTTTCATTTTTTTTATATTAAAGACAACCATATTTTTTTTGGAGTGCGGATGTCCACCCCTTTTTTCTTCTATCAATTGGTTTGTGCATTGCCGGCACCCTTGATTCCCTGAACTGTCGCTGATTGTTCAACATACCCTCCTGGAGCGGTTACTTCCTTCCCTTTCCCATGAGCATTATATAGGCATACCTCGAGCATTAACCAGGGACAATTGCCGACAATACACGAGTGTACTGCGCTCTGTATTTGTCGGTGCAGTATTCAAACTCGGCGCGGGAAACGAGCGGGGAGGACGCGAGGACACCGTGAGGATGCCGCAGAAGGACGCCGGACCTGCCGAAGAGGACACCCGACCCGCTGAAGAGGACACCCGACCCACCGAAGACGGACGTCGGACCCGCCGAAGAGGACACCCGAAGCCGCAGAAGGACGCCGGACCCGACGAGGCCGCCGATGGACGCCGCGCAAGACACCAAAACTGTAAGTACAAAAAAAACAAAAAAAATTTTTTCCACAGGATTGGGGGTCACTTTAGGGAGCGCGTTATACCGCGATAAATACGGTATATACGTGAGCGGGTCCTTAAGTGGTTAAAGTAATAAAGTTTATAAACTTAATATAAACTTTATGAGGTTTCTTTTTTTTTTTTTTTTCGTTCAATACATTTTTATTAACAATGTAAAAGCACAATGTTCAACATAACATATAACATTTCAAGAAAAATTTCAAGCAATGGATACAAGGTGCTGTATATTTGCAGATGTAACATAGTAAAACTTGTATTTTTGTACTCTAGAGTCAAGTACTTATAAATGACATAGCACCAACAAAAGAAAGGAAAAGAAAGTAAAATAAAATAAAATAAATGAGTTCACTAGTATGATCATCACTTAATGTTCGTTACAACCATATGAAACTTATTTAAACTTGTAGAAACAACATATAAGAGGCCTCAGAGCCCCCCAAAGAACGAGGACCCAGATCCCCGATGCCCCCAAGGGATCATACTGCATCCGGGGAGTCGGGTCCTCGACCCAAAGGACCCCGCTATCCCCCTCCATATTACAATCAGCACACAACCTTTGAACTCATATCATGGGTTAGTGGTAGAGGGGAGAGGAGGAAAATTAAGAGAGAAAGAAAGAAAAGGAGAAAATAGGATGCGACAGATAAGAATACCTCCAGGAAAAAAGAAAGCCAGTGTCAAGGACTATTTGCATTTTGCTTGTACCATTCCACCCATGGGTTCCAGACCTGCCACCCGCGGTCAAAATTATTTTGAGAGGCCATAAACATGGATTCATAGTAATATGTAGATTAGTAGTTCTAATCACCTCTTTAAGGGTGGGCAATTCCACAGACTTCCATCGTCTCATCAATTCTAGTCTCGCGCTCATCAATATATGGGATACAATACATCTATGAGAACGAGGCACAGCCTCAATACCCAGGGAAAGGACCGCCAAACCCAGATCAAAGGGCAATCTGGAGCCCGTCAATTGACCCAAAAGACCAAAGACCTCCCTCCAGAAGAATTCCAATTTAGGGCACCTCCCCAATATATGTATCAATGAACCTCTATCTCCGCACTGTCGCCAGCAAAGAGGAGACAGCGCCCTCGAAAAAACAGCTAATCTCGTAGGTGTCAGATACCATCTAAGCAGTATTTTTTGAGACAACTCCCATAAGTTAGCACTTCTCGTGGCTTTATAATTAGATGTTACAGCAAATTTCCACTGGGGTAAGGAGTAAGAGCGCTTCAAATCTAGTTCCCAAGTTCTCATGGATGGTGTTTTATCAAACATAGTTTTCTGGCCAAATAAATTATAAAAGAGAGATATTCCCTTAATGGACGAGTTGGTATTTGACAGATAAAGAAACACTCGCCAAGGAACCATAATAGACGATGTAAAGGAAGTAGCTAGTAGATGGGATATCTGGATATAAGCAAAATAATCCCTATTTTCCAATCCAAATTCGATTTGGAGAGACCTGAAGGATTTGGTCGCTGGGCCTACACGTAAGTCCTCAACAGTCAAGATTTCCTTAGACTCCCATGTACTAATGTTTAAATTCGGGATGGCTAAATAGAGGCCTGTGATAGGGAGATGGATAGTCTTGTGGTTAGAGTCCGCCAGAGGTTCGTTCAAGAATTTCTTCCATGCTTGCATAGAAGCTAATATAGTGGGCGACAGGTCTGGAGGAAAGTTAGATAGAGTCCCGCAGGAGAGTATCAGGTCGTATAAAGTATAATGGAAACATTGAGAAGCTTCCAGTTCCAGCCATCTAGGGGCAGTCCCACCTGGAAACCAATGCTTCAGTTGGGCCAATATGGCGGCTATATAGTAATCCTTAAGAGAGACATGCCCCACTCCCCCAGTCATTCTAGATTTTAACAGTTTGTGAAATTTATTAATTTGAGATTGTGCAGTAAAATTTTTTTTATCCGGGACAGAAATAGGGAGATTCCTAAATAGATAGATAAATTGGGGCAAAACCATCATTTTAAACGCAGCCAAGCGTCCAGACCAAGTAGATTCTTTCCAAGAAAGGTCCTGTAGTTTACTACCCAGGCTATGAAGGAATGGGGTGTAGTTGGCAGCGATTAGATCTTCCACTCGAGCGGTCAATGTAATACCTAAGTACTTTATACCCTTATCATTCCAGTTAAATGGATATTGAGATTGAAGTTTAGAGCGAATATCGGAATAAGGGATTAAAGGATTTACTCTCGTTAACCTTATAATAAGAAACACGGTTAAACAGTTTTAGTGCCTCAGAAGTTGCAGCCAGAGAGGAGCCCACCTCTGTCATGACCATAAAAATGTCGTCGGCAAAAAGACTTATTGAGTGTGTCTGAGTACCCACATCGAATCCCGTTATATCAGGGTGCGATCTTACGTGTATAGCAAAGGGCTCCATCACCAAATTGAATATTAGGGGGGACAGGGGGCAACCCTGCCTCGTGCCGTTGGAAATAGCAAAGGGAGTGGAGAGGATACCCGACATGAAAACCTTAGCAGAAGGCTTGGAATAAAGAGCCAAAATAGCAGATAGTATCTCTCCCTTAAAGCCAAAAGACTCCAGTGTCTTGGTTAAATATAGCCAGTGGACCCTATCAAAGGCCTTCTCCGCATCCAACGAGAGGAGCAGAGAAGGCCTTCGCTGCACCCGAGCTAGATGGACGATATTTACTGTATCATGCGCCGAGTGGCGTCCGACGTTTGCCTATGCTTTGTGAAGCCGGTTTGATCCGGATGTATTAATAACGGTAAGATATTCACCAAGCGTAGTGCTATTAATTTTGCATAAATCTTAATGTCTATGTTCAATAAAGAAATCGGTCTAAAATTTGCAGGGCAGGTGGGCTCCTTCCAAGGCTTTGGCAAAGTAACTATTAGAGCTTCCAGCATTTCTGGCGGGAAAGAGGCCGAGGCAGCAGCGGATCGAAACACTTGTAATAAGTACGGAGATAGGACTGATTTAAATGTCTTATAATACTCACTACCAAAACCGTCCGGTCCCGGGGATTTGTTCAAGGGGAGTGAATCTATAACCCTGGACAGTTCCTGGTCATCAAAAGGTAAATTCAAAGCTAGGAGGTGCTCAGATGACAATTTTGGTATATTTAATTTTCCCAACAATTGATCAATAATTTCCGGAGTTGGTTGAAAGGTGAACGGATCGTCCTTCAAATTATACAGGGTACTATAATAGTGACTGAAAGCGTCTGCGATTTTCTGGGGGTGATATTCTTTCTGGTTAGATTGTGGATGGAAAATAAAAGGTATCTTGAACCTATATCTGTGTCCCTTGAGAGTTTGTGCTAATAATTTCCCTGCCTTATTACCTGTAGAGTAATATGTCATCTTAAGTTTTTTTGTCGCTTGTTCAAAATTTTCTAATAGTAAGAGTCTAAGGTCATACCTAAGTTTTGTCAGTTGGTCAGAAACGGTAGGGGATGTATTTCTTTTGTTTATTGATTCCAACTTGGCTATTTGGTCAGTTAACTCAGTAACTCGCTGCTGCCTCTGCCTCTTAAACCGTGCCCCCAACTGTATCCCAATACCACGCATATAAGCCTTATGGACGTTCCACAATACAAAGGGACTTTCAATGGAGCCAGCATTATCAGAAAAATAATTAGACAGATGAGATTTAAACACGTCTCTCGTGTCACGTTGCTGCAAAAGAAAAGTGTTAAGTCTCCACACAGAGCTCCGCTGGGAAGGAATTGAATCTTCAACAGTTAAAACAATAGATGCGTGGTCAGACCATGTTATGGTGTTTATGTCCACAGATTTGGTCTTCATCAGAACTTGTTGGTCTACCACAAAAAGATCGATTCTGGTGTATACTTTATGTGGTGGAGAGAAATAGGTGAAGTCCTTTTCGGATCCATGTAGACAATGCCAGGCATCATAGACACCCTGGCTCTGCATAGATGGGAGTAAGGTAGGTTGATAGCGAGTAGACTGGGAAGTAGAGTCCATCTTGGGGTCAGGTGTGACATTAAAATCTCCACATATGATCAGGTGACCCTTTTGTAATTTGAGAACCTTCTTCAATAATTTGTTAAAAAAACGGATCCGGTGGTTGTTCGGTGAATATGCAGTAACAATAGTATAAGGAACTGAGTCCATTTCACATAGTAGTATGAGAAATCTACCCAGCGGATCCTGAACCTGGGACTGCAGAGAAAAGGCCACTGAGTCTCTCACAGCTATCAGCACTCCCTTCGTTTTTGAATCTGCATTGGCAGTAAACACATAGGGAAAGCATTTTTGGGAGCACTTTGGTGGAGCTTTGCTACTAAAGTGCGTTTCCTGGGCACACAGAACATCCCTGTTATGAGACATAGCTTCTCTCCACATTGATTTCCTTTTCACTGGGTGGTTCAGACCTTTAACGTTCATGGATATTATTTTAAGTGGCATAGTATATAAGTGAGGTTAATGCTTGGGAGGATAAGTGATGTCTTAAAAGCTTGACGTATAAGATAGCTAGTGCGTCCGTTTGGTAGCAATTGGGAGATAAGTTCAGTAAAAAGTACTCACAGTCAGAGGGCCAAAACACCAGAGGATCAACAAGGACACACCCTTCGGGCCAGTTGCGATTATCCTTGGTTACAGAGAGCTTTGTCGGGTACCCCCATCGGTATATTATTTTGTGGTTACGCAGAATTTTAGTGACAAAAGTCAAATTCTTCCTTTTCTGTAGTGTATACTGGGACAGATCAGCATAGAACTGTATGTTCTGGTACCGTTCCGGGGCCTGCTCCCGTTTCCTCATGTTAGTCATGAGCCGTTCCTTAACATGGAAGAAATGTAAACGTAGTATCACATCGCTCGGAACTTGCTCTGACAAATGCGATGGTTTCGGCAAGCGGTGTATACGATCAATAGTGACATCCAAGTCAGTGAGGTCTGGCAGCATGTCTTTAAACATGGATGCAGCATAATGGTTCAGGTCATGTTGTTGGACGGATTCAGGGATCCCCCTAATTTTTAGGTTGTTCCTTCTGGACCTGTCTTCCATATCTGCTAGCTTCGCTTTGATCCACTCATTATCTGTCTCTCTGTCTTAATTAGCGTCCACTAGCTCGTTTATAGTAGTAGCATATTCCACCATTTTAGACTCAATATGGTTCACTCTGTTACCCACCTCCTGTATATCTCCTGTTAAGCGATGCATGCAGGTTGCCATATCGGACTGCAGGGTACTTCTCAAGGAGATCAACATATCCTTGAGGACAGTATCAATTACAGGCTGATTTTGTGTGGGGAATGATATGATGGATTCCGGCAGGTCTCTGGTATCCTCACCTGAGTCTGAGGCCTGGCTAGCAGTCGGGCTCGTGGACCGACCTAATCCCTGTCCATCTAGCCTGGGCTTAGACTTTGCTGGGCTACAGGAGGATGGCGTGGGTGGAAGGGAGGAAGATGCATCATCCGATGCTCTATGCGTAGTGCAAATACCTTGTCAAGAGGCATGGGACACGGAGGAGGCCTGCCGTGGTGAGTAGGCCTCGGCGCCATCTTGCCTGGCGCTTCCTCCGGACGGAGCGAAGAAGTCCGTCAACCAATGGGGTTTCTTCGCCATCTGCCGTTTCCCGGTCATGGCTGAGTTGCTGCAGGATGCAGGCGGCAGATGGGCGGGCGAGATTCGCTGTACGAGGGTCGGAAGGTGCCGCTGGTATCCCCTTTAGACCGGAGCTCCGTGCTCAGACGTCCATCCGGATCGTGCGCCAAGCCACGCCCCCCCATGAGGTTTCTTTTTAACGCACACCCCCTGAATAGATCAATCTTAGCGACAGCAGAGAGAGATCAGGGAAAAAAATCCTTCTGACCTGCTGTGCCTTTAGGGAGCCACCGTCCAACTTCCTGATTGTTTGGGAAGCCAGTTCCATGCTCCCACACAGCACTGCATGTCAGAGGGGGGATTTGAGATCTTACTTTTTTCGGTGAGATCGGAAATCATTCAATTTGACCAGCATCTAACCAGTTTTGGAGGGAGTACTTTCAACTTGCAACAAGGCGGTACAGCAGGTGGCGCCCGTGCAGGAGCCAGCTGTGTTGACTGAAGTGCATGGACACTGGGGGCAGCATTACATGGTGGCAGCATGCCAGAACCTTGGGCCATGACCTCCTGCTCTGGCCATGGGGAGAAGGCAGGAGTCTGTGGCATTTCAGGGGTCAGTTCTGGTTCATTCTGCACCTCTATACCCTACAAAATAACGATAGGTGAGTGAGGGCTGCACTGAACTCTCCCCTCCGGCTGGTCGTGACGATCTAGAGGACAAAGCAGATGTTGACAATATCATTCATGAACAATTTTAGTTTACACATACAAACATTAGGGTTTATTTATTAACACTGAACAGGGCTAACTGTAGCTTGTTCAATTAAGCTTTCACAAAAAAAAACTGGAAGCTGATTGGTTTCTCTGCAGAGCTGCACCAGATTTTGCGATGTAATTCTTTGGTAAGTTCATTGTTTCCAACTTTAAAACACAGAGTTGTGCGTATGAATTTGAAAATGGATGGTAATATGTTTTACATATTAATAATGTCTGAAAAAAGAGGAGGTGGTCACCATCTCAATGAAATCAATGTAATGGCCGCATCACTAAAATAATGGACAAGAAAAAGTAACCCCCTGGAGTGGGACTCCCACTCCGGGGGGAGTAATTTATCTTGTTGATAATAATGCCTGTGTGTAATGTGTAGATTATTATGGTGTGTCCTGTTTTTTTTATAATGGCAGCTTGTGTACTTACCCTGAGGAGTATTGGGCCACTGTGTTATGCCAAATGAAGCTGTAGGGATACGGCTCGGGCTTTCTGTTAAAGTCAACAGCGATATTTATTTTTGCCTGTTAGAAGTTGTACTACAACATCAAAGCATGTATCCTGACTCTTTGTGTCGTAAATGACTGTATCCCCATCTTATTGCCCCAACTATAATTGCCAAAAAATATACACACAAAGGTCATATTAAAATGTCTGTTTTCGGCCCCTTTATTAAAATGAACAATTATGTAAACCAATATTAACTGCTTGCCGACCACCCAGCGTCATTTTACGGCGGCAAGTCGGCTCCCCTGCACGAGAGCCCATAGTATAACATCGGCTCTCGCGCAGGCCACTAGAACACACCCAGGGAACTTACTTAACCCCTTCCCCGCCCCCTAGTGTTAACCCCTTCACTGCCAGTGGCATTTTTATAGTAATCCAATGCATTTTTATAGCACTGATCGCTATAAAAATGCCAATGGTCCCAAAAATGTGTCAAAAGTGTTCGAAGTGTCCGCCATAATGTCGCAGTACCGAAAAAAAACGCTGATCGCCGTCATTACTAGTAAAAAAAATATTAATAAAAATGCCATAAAAATACTCCCTATTTTGTAAACGCTATAACTTTTGCGCAAACCAATCAATAAACGCTTATTGTGATTTTTTTACGAAAAATATGTAGAAGAATACGTATCGGCCTAAACTGAGGAAAAAAATGTCTTTTTATATATTTTTGGGGGATATTTATTATAGCAAAAAGTAAAGAATATTAATTTTTTTCAAAATTGTCACTCTATTTTTGTTTAAAGCGCAAAAACTAAAAACCGCAGAGGTGATAAAATACCACCAAAAGAAAGCTCTATTTGTGGGGAAAAAAGAACGCCAATTTTGTTTGGGAGCCACGTCGCACGACCGCGCAAATGTCAGTTAAAGTGACGCAGTGCCAAATCGCAAAAAGTGCTCTGGTCTTTGGGCAGCAATACGGTCCGGGGGTTAAGTGGTTAATAAACAAAAACATAACATTTTTGGTTGACGATCCTTGGAGGCACTAAGCATCAAAAATGTTTCCCATTTATCTGTGTAAACTACTTCCACGGCCCCTCACTACCACTATTCACTGACTCGGGACGAACCACATTCTGAAGATACACCCTTGTAACTACCAGTTAATCCACCATAACTGGAATTCCACCAGGGACCTATACCTTATATGGGTCCCAATCATCTGATCACAGAAAGTTATTTTAAAATGCCTCCCAAGACCCTACCAAACGTACCCTGTAAAATAAAAAAATACAATAACCAACACAGCAAAAAAGTAAGCATAGAACTAACCAAGCAGATGTGGGGAGGGCGGGTGGGAATGCTTCTCCTCCTCGTGTACTCCCAGGATGTCTGGTTTCACCTTGTACCCCACACTCCTGGCTTTTTGCAGTCTCTCCCCCATGCTAGCTGCCCAATCCCCTGCAGTCCCATGTTGCCTGACAACATGTTTTAATCCCAACTTGCCCTGCTTCCCTGTGCTCCTAATCATGCTAGCACTACAGTGTATGTTTTTTTTTTTGGGCCTTTGGGCTATACTCTCTATTCACCTCTCTGTACACTGAGGTGAATTAAAGTGGATTGAGGAATGGAACATTTTTGTGTATTAGATGATAATGCCTGTGGGTATATATATAATGCGTACGTAGGTGAGTAATGATGATGATGATGATGATGATGGTGTGTCCTGTTTCTTTCCAGATTATGTACACTACTTACCCTGAGGCATAATGTTCTGCTGCTTCTTGCCAGAATTTGATGGTTCTACTTCTGGACAGTCCGGGATATGGATTGTGCTTTCTGTTTAAGACGCAAGAAAAGACAAGAGTCAAGGTAATGCCCAAGATGAAGTCATCACATTCGATGCCGTCGCCGCCATCTTGCTACACCAAACACTGTCCTTGGAAGCTACCGCACATGCATCAAAGTCATTTCGAGCCTGCGCAGGTTTCCATGGAGGCAGGAAAGTATACAAATGCTCGCTCGGGTTTCTCAGCAGAAAAACACTACCGGGAATCCCGACGAGAAAAATAGATCTTCTATTTTTCTAGTCGAGATTCACGGTAGTTTTCCCAACGAGAAGCCATACACACGCATGGTTTTGTCAACAAAAAGCTCTACCAGCAGCTTTCTTGCTGAGAAAACCTTGCGTGTATATGAGTACTAAGATGATAATGCCTGTGGGTATATATATAGGCCCAGATTCACAAAGCACTTACGCCAACGTATCTCGAGATACGCCACGTAAGTGTAAATATGCGCCGTCATATCTATGCGCCGTGCCCATAAACTAAGATACGCCTGAAAATAGGCTTCATCCGACCAACGTAACTTTCCTACGCTGACGTATCGTGGGCACATATTTACGCTGGCCGCAAGTGGCGCTCCCATTGACTTCCTATTCAAATATGGAAATGAGGGAGATACGTCGGTTCACGAACGTACTTGCGCCCGGCGCAGTTTGGGAGGCAAGTGCTTTGTGAATTTGGTGCTTGCCTCTCTGCGCTACGTCAGCGTAGCGTATATTGGATGCGCTCCGCCGGCATAAATATGCGCCAATGTATGTGAATCCGGGCCATAATGCGTACGTAGGTGAATAATGATAATGATAATGATGATGATGGTGTGTCCTGTTTCTTTCCAGATTATGTACACTACTTACCCTGAAGCGTAATGGTCTGCTGCTTCCTTCCAGAATTTGATGGTTCTACTTCTGGACAGTCCGGGATACAGATTGTGCTTTCTGTTTAAGACGCAAGAAAATACAAGATTTAAGGTAATGCCCAAGATAAAGTCAACAGCTTTATTTATTATTTTTGACTAGTATATGTTGGACGACAACAACATATTTGATAATCAAAGCATAAAAAAGTGCATCAAGGAGAATTAAAATGGACGTTATCATAGAGGTTATCAGAGCTGTGTCATAATCTGCAGTGGAGGATCCGGGTCCATGAAATTCCCTGTAAGCCGGTGAGCGGTTAGCATAAACCAGGCCAGGCCAGTGATGGACGGAGGTTGATTTGTCTATCACAGGCCTGGTTTTATGCTAACCGCTCACCGGCTTACAGGGAATTTCATGGTCCCGGATCCTCCACTGCAGATTATGACAGAGCTATGATAACCTCTATGATAACGTGCTTTTCCTTGTGAGTGCAGCCCTAAGTGTAAGGCCTCATACACACGACCAAGGAACTCCTCGTAAATGAAATATAGTTTTCCTCGACGAGTTCCTTGTCAGGCTTGTGGAGAAACTTGACAAGCTTTCTTTGCGTACACACTGTCAAGACCAGATTTCCTCGTTCTCAAACGCATTGACGTATAACACATACAACGGCAGGGGAAGTTCGATTCCACTGGCACAACCCTTGGGGCTGCTTTTGCTAATCTCATGTTACTGCATGTTAAGTAAAAGTTTGGCAAGAGACAATTTGCACTTTTCAGACTGTTACAGCGTGACAAATATGCTATCTCCATTACAAACGCTACTTTTATCGAAGGTGCGCTCCCGTCTCATACTTTATTCTGAGCATGAGCGGGTTTCTTAGCATATACACAAACGTGTTTCTCGTCGAAAACGAGCCCGACGAGGAACACAACAAGGAAATTGAGACTACGGTCAAGGAAAAAGAGAACTTGTTCTCTTTTTTTCTCGTCGAGTTCCTTGACAGTTTCCTCGATGAAAAACATACACACGACCGTTTTCCTCTGCAAAAAAGCTCTGCCACCAAGTTTCTTGATGGATTCTGTCGAGGAAAACGGTCGTGTGTACGAAGCCTAAGAAGATACACCATCGGACCTCTGCCTTTGTATATGTACTTTCTGCTTGGTCCTTATGCTGAGAGCGCCCTTATACACTGTACCACCATTTAGTGATGCCCGCTTAAAATGTTAAATAGAAATTCATCATTATACATCCTTTGTCTTTGTGTTAGGCACTCACCACCAGAATGTTGATGGGATGGACTTGGAGCTGATCGCTCTACAGATGATGTTGCTCGATCTGGAAAACATGAATATAAAGACAAACGTAAGTCTCACATGCATAGTCATAAAAAATAATAGTGAGCTTGACAAGGGGGGGAGATTGGTGGGACTTTAAATGAAGCACACTGCTAAAAATAAAAAATGCACTTATATTTATTGATTCCTAATACATAATTGTATAATGGTAATAACATAACTGTAATAATAGCATTGGGTAACAAATTAATGCTTAATGTGTATACACATATATTTCAACATAGATAAGGATAGTACATAAATACATATAACCATATATTGCCGTAACTACAGTAAACAGTTGAATCTCAGACATACTTTTGCAATGTGATAGCATGTAACAGTCGTTGAGTAGCTCTACGAGTTTCATGGGTTATCCCAATCATCAGGAGAGATTAAAAGCAAAGTTGTCTATAATAAATCGTAATAATGAGAATAAGTGCAAATTACTTTCATGGATAGGACAAGGGGGAATGGTTGGAAGAGGGGAACAGAACATTGCCCAAGCACTCTTACCTGAGGGTAATATAATCTATATATATAAAACTCAACGTGTGTGTGTGTGTGTGTGTGTATGTATGTATGTTCCAGCATCACGTCCAAACGGCTAAAGATATTAACATGAAACTTGGCACACATGTTACTTATATGTCAGCAACAAACATAGGATAGGTAGTTTAACCATGGTCAGGGTTTTTCTTTAAAGTCCCATTCAACTCTATGGGAAATACATGTTACTTCATAACTTCCAAACGGCTGTACATATTTCGATAACACTTGGTCACATGTTACTTATATGTCCACTTAAACTATAGGATAGTTAATTTATCCCTTAACTACCCCATTTGTGAGGGTCAGGGTTTTTGTTTAAAGTCCCATGCAAATCAATGGGAAATGTATGTTCCCACATAACTTCTGTACGCCTGGAGATATTTCAATAATACCTGGTACACATATTGTCCAAACGGCTAAAGATATTAACATGAAACTTGGCACACATGTTACTTATATGTCAGCAACAAACATAGGATAGGTGGTTTAACCCTTACCCACCCCCATTTGCCATGGTCAGGGTTTTTCTTTAAAGTCCCATTCAACTCTATGGGAAATACATGTTACTTCATAACTTCCAAACGGCTGTACATATTTTGATAACACTTGGTCACATGTTACTTATATGTCCACTTAAACTATAGGATAGTTAATTTATCCCTTAACTACCCCCATTTGTGAGGGTCTGGGTTTTTGTTTAAAGTCCCATGCAAATCAATGGGAAATGTATGTTCCCACATAACTTCTGTACGCCTGGAGATATTTCAATAATACCTGGTACACATATTACTTATATGCCAAATAAAAATACATGACAGTTAAATTAACCCTTACCTACACCCTTATATAAAAGATGGGTATATTTATATTACTATGATTTTCCTCCCCAAAAGGTTAAGATAGGAAGACCGGGCAACGCCGGGTATTCAGCTAGTGATACATATAGTAATATTGACGGCTGAAGAAACCATGGATGTACGCTTAAAACAACCATATAACTGCAATATAAAATAATATATTTATTTTACTCACCACCAGCTCTCTGATGTGGACCCCTGCTGCTGACTCCAGGGACATCCTTTGCCGAAAGGCCAAGGCCATCTCTCAGCTCTGCCTCCAACTGTCGGAACTCTTCAGGCTTTACCCTAATGTACTGTCAAATAGATGCTTCTTCATCTTTTTGATGCCCATGAAAAAAAAAATATTAGTTACATAAATTGGAAAACAAACAGATTTATTTTTTAGAAAAACAACCTGTCATTTCACACAGTGATGTTTATATATATATATATATATATATATATATATATATATATATATATATATATATACACGTTACTATATTTCAAAGTATGTTAATGTTCTCTTCTGTATATGGCTGTGCCAAATAAATAGTTTTTGTAAAGTTGAACTGTTACTTTTTTTAGACTACTACAGCGGGTAATTTTTACAAATGTGTGTTGTAAGAGTGAAAGAATATTGGAATAAGATCCTTATATTAAAATGGCTCTTTTGAATTTTTCTATATGTAGCCTGCTATTTTTCTTAGCTGGACCTGCTTTAAATTTAGAGGGTAGTCCGAGATTTAACTACCTCTGACTGTACTGTTTTGCCAAATTCAGGCCTCTGTTCCAGCCATGGCTGTGCTGTAAGTGACCACTATTGGTGTCTGGGGTGTCGGTTCCACCCCAGGCCGAGGGTGGCAGCAGTCAGGTCAAGGCATATTGGTGTTTTTCCTTGGCAGCTAATCAGTGGGGGTTGATCACCTTGCTGTGCATGACGGGGGAGAGTACTTAGGGGACAGACGTTACTAGTTCAGGGTCATCGTCCATCCCTGGACAGTCGTCCCACCAACCCCCTGTGAATGGCCCTCCTGGCCGGGGGTGTGTGTTAAAGATTTCCTGTCTCCGGGACAACGTTGGTCCGGAGTTGTGATCTACCAGATAGGCCCAGTAGTCAGACTGGGTCTACGTTTACAAGGTGGTCCTGTGCTGTCCGTTATAGAGGGAGGAAGCCACTTAATGAAGCACCTGTTCTGGAGAGCACCGAGCACGAGGCTGGTGCGCTCAGGAGAGGTCTAGAACTTCATTGAAGGATGCACAATTACTGAGGGGCTGAGTGAAAGTCGCCTGTCAGTTCTGAGTTCACAAGATTTTGTTCAAGAAGAGATTCGGGTGCTTAATCCTATGCTGAGAGGATTCTGGACCAAATACATCTTTAACAAATTGGGAAGGTCGGTGGCAGAGACTTTACCAAATTTCTGTGTGACACCCTGGCTGCTAGGTTAGGCCCTTTCACACTGAGGAGTTTTTCAGGAGTTTAAATACCGCCTGAAAAACTCCTGCCCCAGCATTGTCAATGTCAAAGCTTGAGGGCTTTCACACTGAGGCGATGCGCTGGTGGGAGAGAAAAAAACTCCTGCAAGCAGCATCTTTGGAGCGGTGAGAGGAGCGGTGTGTATACCGCTTCTTCACTGCTCCTTCCCATTGAAAACAATGTGAAACCGTGGTAATACCGCCATCAATGCGCCTCTGCAGAGGCGCATTGCGGCCGGTATTAACCATTTTTCGGCACGTATTGCCACAGTGTGAAAGGGGTCTTAGTGAGAGGGGCCTATCCAGGTGCACAATACCCACTCTGGCTACATTGCTGGAAGCAGGAGTGTTTCCGACTAAAGTTTTAAACCTGAACCTACTACCTATTACCCTTCCACCTCTTCAACCTCAATGTTTGTTCTTTTGCCACGTTTGGTAAATAAAGAAGAGAAAAAAAAGCGCAACGTGTGGACATTGAACTTTCTTTCAGCTCTCATCAAGTACCCTGGACGGCGAAGGAATAGAGGAAACATGCCACCCAAAACAAACCAGCAGCTCCTTGGGGGGGTAGTGCTACATATACGTATGTCAATTTGTTATTGGACCACCCTTTTGTACACAATAAAAAAGTTTGTAAACAAAAAAATATGAATATTGGAATCATTACCTGTGTCTGACGCCAATGGTGGGCCTGCAGAACTTGGAGACCGCATTCACGGAGTCCCGGACTTGTCCCCAGCCTGCTGCCTTCTCGGATGTTGGCACGGTTTGGCAGAAGAGTGTCACTTTGTCTATTAGAACTGCAGAAACCAATGCAGCATTCTCCTTTTGGGTATATACAGACCCCCTTGATCTTTCTCGCTTGCTTTGGTGGGGTTGCTGCATGTCTGATTCAGCACTCTCTGATGTAGGGGGGACACATGTCTCCGTTTTTGGCCATGCTTCTGCTCCACTCCACCTCCACACTTCCTCCCAGGCCTTGGCTCCACTAAATGCCTCCGTTCACCTCCACTACTCTCCCCTCCACTCCTCCTCTCCCCAACAATACTCTCCCCTCCACGCCTCTTCTTCCCTCTACGCCTCCTGTCCCCTCCAAGCCTCTCCTCCCCTCCACATTTCTCCTCCCCTTCACATCTCTCCTCCCCTCCACGCCTCCCCTCATCTCCACGCCGCCCCCCTCCACGCCTCCCCTCCACACCTCCCATCCCCTCCACGCCTGTCCTCCCCTCCACACCTCTCCTCCCCTCCATGCCTTCCCTTCACGCCTCTCCTCCCCTCCATGCCTCCCCTCCCCTCCCCTCCATGCCTCCCCTCACCTCCACGCCTCTCCTCACCTCCACGCCTCTACTCGCCTCCACGCCTCCCCTCCCCTCCATGCCTTTCCTCCCCTCCACTTCTCTCCCCTGAGTCCCCTCCCCCACTCCTCCACTCTCAGTCACACCACCAACAACTCTTATACCAACACACTCACTAACACCAACATTCTCACTCACAAGACTCACATGTCTATTCTCACTCCCAGACATTCTTATTGCAACAAAACCACCAAACCACACAAAAACAACTACAAAAAAACACAATCTCACGCTCTGCTCTCTGCTGAGTCTGCTTCTTCCACACCACTGTACACCCTCTCAAAATGGCATACAGGGGCGGAGGCTATAGCCACGTGTTGAAAACAAAACTAAAATACGAGATTGCAAATAACCGCAATGTATTTACGAAAGTACGAATGTATTCCAAGCACGATATATAGCCGTCTAGCCGCGTGTTGAAAACAAAATAAAAAAAAAGAGATTGCGAATGACCGCAATGTATTTACGGAATTGTGAATGCATTCAAAGCACGGGATATAGCCTTGTGTTAAAAATGCAACTAAAATACGAGATTGCGAATGACCGTGCCGCGATGTATTTACGAAAGTATAAAATTAAGAATCCATTCAAAGAACGGTAGTAGACACGAATCAACGAAAACAAAACAACGTTACGAATCAACGGAAAAGGCAAAGCAATCTTTACTAATCTAACAAAATTCAGAATTTCGAATCAGCGAAAATACATTAGACAGAGTTACGAATCATTCGGTATCAACAAAAATGTAACTGTTACGAAAGTAAGAAAACGAGTCCGAATAGGAGAACTTGCGTCATACAAAATTACGAATCTTTATGAATCTACGGAACGAGATGAAACAGAACAAAACAAAAATTTTTGTTGTGCACATGCCTAGCATTTACCTAAGGTGGCTGGGGATATGTCAGGGTAAATTTGGATCCCGATCCCATCTAGCGAGATGGTGGGCGTATTGCGGGAAGCTCTGAGGACCTCCTCTTTCACAAGGTAGTCCTTGAGGCATAGTTTTATATCCCTGGGTGGTTTATCATCAGGCGGTTTGGGGTGAAGGGCTCTGTGAATCCTGTCACATGTAGGCAGCAGGGATTGGAACAGCTTATGGATGGCTGGGGTTAGATCAGTAACCACCTCAGGGACCCCTCTGATTCTCAGATTGTTTTGTCTGTTTATGTTGTCCTGGTCCTCTAAGTGGACCTGGAGCTGGGAGACAGAATCTGTAAGGGCATCATGATCTATGCGGAGGTCAGTGTAAGCAAGTTGCAGCTCGTCTTGTTTTGTTTCCAAGAGATCTGTTCTGCCTCCCAGGACAGCTATCTCTTGCTACAAGGTATTTGTAGATTTATGGAGTTCTTTCTGGAACTTCTCAGCTATCTTATTGTACATAGCTGTCAGGCTGTCATCCAAGTCTGTCTTGGTGAACTGTAAAGTGTATGCACAGGAGAGGCCGCTGGGCTGTGAGCAGGGGCTAAAGCATGTTGTAGCTTGGCGCCATCTTGGGGTTTCCCTGACATCTCGTGGACCCTGAGAAGATACTTCGTTAAGGACCTTTGCACTGGTTTCCAACAACTGGATCTGGAGGTTGGCAAGCACCACTCGTTCCCCAAGGGGTGCAGGTACTTTTTGAGTCAGTTGGAAAATAATTTAGGCCCCAGGCAAAGCGTTGAAGTCCCTGCTGTGCAAAATGTAAAAAAAAAAGACGTGGCCCCTCAAAATCGATACCAGACTCTTATCTGAGCATGCAGCATGGCAGGACAGGAAAGGGGCGAGCTAGTGCCCCCCTCCTGAACCATACCAGGCCACATTCTCTCAACATAGGAGGGTGCTCTGCCCCTCCAAAGCACCTTGTCCCCTCTTTTTTTACAACCCTGGGCTGTGGTTGTTGGGGTCTGTGGGCAGGAGGCTTATCAGAATCTGGAAGTGATCTTTAACAAGGGGGCCCCCTCCCTATGTGAAGGAATATGGGGTACATTGTACCCCTACCCATTCACCAGAAAAATATGTCAAAAATAATTAGACAAGAAGCAGTTTTTGACATTTCCTTTATTGAAAAAAAAAAAAAACAATGTCCCCCATTGTAGATCCAGTGCACCGCAACACTTGAAAAAAAAAACTCTCGGCCCACAATGAAGGCTAGCTGCCAAATGCCTGCTCTGACATTCTACAGTAGTTAAATAGGTAAGGTGTGGGGCCACCTGGTGATGTCACCTGGTGGGCCCGCCCCTTGTTGAAATTACCACCCCTAAATGCACTAGTCAGTGGCATCACAAGGGGGCAGTGCCACCAAGTGACCCCACCCATTACCTATGGCAGTAAGCCTTTGTCACAAAGCCTTTGTCGTGGGGCAGCTTCTTTTTCTTTTTTGGGGTCTGGCGGTGCGGCAGGCATCTTAATTGAAGATGGAACACTGTTTGTTTTCCTAATAAAGGAATTTTCAAAAACTGCCTCCTGTCTTTATTTATTTTTGACTCTTTTTTAGGGAATGGGTAGGAGTACAATGTACCTCATACTTATTCACATAGGGGGGTTGGGATTTCGGGCCCCCTTGTCAAAGGGGGCTTCCAGATTCTGATAAGCCCTCTGCCCGCATACTCCCACAACCACAGCCCATTGTTGGGAAGAGGCCCCTTTCCCATCAACATCCTGCCGAGCACCCTGCAGATTTGGGTGTTCACCGAATGGGCAAACAGGCGATTTTCAGAAGGGTGAACAGTGACCCTAGGGGGTACGTGTATAGGTGATAGTGTGGTAATCAAATATCCAGCATAATATGTGGAGACAAATGTGTGTCCCAGCTAAATATATAATATATATATTGACAATATCTAAGTGTTGGCATACATGGATGAACCAAACAAATACAGGTGTAGTATAGACAAATAAAGCAAACTGTGCTGCCACTGACAATCTGTCAGATAGCCTGTGCAAACCTCCACTGTGTATATACTAAACACTCATATAAAATATAGATGATGCTCATGAGAAAAAATATTAAATAATAGTAGTAGTAAAGGAATAGTCCCATCGATGTGTGCTGTAGAAAAGCTTTCTTCAAAGGAAAAATTATTGATGCAAAGTCACATAGAAAAAACCCATCCAGGGGGCGGTAGAGTCCGTGCTTGCAAAGGTGCACCTATAGAGGTGGGTGCGCAAATATACAGTAGTGAAAATTCCACGCAGTGCTCGCGGTGCTCCCCCTCCTGGGTCCCCACTCACCAGAGGCACTAACCCCTGCAGGGGTAAAGTGCAAGTAGTTGGCCTCCCACGGCTCTAGGATCTCCCACGACTCCTCTGCTGTGCTTGGGACCTCCTTCACTTCGTTCTGATGGTTTCCGGGTCCAGAGATGGAAGTTGTTAAAGATCCACAGTCCTCCGGAAAAACAAACACACTAGCATAGCGTGGTATGTTGGAACAAGTGCTGATTTATTGGCACTAACAGTATCGTGCACAGTACAAAACAAAAACAAAAATAATCGATAAAAACAGGTAGAGCAGAGGCTCTGCTCTATAAAAAGAATTTAAAACTAAGAACAAGCAATGCAGGTGGAGCAGCTAACAACCTGTTAGCATAGCTCCGGCCGCCTCACTAGGTGTCTAGGGACCCGCTTCTGAAGACGTATTTTGACGAAACGTGCGTAGAGCGGATACGCGCACACACGCACGCACTTCCGGTTTTCAGCTGCTCGTTAGTGGAACGCACGCCGTTCCCAGGCAATTGCTGACACTTCCTGGCAAACCTAGTGCGGCGGCCGGAGCTATGCTAACAGGTTGTTAGCCGCTCCACCTGCATTGCTTGTTCTTAGTTTTAAATTCTTTTTATAGAGCAGAGCCTCTGCTCTACCTGTTTTTATCGATTATTTTTGTTTTTGCTTTGATTTATTTTTACTTTTGTACTGTGCACGATACTGTTAGTGCCAATAAATCAGCACTTGTTCCAACATACCACGCTATGCTAGTGTGTTTGTTTTTCCGGAGGACTGTGGATCTTTAAAACAACTTCCATCTCTGGACCCGGAAACCATCAGAACGAAGTGAAGGAGGTCCCAAGCACAGCAGAGGAGTCGTGGGAGATCCTAGAGCCGTGGGAGGCCAACTACTTGCACTTTACCCCTGCAGGGGTTAGTGCCTCTGGTGAGTGGGGACCCAGGAGGGGGAGCACCGCGAGCACTGCGTGGAATTTTCACTACTGTATATTTGCGCACCCACCTCTATAGGTGCACCTTTGCAAGCACGGACTCTACCGCCCCCTGGATGGGTTTTTTCTATGTGACTTTGCATCAATAATTTTTCCTTTGAAGAAAGCTTTTCTACAGCACACATCGATGGGACTATTCCTTTACTACTACTATTATTTAATATTTTTTCTCATGAGCATCATCTATATTTTATATGAGTGTTTAGTATATACACAGTGGAGGTTTGCACAGGCTATCTGACAGATTGTCAGTGGCAGCACAGTTTGCTTTATTTGTCTATACTACACCTGTATTTGTTTGGTTCATCCATGTATGCCAACACTTAGATATTGTCAATATATATATTATATATTTAGCTGGGACACACATTTGTCTCCACATATTATGCTGGATATTTGATTACCACACTATCACCTATACACGTACCCCCTAGGGTCACTGTTCACATTTACGGCTTGGCACAGTTTATAGGTAGGGCAGCGCCAACACCCCATCTTATTTCTTTCTACTCTTGGTATCCCCTTCGGGGATTCGTTTCTGGGGGGCTGCAGCCTGACATTTTTAATTTCAATTTTAGAATTATAGATTTAACTTTTACTGGATATCTTATTGGAATTTATTGGATTTTTGTTACAGTACTTCATTTCCCTTAGTGTATTATTCTACTGTCACTTGTATTAGCCTTGGTGGGTCCTAAGCGCGGAATATTTTCTTCATTATAGGCGATTTCCAGGCCAAACTTTTTCTTGGCTCGAACTGTTTGCCCAACTCTAGTTAGGAAAAAAACAAAGGTGTAATAAATCATTAAACATTAAATCATTTTGGTAATTCATTTTCATTGTTTCTGTTGTCTAAATTTCTGTGGACATGTGCATATTCCAGCACTGCACAAAGGTCACACTTTTACCATAGTTACTATAAGGTAATGTTCCAGCATACTTTGGCATGTAATAAGTTGTTCATTTTGCAAGAGAAGTTGCAAGAATGTTTTCCTCTGAGCATAGTGAATGTGGTGAATTTTCACTCTGCAAAGAAAACCTGATCAATTGCAAGGAAAAATTTCAAGAACATTTTATTTTTGCTTGCACTTCATTGGATGATGGAAGCAGGAAGAGCTTCACACGATTCACCAGGCTCTGATGAAAATTGCTAAATTCCCATGCAAAATGCAACTTCTTCTGCAAAGTGTTTAAATCAAATAGTCTATTTGATTTTAGCAAATCTACACTTTTGCCTTTATTCTGGGCAGCCCAACTTGAGAGCCAACAAGAAAGGGTGAGAATGATGCAGCTGAATTGAGTAAGTGTTTAAAATGACGTGCCTGTGGGTACCCTTTGCTGGAAAAATTACAAGGTTTGATTTAACTTTAGAGAAACATGTGCAACTTTCTTTCTCTTGCTATCAGCCTGCTTCTTGCTAGAAAATGTACTGATTGGCTTTTTGTTTTGCTTCTTCCTTTTACACTCCTGATTGACAGTAACTGAAATAGGCTGATACCAGGTCAAACCTGGGTATTTACCCTTCTTGTATTTAAAAATGACATTTATTGATATAAGAATTGTGGTAAATTATATGTTTTATACCGGCTTAGGTTTAAATTATATAGAATGCAATTGGAGTAAACTGCACTGCATAGAGATGTGAGTATTGATGCAAGTTCTTACAGATTACATGGTAATAAGGAAGAAAATAAAAATGTTGTTATTAAAACAAAAATTCCTTTTCCGTGGGGCAAAAAACTTAAATACACTTAAAATAATATTAAACTATTACCAACATGTATTTTGTTCGAATTAAAATAAATAATATTTACAAACCCCATTAAAAATGTGTTATATTACCTGCCTCAAAAAGAACCAGCATCACATTTCATATAGTATTTACTAATATTTCTTCTTTTTGATTCTGGTTAGCGTGTGGAGCCAGTTCTGGGACTAGGACCAAAAACTTTCTAAATTTAAATCTGTATAACAGATAAACATATTTTGAAAATATATTACTTGGTGCTATTCTATAAACTCTAAGTAACATAATAAATCTATAATACATTTTTGTTAACAATAAACTGTATTTATATATAAAAAAAAAATAACTTTGTAACAATAGTGCATATTGCAAAAAAATAAAAATAAAACATTGAGTGATTCAGCTCAACAGCTCCACCCAAACAGACATTTTGTGGGGAATTACCATTTAATGCCTCAAACATATACATTTGTTATGTCTTTCATACCTCACTTGAATTAAATACTAAAATAAAAATGCCATATACCTAAATAATAACAATGCATAAAAATCTTTGTGGTATACTTTCATTTGCATATTAAATTAGAAGTCAGAATAGATTATGATTTTCATCCATCTAAATGGAACTTAATGAATCCAATTATTGGTAATATTAAGCAAGCACATTGGCATGAATATTAATTTATGTCATAAGTACAATACCAACATGAGTTTAGATATATATATATATATATATATATATATATATATATATATATATATATATATATATATATATATATATATATATATATATATATTGTGTGTGTATGTGTGTGTTTCAGTTGCAAAGCAGATATTACATCAGAAATATTATAATGCTTTTGACTTACCTTACACTAGGGATATGCAAGCCTTTTTCACTAATATGATCTTGTAATACTTGAATAATCTCTGAAGACTGCTTAGTCAACATTCAAGCACTAAAAGTGTATAACAGCTGCACTGCTTCTTCTATGGACTATCAAAAAACAGTTACAAGTACTGGAAACTGAGAAATTTATAGTAAGATTATTAAATTGTGAAAAGAATATATAGTTCTCATTTTAATGTAAATGATATTATTAAAATGACTCACAATTAAAGTTTTACTTTTATTTTACAACTGCACATATCATCTTTTAGTATTGAATGCAACATTTAAATTACTAATGGAGAACACCCAATGTATATATACTTGCATTTAAATCAAAACTACAGTTTTTAAGATTTTTGGAGAAGAAAGTAATATGAACATCTAAATGCAATATTTTTTGCATATATGGTGAGGGTTTAGAAACTCTGACAAGTTTTATTGCTGACTGCTTCTCTGCTAAGAAGATTTGCCCTCTTTGTCCTGTTGTCCATTGCCACTTGAACTGAAAGTGATGGAATATCAAAAATGAGTTATCAGTGGAACAAGAAAATAAAATAATCTTCTAGTGGGGACACTTGTTGTGATGACAGCCATTGAATAGAGTAATTACCCTACTTTGTGTTTTAAGACACTACTATTGCTATTCTACATTTACGCTACACCATTCAAAGCTAAAAACAATACAATTTGCTTTCATTATATTTTAAGTTTTTAAATGTGTTTATGTCTGGTAGTGTGTAAGGATGAGCCAAACACCCCCCTGTTCGGCTTGCATCAGAACTTGCGAACACACCAAATGTTCTTGTGAACTTTAGAACCCCATTAAAGTCTATGGGACTCGAACATTTAAAAATATAAAGTGTTAATTTTAAAGGCTAATATGCAAGTTATTGTCCTAAAAAGTGTTTGGGGACCTGGGTCCTGTCCCAGGGGACATGTATCAATGCAATTTTTTTTTTTTAAAACAGCCGTTGTTTCAGGAGCAGTGAATTTAATAATGCTAAAAGTGAAACAATAAAAGTGTAATATTACCTTCAATTTCGTACCTAGGGGGGGGTGTAAAGTCAGCATGTGAAAAAGCGCATGTTTCCCATACATAGAACTGTCCCTGCACAAAGTGTCATTTCTGAAAGAAAAAAAGGCATTTAAAACCGGCTTTGCGGCTCTAATGAATTGTCGGCTCTGGCGCCTCTGACGCACCCTCGTAGGTCACTGGGAAAGACCGGGCTTTCCCAGTGACGTACGAGGGTGCGTCAGAGGGGGCGGGGTCACGTGACGGGTGGCCGCTTCCCCTATATAAGAAATGTCAAAGCTCCAGTGCGTCATTCCGCTGGGCTGTGTCCAGCGGAGAGAGGAGCGCGAGCTCCTCTCTCCGCTGGACATAGCCCAGCAGAATGACGGATAGATCTTCTCATCGCTGGACCGGACCGCTGATCACCCGTCGCTGGAGAGATCATCCGTCGCTGGATAGAAGACAACGTTGGAGCAGGGAGCCGCATCGAGAGTGAATTATCACCGCTGGATTTTTTTTTTTTTATTAATAAAGGATTTTTTCTACGGTGTCTGTGTGTTTTTTTAACTATTTACACTTCCTTCGTGAAATGGTAGAGGTACAGTGTACCCCATTACCAATTCACATAGGGGGGGCCAGGATCTGGGGGTCCCCTTTGTTAAAGGGGTCTTCCAGATTCTGATAAGCCCCCCGCCCGCAGACCCCCACAACCACCGGGCAAGGGTTGTGGGGATGAGGCCCTTGTCCCCATCAACATGGGGACATCCTCCCCATGTTGAGGGCATGTGGCCTGGTGCGGTTCAGGAGAGGGGGGGTCGCCCTCTGTCCCCCCCTCTTTTCTGCGGCCGGCCAGGTTAACGTGCTCGGATAAGGGTCTGGTGTGGATTTTTGGGGGAACTCCACGCCATTTTTTTTTAAATTCGGGGTGGAATTCCCCTTAAGATCCACACCAGACCTGAAGGGTCTGGTATGGATATTTGGGGGGAACCCCACGTAATTTTTTTTTAAATTGATGGCGGGATTCCCCTTAATATCCATATCAGACCTGAAGGGCCTGTTAATGGAATTTGGGGGGACCCCACGCTTTTTATTTTTTATTTTTTATGAATGAATCATCTCTGAATTGCCAGAGCCGACAATTCATTAGAGCCGCAAAGCCGGTTTTAAATGCCTTTTTTTCTTTCAGAAATGACACTTTGTGCAGGGACAGTTCTATGTACGGGAAACATGCGCTTTTTCACATGCTGACTTTACACCCCCCCTAGGTACGAAATTTAAAGTAATATTACACTTTTATTGTTTCACTTTTAGCATTATTAAATTCACTGCTCCTGAAAAACGGCCGTTTTTAAAACTTTTTTTTGCATTGATACATGTTTCCTGGGACAGGACCCAGGTCCCCAAACACTTTTTAGGACGATAACTTGCATATTAGCCTTTAAAATTAACACTTCTCCCATAGACTTTAACAGGGTGTTCCGCGGCTTTTCGAATTTGCCGCGAACACCCCTAATTGTTCGTTGTTCGCCGAACAGGCAAACAGGCAATGTTCGAGTCGAACATTAGTTCGACTCGAACTCGAAGCTCATCCCTAGTAGTGGGCAATGAAAAGGGCTGAGTTCTAGGTTAACTTACATGTGCTTATAAAAGTCACACTAATGACATCACTCATCATGACACTTGAAAAGATTCACTACAACTGGAAAAAAATTTTTTTTTACAAAAAATCCATTGCAAATAAAGCTGGCTGTGTGGTGTACTCTTCACAATAATTCTTTATTGGCTACATATAAAATGACACAGCATACAGAGTGCTAATGTGTTTTAGCCAATACAGCCCTCCTCATAGGAAAACAACACATTTAACAACATCACATATATATTCTCTTCCATCCACTCTGGAATTAATTCCAGAGGTTGGGTTCAACTCAAAAAACAATTAAGGATAAGTGGTTGAGAAAAAAATAAGAAACTTGCTGCTCAAATTAGCAAACAAAAAAAAACATATATATATAAAATGTGCAATTACCATTCTGAGTTAATTCCTTGGATGTAGTTTTGACAGGATATGCATACTGTATACTGGCAAGGTTGATGGCAAAACCTTGGTTTACTAACCTAAACAAACAGCAGCAATGATAAATTATTATGAAATGCTTACATTTTGGGTTCACGTGAACACGTATGAATGCATGAATAGTGAAAGCATTTCCTGGACCTCTGTAACAAATTGTACTTATGTTGTTTTTTGAGTTGAACCCAACCTCTGGAATTAATTCCAGAGTGGATGGAAGAGAATATATATGTGATGTTGTTAAATGTGTTCAATGCATATAATGAAGTCCTACAGTAGTTTCCTTGTCTGTTCCAATTGAAGCTACTTGTAGCTGTTAGTTCTGATAACGTGCACTAAGGTGTTTGTGCATGTGTGTGTTTGTGTGTCAACATAAAAAAAAAATGGGAACTTACAAAACATAAAAAATGCATATGAGCTGAGCAAAGCAGCAGATCCAAAGAAATCAAACAAACAAACAAAAACCTCTTTCACCACTTTCTCAGAGCAAAAAATATAGTGCATATATGGATATTTATCAACAAAAAACTTTTAAGAGTCAGCAGCATATACAGTACATTTGTGTACATGCATAAGGGGCATATCTGTGCATGCACATTGTGATAATCCAATCACAGCACACACGAATGTTATTTTGTTTTTGCATATATATATATATATATATATATATATATATATATATATATATATATATATATATATATATTTTTTTTTTACTGTCCCTTTTGTTTATATACAAGATGCATATGTAAGATCCCTAACAGTGATCAGGAATATATTTTTTTTTTTTTATTTTTTTTACTTAGGCACACTACTTCAACACCTTATGTATGCTGAAGTCTGTACAATGGGGGTAGGTGTTTGCCTTAAAGGACAATTACTACCAAACATATAGTTGTCCTCTAGGAGGTATTTTCATGTCATATTTGGCAGAATATCTGGAGGAGGTGTTACAAAGTGGATTTTCAGCCATCTCTGCATCTCTAGAAAACACACACAAAATGTTTAGAAGAAGTACTCCAGTTTTATTTTTTATTAACTTATCTGCTAAAATGAAAAATGCAGCTTTGTAATATTGAAATCATTTCCTGTGCTGTGCCTATCAATCACAGCTGGTCTTCTGAGTTGACCCTCTTTGAGGGTGCACCATCTTGGTGGTCTAGGCTCACATAGGAATGCCTTTAGAACATGGTGCCTGGCATCATTATGTGAGCTCTGTTTGGTGCCTATCAACAGAGTATTGGAATGATCCAAGACTCCTTATAATTTCTGATCTTTTCATGAATGTTGACTAACAATAACAATGACTTAGCGACCCTGATGCTTTACGAGAAATTGTATGTTATTTAGAGAAGAAGTCCACAGATTTTGAAACTTATAGTAATTTCAGAAGTCAGAAAGAAAGAGAGTTTGTATGGGAGCCAATCAAGTAGTATTTGCAGAATGAAAAAATATAACGGCTATATATTTCTCACCGAAAAGGTTTCCTGTAACATGTAATATTTTATCATCAGTTATGTTGTTGCTTTGATGCTTGCCTGTTTAAAAATTCAGCATGCTGAGCCAATATCAAGTTTTTCAACATATTGCAGCCATAAAGAAAATCCAGCAAGACATGTATTTTAATACCCCATTGTTTTATATTGACAACATTAAGCCTTTATATTGGTTCCATTAAATGTCTGGCCTTTCTATATGTGTGTATCTTTAAATTGAAGTCACTGTGCCTTGTGTTTATATCACAGTGATTTATGGGGTTTATCTAAAAATGTGTCAGTTGTAAACATCTAAAACAGCTTGCTTAATATATCACATCAAGCACATCTCTCATGATCAATTGACCATCTCTTGATTTGCAGCAATATTTTAAAAGTATAATATTTCCCTAAAGTCCCTGACCTGCTCTTCTGGCCTTTGAAGATGGATGGGCATTCTCTAAGTAATCAAAAACAATACATCACTAGTCTCTCCATTTTTAAAGGGAATTATATTGTCTACATTTTGGAAGGTTGCAAAGTTGTTGTTATTTTTATTTTTAAAGGAAGCAGAAATAAGAGACTACCAGTGCATTTATGTAATGCAACTAAAGTTAGTACTGTCATGGGTAAATATAAATTTCTAATGCAATTTAAAGAACATGCCTTTAATAAATAAGGTGAACATAGTGGAAATTACTTCAAACTTTAAAGGCAGAATGTTTCAGATTATAAAACATGGTTATGCCTTTATATCCTGCAATAAATGAAGATATCTTTCAAAGATATTAGCATAAACATACTTTTTTTATACCATTATTATTTGATTCATTCTATGGAAAGCAGTGTATCATCTACCATAAATAATATATCACTCTATAAGCGTAATCAATATGTTATGTATAAACTATATATGGTTACATTATCCAGGTAGTTCTCAATGCTGACATCTAATTTTAAAACTGTGTGGATTAGTACCCAACTATCAATTGGAATTTCTATGAACATTATATAAAGAGACAAGAATGCATCTGAAGAGTACATGCTTAAAGACTTAAAGTGATACTAAACACTCATTTTTTTATTTTATTTAAATAACAAACATGTTATACTTACCTCCAAGGTGTAGTGGATTTTCACAGAACAGCCTGGATACTCCACTACTCAGTACTCCTGGCCCCTCAATCCTGTTGAGTGCCCCAACAGCATGCAGCTTGCTATGAGGGCACCTGAGCCTAGCCACAGCTCCTTGTGTCAATTCAGACACCGAGGCATGGCCCCTTCCCACCCCCTGACTGACATTGATTGAGCCAATGGCTCCACACAGTCCACACTCCACACTCCTATAACATTGCTTGTTTTAAAAATGAGGCTCAGGTAAGCATTAGGGGGCTGAGGAGGGCTGCTGCAGAAGGTGCTTTTTATCTTAATACATAGAATGCGTTAAGATAAAAAAACCTACTGCTTTTACAATCACATTAACCTCCCTGGCGGTATGATTATGTCAGGTTTCTGATGCTGAAATCGGTACAATTGTTTTGAATGGAAATTTGGCATTTTATATTGTAAGCCTGTGATTCTTGGAAATAACTCACTTAAATTTGTCCAAACCAGAGTCTAGTAGACATTCCGGGTTTGATAAAGTTTGAAACATGAAATCATTAATTATAATATAATAAATAACTATAAATAATTATAACAAATAATAATATAATAATAATAAAAAATATTCAATAATGTAATCAAATCAAAAACACTGAAATTTGCTCAGTTGCAGAATTGTCGCTGTCATTACTTTCAGTATTTGATTTGAATTTTATTATTTGTAAAGCGCCAAATACAGTTCATGAACTGCGCCTAAGCACTAGACGGACCAAATACATATACTGGGGCAGATCCACATACAATTAGATAAGCGCAGCATATGTGAGATACGATACGCCGCTGTAACTTACTTTTGGCAGCTTTGAATCCACAAAGAAATTGCGCCGTAAGTTACGGCGGCGTAGTGTATCTCTCACGGCGTAACGGCGCCTAATTCAAATCGGCGAGTAGGGGGGCGTGTTTCATTTAAATGAAGCGCGTCCCCGCGCCGAACGAACTGCGCATGTGCCGTCCCTAAATTTCCCGAAATGACATCGCAAGGACGTCATTGTTTTGACTTGGACGTAAATTACGTCCATCCCGCGATTCACAGACGACTTACGCAAACGGAAAAAAAAATTAAAATTAAACGTGGAAACGATGGCCATACTTCACATAGCAGGTCTAACTATACGCCACGAAACAGCAGCTTTAACTATACCCTGGAAAAGGCAGACTAGAGACGACGTAAAAGAATGCGACGGCCGCTCGTACGTTCGTGGATCGTCGGAAATAGCTAATTTGCATACTCGGCGCGGAAAACGACAAGAACGCCACCCAGCAGATGCCGAAGAATTGCATCTTAGATCCGAAGGCGTACGAAGACGTACGCCTGTCGGATCTAACCCAGATGCCGTCGTATCTTGTTTTGAGGATTCAAAACAACGATACAATGCGGGAAATTTGAAAGTACGCCGGCGTATCAGTAGATACGCCGGCGTACTCTCTCTGTGGATCTGCCCCACTGACATTACAAAATAAGCATAGCAGATATCACATACAGGATAGATTAGTAATAAATAACAGATAGCATAAGGACGATCATCTAAACCATGGGTCTTCAAACTATGGCCCTCCAGTTGTTCAGGAACTACAATTCCCATCATGCCTAGTCATGTCTGTGAATGTCAGAGTTTTACAATGCCTCATAGGATGTGTAGTTCCGCAACAGCTGGAGGGCCGTAGTTTGAGGATCCCTGATCTAAACAGAGGGAAACAAATGAAAAAGTTGAAGAAGCAGAATAACAGTTCACATTTAAATAAGCAGCAACAAGTCAGGGCAGGCTGATCAGCTGGTTAGTAATAGATAGCACATGTCCCGTATCCATATACATTGGAAAGTAAGAGAGTCTTCAGTACCTTGTGAAAATGAGTTAGCGAGTTAATTTTCTGCATACTCTCAGGAATATTATTCCATAGAAATACACCAGACTTGGAGAGTTTTTCCACCAGCTGCTGCAAAATTATATGGTTTAGGCATAAGGCGGTTTTGATTCACCGAACGTAGAGCTCTTGTTGGGGGTATAGTGGGAAACTATACTCGATAAATAGATTGGACCTTGACTCCAATATGCCTTAAAAACAAGGCAGAGTGCCTTGAATTCAACCCTTTTGGCAATGGGTAGCCATTGAAGCTCTCGAAGGGAGCTTGTAACATGTTCTCTGTGATTTAGTCCCTTGATTAGGCGAGCGGCATGGTTTTGAACTAACTGTAACTTAGCAATCCATTTCTTTGGGAGATTTAATAAGAAAACATTCAAGTAATCCAACCTAGAAAGTATGAATGCTTGTACAAGTTGATTCCAATTCACTTTGGTAAACAGATTTTTCAGCTTCCGAAGGAAATATAGATGGTAGCTTTCATTTTTCACGATATTTAAGACATGTGCTATAAATGTGAGTTCCGAGTCGAACCAGACCCCTAAGTTCTTAATCTTTTTGGCATTCGTTGGAAATGCCAAATGATATGGGCCAGTTAGAAATTGGTGATATAGGTGTAATTTTATCAATTAAAATAACTTCTGTCTTAGCAGTGTTAATACCAAGTCTACTAGAAAGCATCCATTGAGAGTCCCAAACACGGGGGGGCGTGACCGGATGCAGGTGTGTGGCGTCAGGTGTGTGAGAAGGCCACTGGACATGTGAGGACCGCAATATGTGAGAGGTCTCCCTCCCCTCCACTCCTGGCGTGCTAAATAGATCATGGCGCTTATGGATCCCGCGGTGACCCCCTAAACCAAATATAGAGCCTGCTGCCTAACATTACCTGCCGTGAGTTCCAGCTGCTTGGGGGGAAACTTTGTGTCCTTCGCTTCTCTGGAGGTCCGTGGCGGTCTGCCTACTGCCTACTGTCCTGGAACGAGGGAGGACGAGAGAAGACGCGATTGGGAGGCGGCGGTCAGCTGACGAGACCACGTGACCATTCCAGCGTGCGGCGCACAATCTAGCCGAGGAAGTCGGGGGAAGCCGGCGCGGATACAGGGGGGTTCTGTTGGAGCTCCCCGCACTGACCGGACGCCGCATCTCCCATTCTATCTTCAGGGGGACACGGACAGACATATACTCGGCTGGAGCAGGGTAGCTGATGCTGGTGTTGGTGAGAGGAGAAGCTACACGGTGACCCTTGATGAATAAACCCCACACCAGCATGCCATTAAAACTTGTCCAACACTTAACGCTGGAGAGAACCTGGAATAAGAAAGGGGCGCGTGAGTAACCCAGTACAGAAGTACTAGAGTTCATGAGCTATATTAACTGCTTTAATTAATTGCCCAGTGGAAAAAAAACTTATTGTATAAGGCACTGTTGGACTTCCTCTAATCTTTCTGCACTGGCAAAACGCCACTTATTATGGAGCGTTCAAGCAAGAGATGTGTGAGTGACAGGCTATAGCTATATATCTCTCCCCAGGACTGTGTTTTGTTATAAAGGCTTGGTGTACAACTGAGAAAAGCTCTCTCCATAGCTAGTCACTCTTGGGTCCTCTTTTTTTCTTCCCTTTTTCTTTTGTGTGGGGTTGGTAAACCCCTAAAAAATTTAAACTGGCTACCATGAAGGCATAGCTCTTGAACTGACGGAAGTGGAATACAACTGGGCAGAAATAGTTTGCATCTACACATACTGTCTCCAAAAGGGACAGAGCGAACAATAAATAAGCAAAACTTGAGCTGGTGTATGGCGGATGGTTGTTGTATAATAATTGATTGAATGGAATTATAGTCTTATAAAGTGGCTATAGGGGCTATAGCTTTGTACCTTGGGCGGGAAAGGAAAGCGGAAGGCGAAGAGGGAAAAGAAAAGGAAAGGAGAAGAGACAAGGAGAGAGACTTTAAAGTTGAGTGAACTGGGAATAGAATCATAAAGCAGTTTATTATAAACTAATTAAAAAGAATTCCCTAATGTTCACTATGTCCAAAAACGCGCCTAACGCAGAGGGGGCCCCCGTTACAAGATCTGCCAAGGACAAAGATAAAGAGAAGGGAAGCCAAGTAGCAGCGGCCAAATTGGATCGTTTCTTCCATCCCCCAAAACCCACTACCCACTCCCCAGGTAAAGGGGGGGCGTCAACAGCGACAGGGCATATTAAGGGTACACTGGTCCCGTCAGCAGACAGGAGAAGTGGGGGATCAACATCAACAGCACCCTCTAAAACATCAAACCAAGCCAATAACAGCGGCTCTAAAAATCAGTCTAACAAAGGCCAGGGAGTGGGGAGGAGCAAAAGTGAAGTAGTATTAAGCGAAGAGCCCATCCCTGGGCCCATGGAAAAAACAGACCCTGAATTAAACCAGGAACCCACAATAAAAGATGTATTCAAAGCCGTGAATGATTGTAAGGCATTAATGGGCAACTTTGACAACCAACTAAAAAGTTTGAAGGATGAACTTGTACTTATACATCAGGGTATGAGTACCACCCTGGAAAGGGTGGTGACCTTGGAGGAGAGAACAAGTGCCCTTGAAGACATGGTATACCCGATGGAAAATAGAATGAGAGAACTACAAGAAAAAGTCTATCTTCAGGCATCTAAATTAGACGAAATGGAGAATAGGCTCAGAAGGCGCAATATCCGGGTAATTGGCCTTCCAGAACGGTGTGAAGGGGGAGACACTATAAAGTTTATGGAAAAATGGTTGAAGGAGATATTTGACAATGCTATCTTTTCACCATTCTTTTCCATAGAGAGAGCACATAGAGTCCCTTCTAGACCTCCACAAGCAGGTGGAAGGCCTAGACCTATAATTCTCAAACTCTTTAATTTTGTGGACAAAACCATTTTGCTCCAAAAGGCGAGGGAAAAGGGTGATATTAGTTATAACGGATCCAGAGTATCATTCTATCCAGACTTTTCTCCTGAGCTTCAAAAACGCAGGTTTGAATATATGTCCATCAAGCGTAGCCTGCAACAACACAAAGTGGAATATGCCTTATTATATCCAGCTCGGTTATGAGTAACAGCATTGGGCAGAACTTTTTTCTTTAACACACCGGATGAAGCAACAAAATGGCTGGAGGACTTCCGAAAAGATCTATAAGATCCACCTGTATTACAATTAGGACAGTCAATCTCCTCATTTTTCCCTTTTTTTTTTTTTTTTTTTTTGCCTTATCTCTCTCAAAAATCTTTTTTTTCCCTTTCCCCCCCCCTCTCTTGAGGGGGATTAAGGGATTAAGGTTACACTCTATAAACATCACTGTTATAGTAAGATATCAAAAGTAATTAATTCAGTAGTAATTAATATTTAAACACTCAGGCACAACTGTATATCTAATATATTTTTTATTGGGTTTGTAGAAATAATGACTTGTTTAAGAAAATGTTCTTATTGGAACATTTGGTGGAATTTTTTTATAGAAATACCTGCACTGAACACACTATCAGTTGATAAATGCTATTTTATATATGAAATTCGGGGCAAATTTTTTAGGCCTTGAAGCACTTTAAAGGTTGACACACGATAGAATTGGATAAGAGAGATACATGTTTATGGTTTGGGGGTTATTCCCCTTTTTTTTTTTTTTTTTTTTTTTTTTTTATATGATCTGGTTAAACACATATATTATGGTAGTAAGGAGATATGGATGCTGGTAGGGGTTAGGGGAGGGGAGACCCTTAGTGGGGACTAAGGGATAAGAAGGTGAGGACATGACAGTGGAGCAGAGAGTGGGTATGAGTGGGAAGGTCACAGGAGAGGCCCCTATGGGGAGCCCCAAAGGGCAAGAGGGAGGGGGATGAGGGAGGGAGGGGGGATTAGGGCAGGTGGAAGAGGGGTAAGAGGGAGGGAGGTGGGTCAATTTGGGGTGAGATACACTGCAGGTAGCCTCACAGGGCTGAAAAGGGACAATAAAAAGAGTAGATGTTGTCCACAAGGGTCGATAAAAGGGGAGAGCGATGCTCAAGTTGTTAATTTCTATGGCTTTTTGGTTTCGCATTTTTTTTTTATTAGTTCTTTTTCTTCTGAACTCTCAATATGGCTTGGCGCATTAGGTCATGGAACATAAGAGGGATGGGTGATCCAACAAAAAAAGCATTGATTCTGGCCTCAATGGAGGGGAGGGGACCGGGTATATTATGTCTACAAGAGACCCATTTGACGAAAGATAGTATGACCCAGGTGGGAGTCCGTAGATTCCCGCATAGGTATCATGCGGTATATTCTTCGTATTCACGGGGAGTCAGTATTCTAGTAAGTAAGGGACTATTATTCTCCTGCGAACAGAGTTGGATAGACGAACAGGGACGATATATTTTTTTGGACTGCACAATAGACAATGAACATTATATATTAGCCAATATATATGTCCCCCCTCCCTCCAACCTTTCAGTTTTACAGAAATTAGTCGAGTTTATGATGGACAGGCCGGACATCCCCCTGATAGCAGTGGGAGATTATAATGAAGCCCCCGATAATGTGCTTGATAGATTCCCCCCGAGGCGGGACCTGAGGAAAGAACGGGGAGGTCGATTGGTCCAGTTTATGGAGGAGGCAGGGTTAAAAGATGTCTGGCGTGTCCACCATCCAACGACTAGTCAGTACTCGTGCTTTTCTAGCTCATATAATACACTATCTAGGATTGATTTGGCCCTGGGCAATTCACTTTCAATAAATAAGGTAAAGGAAATAGAATATGGCCCGAGAGGGGTCTCAGACCATGCACCATTAGACCTAGTAATTAGAAAAAGGGAAAGACCAACTGCGAAGGAGTGGAAAATCAGCCCCTATTGGCTTGAATTGATCGGGAAATCACAAGATCTGTCGGAGAATCTGAAAGAATACATCCAGATTAATGCTGGTACAGCAGAGGTAGATATGGTCTGGGACTCCCTGAAGGCATACTTGAGAGGCTTGCTAATACAAAAAGTCGCAAGACTACAGCGTAAATCTAGACAATGGGAAGAGGAGGCGAGAAACGCGGTGATGTTGGCCGAGAAACGATACATAATAGATCCTACTTTAAGTAGACAAGGGAAATGGCTAGAAAAACAACAGGCTTATAAAATGGTAATTAGGAGAAAAACCGCGAACCGCCAAATTTTTCAAAAACAAAATCAATTTGGTGAACGGGAAAGGGCGGGAAGGGCGTTGTCGCTCCTGATACAGACCAATTCTCCATCTTCCAGTATTGGGGCCATTAGAAATTCGTCTGGCGATATTGTAACAGAAAGCAGAGAGATAAGAAATACTTTCCATGAATTTTACAAAACCCTATACAAATCAAGGGGCGGGAATGATAATATGGAGGCTTTTTTCCAGGGTTTGTCCTTCCCAACCCTGTTAGAAAATGAGAAAAAAAAATTTGAATCCCCACTTACGATGGAAGAACTTCGAGGTGCGGTGGCAGAGATGGCTAATCATAAGTCACCTGGTCCCGACGGGCTTCCAACAGAAATATTTAAACAATACGGCGATATACTATTGCCTGAGTTGCTGAATACGTTGAATCAGGCTTTCTCTAATGGACATCTCCCTCCCTCTATGATGGAGGCAACAATTATCATAATCCCCAAAGAAGGAAAAGATCAACTTGACCCGGCATCATATCGCCCAATTTCTTTACTTTGCACGGATGTAAAAATCCTTGCAAAGATACTCGCAATAAGGCTAAAAGGTTGCATTGAGTGTCTTATACATTCTGACCAATCAGGATTTATCCCCAATAGGTCAACAAGCCTTAATATAAGGAGGGTCTTTCTAAATATTCAGATCCCTACTGACAACGAGACACCTCGGGCATTATTGGCGTTAGACGCTGCCAAAGCATTTGACAGCTTAGAGTGGTCATATCTATGGCGAACACTAGAGGCTTTTGGATTTGGCCCGTCTTTTATTAGGTGGGTTAAGCTCCTGTATAATAAACCTTGTGCAAAAGTTAAGATCAATGGAGTAACGTCAGACCTGTTCAAACTAGAGAGAGGAACGAGACAGGGTTGCCCCCTGTCCCCTCTCTTGTTTGCGTTGGCTATGGAACTCTTAGCTATTAAAACTAGAGGCAAGGAAGATATTTTGGGTTTTAAAAGAGGTTTAGAAGAGGACAGAATATCGTTGTTCGCAGATGATATTCTTTTCTTTATTGGAGACGTCAATAATTCATTGACCCCAGTGGTGCAAATGATGGAAAGGTTCGGAGGGTTCTCTGGGTTAAACATCAATTGGGACAAGTCGGCTTTGCTATTAATCGATACGGAACGATATAGAGTGGCCGCCGACATGCCCCAATTGAAAACTTTGACTTCATTCAAGTATTTGGGGATCTGGATTACACGAAACGTAAGTGAATACATTGCAATGAACCTGGTCCCTCTGCTGTCCAGGCTCAAGCAGAAAAAGGAGATTTGGGGGCGTCTCCCTCTCTCCACGGCCGGGAGATGCAGCTTGATAAAAATGGTTTGGCTCCCACAGATACTTTACATTCTACACAATTCCCCAATATGGATTAACCAAGGGTGGTTTAAACAACTGGAGACATTATTTCGTGAATTGATGTGGAAAGGTGGGCAGGCAAGAATTGGACTTAAGACTATGCAGCTGCCGGCCGGGGGGGGAGGGATAGCGGTTCCGCACCCAAGAATTTATTTTCTTGCATCTCAATTACAACATATTGCAGGCTGTGAGAGCTTGGACTGCGGAGAAGACCGCTTTAAAATAATGTTGACAGGGGCCCCACACAGAAGATTAATAGAAGCCATGGAGGCAAATTAATTTGCGTATAAATGCCCGACTACTGTTTTGCTTAACAAGGTGTGGAAGACAGTAAAAACATTGTTGGGTTATTGTGGTATATCTGAATTTGCCCCCCTATGGCATAATAAAAACTTACCAGAAATCGAGGGGGTAGAGAAATGTGGTATCTGGGAAAGACAGGGGATTACAAGACTGCTCCATTTGTATAAAGGGGATACAATAAAGACGTTCTCAGATTTAAGACTAGAATTTAACATCCCAAATAACACCTTTTTTAAATACCTCCAGATTAGACATGCCATTCAGACCCAGTTCAAGTCCCTCCCATTAATCATGGCTAAGACCCCTGTCATTAATAAACTAGCCAAAAAAACCTCAACAAAAGGGTTGATATCTGAATTATACAATAATCTGAGTGACAGGGCTATAAATCAAAAGGGCAACTTAAAGAGTAAAGAAAGATGGGAACGAGACTTGGGGTTAATAACCCAAGAGAGATGGGACAGAATCTTGGCAAATGGAGTATTAGTGTCTATTGCCCCTGCGCAGAGACTGTCTCACCTCTTTCTGGTGCACAGAGTATATTACACCCCAAAAAAAATGCACCAATTTGGCTGGAAATTGGACGACCATTGCCCTAGATGTAAAGCTACAGGTGACCTCGTCCATATGTTCTGGAGATGTCCAAAACTTTTTAGATATTGGACTGAGGTCATCAATAAGCTCAATGGTGTTTTTGGAACCTCATTGGTGCTAGGGGCTAGAACCTGCCTCTTGGGAGACATGGAAGACGATAGTCTTCCTCAGGGGACATTAGAGGGGGTGCTAAGAGGCCTATTTCAGGCACGTAAATTAATCGCTCAGCGATGGCAGGCACAGGATCCCCCATGTGTCAGGCATTGGATTGAAACAATAAACAGACTAATAGAGTGTGAGAGAGTGTTATTTATTAAACAAGGAAATCACAGAAAATTAGAAAAAGTGTGGGGACCTTGGATGAAACATATAGGCTTCCCGATGTAAAAGTAAAAAGCTTGTTGAAACTGGATATCTCCCCAATTTAACTGAAGACAGGAAACTTTAAATAATTAAAAATAACAAACAAGCCATATAGGACTCGCTCTCCCCTACTCCTTTTTTTTTTTGTTGTTCCTTTCTGACTCTTTTCTGCTGTTTTCTTCTTTTCTGCTTGTGGAACAAGACGATATGGGCGCAGCCCAAGGGGGGGGGGGGTGGGGGGAAGGGGATAGGAGTGGGGTGGGTGGAGGGGTTTGTGGTTAAGATATTATACATATAGGCAACAGGATAAATGTCACTTTGAATGCATGTAACTATGTAATTTCTTATGTAGAAGTGATGATCCTTGTTTGTAATATGTTTTATTTTTTTGTAAAGAAAGGAAAAGATACAAAATAAAAAAAAGTATTCAAGAAAAAAAAAGAAAGCATCCATTGATGTATTTCAGCTAAACAAATTTGGAGTTTCAATTGCATATCTGTACCGCTAGCCATATCTACCAGTATTTGTGTGTCATCCGCGTATATTTGAGCCTCCAAGCCATATTTCCTTATAATTTCTGGTAGTGGCCGCATGTAACAGTTAAAGGCCAGTGGTGAGATGGCACTGCCTTGAGGAACTCCACAATGTAGATGGCAAGGGAGAGATCTATAATCTCCTAAGCGAACTACATGTGTGTGATTTGAAAGAAAGGACTTTAGCCAGTTTAGCACTTTGCCTTTTATTCCGAACAGGAATCGTATCAAAAGCCGCTGAGAGGTCTAGTAACACCAATGTGGCTGATCCTCCATCAATCATAAGGAGTCTTTCACGCATGGCTAACGCACATACTTCTGTGCCTCAACCCGGCCTAAATCTCGATTGGGTGTCGTGGAAAAGATTGTTTGTTTCCATATGATGTTGTAGCTGATTAAAGACCACACGCTCGAGGATCTTGGCCAGGAATGATATCGAGATTATCGGTCTAAAATAATTTAGGTTGGCAGGATCTAAGTCTGATTTCTTCAACAGCGGTGAAATGATGGCATGTTTCAATTGAGTAGGCATAAGGCCAATTGCAAGGCATTTATTAACTAGCATTGTGATATCAGCCGCCAAGGTCACAGCATGTTTTTTATAAAACCATGCTGGGCATGTATCATCTAAATATGTGGAGGCTTTTAGGCTGTTTATGATCTTTAAAATGTCTAATATAGATAGAAGTTTAAATTTGTCCAATAGAGGCATATTGATGTTGGTAGGATCATGTAATGGTTGATAACTAGATGAGGCTGATATATCACAGATTTTTTAAATTTTTCCAATACATGTTTCATGTAAATCTGTACAAAGTTTTAACGAGGCCGATATGGACGGGGCACACTGACTAGGCATTGTAATGGAGGGTAACATTTTAAACAGTGCATTGTCTTTATTAGGTGCATTGTTAATTAGGTGGTTATAATATGCCTGTTTACATAATTGTATTTTCTTTGAGTATGCATGACAGAAAATTCTATATATTTTCTTGTCAGAATCAAGTTTCGTCTTTAGCCACCTGCGTTCTTACTGTCTTCTTTTTGTTTTTAAAGACAAAAGTTTTCCAGTATGCCAAGGACAAGATTTAGTTAGGCGTGGCCGATTATTTGATGTTTGTAATGGGGTAACACTATTAAGGCATAGTTTTATTTTCAAATCAAATTGATTCAAGGCTTCCTCCACTTATAGTATCTCAATTTCTGGATTGTCTAGTTGTTGATGGACACTAGAAAATGCAGCTATTTATAAAGGTGTAAGTTGATATACTGTATTGACATTTTCCAAGGTGACATCCTTTAGTTTTCTATATGTATTAGACATAGTCATAGAGGGCCAGATCCTCAAAAGAGATACGCAGGTGGATATGCTGTTCCGCCTGCGTATCCCTGTGTCTATCTTTGGAACTGATCCACAGAATCAGTTTCCAAGAGATAGACAGAAGATCCAACATGTGTAAGGGACTTACACTGTCGGATCTTAGGATGCAGTACCGCATCCGCCGCTGGGGGCATTTCGAGTCGAAATGCCGCCACGGGTATGCAAATTAGCACTTACGGAGATCCACGAAGCTTTTCAGCTTCGTTTTTTCTCCGTAAGTATTAGTTTGCAATCGTAAAATTAGGGCTGCTTTTACAAAGTGTAAAGTTAGTACACCTTTTAAAAGCAGACCCTTCTTTCCAGCGACGCTGTCTTTTTTTTTTTTTTTTCGCCGCAACTTTTTTGACCTGGCGCGATTCACAAAGCTCGGCGTAACGTAATTTCGCGCTATGCACGTCGGGAAAATTACGTCACGAGCATGCGCAGTACGTCCGGCGCGGGAGCGTGCCTAATTTAATTGGGACTCGCCCCATTTGAATTGGGAACGCCTTACGCCGGCCGGATTTAAGTTACACAGCCGAAAATTTCTAGGTAAGTGCTTTGTGGATCGGGCACTTAGGTAGAAATTTTCAGCCAGTGTAACTTAAATGGGAATATTGAAGTTACGGCGGCTGGCTGTGGATCTGGCCCAGAGTGTCCAATTACTACTTTTCGAGGTGCAAAATCTGGGAGGGTAAAAGTAATTAAAAAGTGATCCATCCAAATAACCTCTGTTGCTGAGATATTGTCAGTAGACAATGTATTAGTGAGTAAAATATCAAGTGTATGTCCTTTTTGATGTGTGGGTACCTTAAGGTATTGAACAAAATTTGCATTGGATATGTCATTTAAAAATTCTATGGCTTTCTCATCCTTATGCCGCGTACACACGATCACTTTTTGTGATGAAAAAAATGTAATTTTTTATCATGAAAAAAATGTAATTTTTCCAACTTCATCACTAAAAATGATGTTGCCCACACACCATCGTTTTTGAAAAATTATGAACAAAGCGACAGGACTGCTTTTAGCTGGTTACTTGTTAGTAAAAGACGATTCATGCTTTTTTGTCTGTTACAGCGTGCTAACTTGCTTCTGGGCATTTGCGGGTTTAAAATGTCGTTTTTGCCCACACACGACCATTTTTACGACACGAGAAATTACATTTTAAAAAATGACATAAAAAATTGAAGCATGTTCGAATTTTTTTTGGTCGTTTTTCAGAAGACAAAAAAAAGTTTAGCCCACACACGATCATTTTAAATGACGTTTTAAAAAAAATTCATTTTTTTTACAAAAAGTGATCGTGTGTACGAGGCATTAGGATCGTTCACATCTCCCAGGACGAGAATTCTAGAGTAGTCCAGAGAGGTTTTTAAAATAAAATTATGAATCATTGAATGATGCATTATAGCCTGGCGGACGGTAAATCAATAAAACGAAAAATTAAGATGTAGGATTGATACAACATTTTACCAACATACAGATTCAAAATTTGTAGTCTCCTGTATATATAGTTTAGAGCATTTTAATGAATCGTCATTAGAGTTGAGCGGACACCTCGATGTTCGGGTTCGGGTCCGAACCCGAACTTTAAAAAAAAAGTTCGGGTTCGGGAACCCGAACCCGAACTCAAAACCCCATTGTAGTCAATGGGACACGGACTTTTAGAAAAAAAATGCGCGGAGGTCCCCGCAAATTCAATAACCAGACCCTTTAGGTCTGGTATGGATATTAAGGGGAACCCGGCCGTCAATTTAAAAAAAAATCATGTGCGGTTCCCCCCTAATATCCATAACCAGACCCGTTATCCGAGCACGTTGACCTGGCCGGCCGCAGAAAAGAGGGGGGGACAGAGTGCGCCCCCCCTCTCCTGAACCGCACCAGGCCACATGCCCTGAACATTATGAGGGTGTTTTGGGGTGGCCCCCAAAGCTCCTTGTCCCCATGTTGATGGGGACAATGGTCTCATCCCCACAACCGGTGGTTGTGGAGGTATGCGGGCGGGAGGCTTATCAGAATCTGGAAGACCCCTTTAACAAAGGGGACCCCCAGATCCTGACCCCCCCCTGTGTGAAATGGTAATGGAGTCACGAAGGAAGTGTAAATTATTGTAAAAAAAAAAACACACACCGTAGAATAAACTCCTTTATTAATAAAAAAAAAGAAAAAACTCCAGCGGTGATAATCCACTCGTTCCCGGCTTCCTGCTCCAACGTTGTCCTGATCCAGCGACGGGTTTGGGTGATCTCCAGCAATGAGAAGATCCATCCATCCAGAGCGCAGCATCGCCGACCTCCTCTCACCGCTGGACACAGCCCAGCGAATGACGCGCTGAAGCTGTGACATTACTTATATAGGGGAGGCAGGGCTACCCGTCACGTGACCCCGCACCCTCTGACGCACCCTCTGCTACCCCAGTGACGTGGCCTGGTGCGGTTCAGGAGAGGGGGGGCCGCACTCTGTCCCCCCTCTTTTCTGCGGCCGGCCAGGTCAACGTGCTCGGATAACGGGTCTGGTTATGGATATTTAGGGGGAACCGCACGTAATTTTTTTTTTAAATTGACGGCGGGGTTCCCCTTAATATCCATACCAGACCTGAAGGGTCTAGTTTTGGATATTTAGGGGGAACCGCACGTCACTTTTTTTAAATTGATGGCGGGGTTCCCCTTAATATCCATACCAGACCTAAAGGGTCTGGTTATTGAATTTGCGGGACCTCCGCGCATTTTTTTTCCCAAACCCGGACCCAAACTTTTTCCAATTATTCGGGTTCGGGTCCGGGTTCGGGAAAAACCCAAAGTCCGTACCGAACCCAAACTTTACAGTTCAGGTTCGCTCAACTATAATCCTCATATATGAAGCCTAAGCCCCCCTCCATTTTTTGTGAAGGCGGTTTTTAAAAATAATTTTATAATTATCAGGGACTAAGTCCATGAGGCAAGCCTCAAAGCCAGGTTGAAACCATGTCTCAGATAATCCCAAAAAATGGAGGTCCTTATGGGTGAGAGTATCAGTGATTTCCAAAGCGTGTTTTATTGCCGATCGTGCATTGATGTGGCCACATTTCAGGACTTCAAAGGTGTTTTAGGAAACACCTTTCTGCTGGGAGGAGTGACATTCACCAATAGAGAGGGTATAGTAGTGTGTGACAGGTGATTAGCTATCTCTAGTAAATTACATAGGGTACGGGTAGCTTGTGGTACCTGGCCTTTCTTGTTATGTAATTGCATAAGCATATCTTTCGAATAACAAAAAAAGACTCACGGTTTAAAATCAGTCTGATTAGTGTTCGGGTACGAATCCTCAGAAGTAATGGCGCGTACACACGATCATTTTTCAGCATGAAAAAAACTTAGTTTCTTAAAAACGTCATTTAAAATGATCGTGTGTGTGGGCTTCACATCATTTTTCAGGTTCTGAAAAACGACAAAAAAAAAATTCGAACATGCTGCATTTTTTAACGTCGTTTTAAACTATGTCGTTTTTCAGGTTGTAAAAAATTATCGTGTGTGGGCTAAAATGACGAAAAAAACCTGTGCATGCTCAGAAGCAAGTTATGAGACAGGAGCGCTCGTTCTGGTAAAACTACAGTTCATAATGGAGTAAGAACATTCATCACGCTGTAACAGACAAAAAAGCGTGAATCGTCTTTTACTACACGGAATCAGCTAAAGCAGCCCAAAGGCGAATGGAACTTCCCCTTTAAAGTGCCGTTGTACGTGTTGTACGTCACCGCGCTTTGCTAGATCATTTTTTAAAAACGATGGTGTGTAGGCAACATCGTTTTAATGATGACGTTGGGAAAACTTTGTTTTTTAGACATGCTGAAGATTTCTTTCATGCTGAAAAATGATTGTGTGTATGCGGCATAAGGGTCTGTGAATGTACTGTTTGCAGACCAGCAGAGTCACAGGCCCCGGCCCCACCCGTGCCCGGACGGGCCCAGACAGGCTTGCCTCTGGCGCTCCTTTGGCACCCGGCAGGGTGCTGCCGCCATGTAAATACTTTCTGGATGGTCAGGTGATCACTAGGCTACTCCCCCGCTCGGCACGCTCTCACAGCGTCAGGCAGAGATGAACAGCAGGTGCCACATATGGTAGGCGATCAAATAGGCAGTCCACACAGGGCAGGTCAGCAGACAGGTGAGTAGAGGCACAGGTTTTAAAAGCACAGTGAAAAGTAAATGTCTTATCTGATGATGAATTTCCCCACAAATCTCTACAGTTTCCAGGCAGAAAAAACAGTATTTATTATATAAAAGTGCATGCAGGACACTGGGCAGACTACTAGGGACAAAGGGGTTGTGTAATTATTTTATACACTACTGTAATCTGTAAGATTACAGTATACTGCATGTGTACTGTGTTTTGACTTTTTTGAATTTGGCACCGATCTCCGCCCCCCCCCCCCGTGCGTCGTAACGTCGCAGGGAACGGAGCTCGGCGGCACTCGGGCACTGTGTGAATAGAGCAAGGAGACAGCTCGCTCACACAGCGGGGAGACATCGCAGGATCCAAGGGACAAGGTAAGTAAACTCTGCCTGGATACTGCGATGCGATCCCGAGTCTGGCTTAGGGAAACCGCTAATGGTACTGGATTTCCACCCCAAGCCAGACTCAGGATTACCGCCAGGGAGGTTAAGTAGCTGATTTATGGATAGAATTGGATAGAATGGAACCATGTTGGATTTCCCCCACTTGATCAGCGCTGGGAGCTATAGCCTGCAATGCTGATCTGTGTATTCTTACAACAGGTGTGGATGGGGAACTTGGGTCAGTTTTTTTCATTCAACTCACTGATTCACCAAAAAAAAGCAAAATACAATATATCTATGGGCTCCCTTACTGTTACTTTGTTTCCCCAGTGCCTGTAAAACAACATGTTTCCCAATAGTAGCTTGTGGGAAAGAAACACTGCGCTCTGTTATAACATACCCACTGCTTAATCAGATCTGCAGCTTTGTAATAAGCAAAGCTTATGCTTCCCACTGATAACAGAGCTAGGTGTTTAATTAAGCAGGGGATGTGTTAGACCAGAGAGAGACCATTGCTTCCAGAGGGAGATTAACTTTCCTTAGATACTATAAACAAAAAATTTATCTCTGCACTGGCCTGATGTTGAACTGCTGCAACCCAAAGCCTGGAAGAGGAATAATAATTGAAACAAAAACTAATGGTGCACTGTTCCTTGAAAAATGTGAACGATGGTGACAATGTGCTGCAATGGGTGAAATCAATCTGATTGATTGAATCCCACAACACATAATATGTAAGTAATGTGCATGCATTTTGCTCTGATCCCAAAAATAACAAATTCTCAAATAAAATGAAATACACAAATAAAAAAACCTTAAGATATCTATATAGTGTATATGAACCAGTGCACAAATGATAATGCATCTTTCACATTTTTATAGGAACAGCACACTATTATTTTGTGCGCCTAGCTAATGACTACTAGCAGCGGACTGTATTTTATTGAAATTAGCAAATGCAAAACAGTATGGTAGTACAGCTTGGCAAGTAGTGATGTGCCAAACACCCCCGTGCTTAGTTCACCACCAGAACCCCCATACAGGGAAAAAGTTTGGACCCAAACCCAGAACCCCATTAAGGAACCCAAACTCAAAAAAACAAGCAATATATTTTTTTATATTGTTATAAAATGAGCAGTGATTTTAATTATGTTTAAAGTGCAACAGTAAAAATTTAAACTATCCCTTAAAATATAGTGCCTGGGGTGTCCCCTTAGTCTGCCTGTGAAGTGTCCCATCTGTACCATGTATAGAACCCACTGCATCAAAACTGACATATATAAAGAAAATAAATGAAATTTATATTGATTTTCCCTGCAAGCTTTCTTTATTTTGTAAACAACAGCTTGGGGAGCCAGTCTGTATGATGAGGCCACATTTTAATGCACTCGGAACAAGATTATACATTTTTGGGATAAATTCTAGTATCTCTTTGGCAGACTTTGGATGGAAATAACAAAGTTTTGCAGCCTTATGTGAAGAAGCCAAATTATAGTACACTCAGGCCAAGAGTTACATTTTTGTTTTAGAAAAAGTCTAGTCTCTCTTTTGCAGACTTTGAACAGAAGTAACAGGTGCAAAAAATGTGGCCTTGCATGTTGGTGGTGCTTTCACATCATTTGCTTGCAGTAAAAAAAAAATGATATGCACCTGTCAAACAGTTATGGAAAAATTGGGCTTTAGGTGTTGATGGTGCCTTGACACTTATAGAGGTAATATTGAAGACAGCAAGAATTGGCCTTGCTGTAAAAAAATAAAATTATATGCACCTTGTCAAACAGGTGATGAAAAATTGGGCCTTGGGTGTTAATTGTGCCCATGGAAGCTACACGTTAAAATTACTTCAACATAAAATCAACACCCACAAAGCTAGGCAGCCAAGACAGTCTTGCAGGGATTCCACATCGCCAACATATTTAATCAGTAACATTGGCATCAGGGGCTTAATAGCTTCTGGCTAATCCAGGACTGATTCATTTTGAGAAATGTCTAGTGTCAGCTTGCGTGATAGAGGATGAGGAGGATGAGGATGGTTCAGTAGGCAAGTCCACAACCTCCTCTGCATGCTGTGGCTGGATAGCATGGGCAAAATCATTAAAAACAGAGTCAAACGTGCCCTGCCGGGGGATGGACCACTCCACCTTTGCCTGTGGACACAGACACTGCTGGCCCCCACACAATAGCATGGGAACATATTCCTCTTCTTGTTGGCCTCCTAGACATGATGGGGGGCTTATTACCCACATTTACTAAATAATAGGAAATGGGTGATTGGATGTGTTTTATTGAATGGAAAGTGGTGTTTAGTGCACTTGACGACTGGCACTGACAGACATCAAACAACTAGTAAAAAAAATAATGAAAAAAAAAGGGAACACCAGCATTGAAGAAGAACTGTGGATGACAACTTAAAAAAAGGCAGGGGACCAAAAAAACAACAACGCAACAACAAAAAAAAAGTGTATACAGCACTGTATACATCACTAAATGTAATGTAATGCTCGTAAACACTGCACTACACTCACACTATGCTCGTACTACACTAGCACTACACTACACTGACACACTACTCTCACACTACACTATACTTACACTACACCAACACTACACTGACACTGTTTTGGAATGGAGCCAAGTGTCCGGTTTTTGGTATCTGCTTCCTGGCCAAATCTGATAAGAATCGTATGTGTACATACAAAGTAAATTCTCACTCTGACAACGAACTGCAGCTTGAGAAAACTTCCACTTTTTTTATTTCAAGCTTCATTTATATATGGTTCTGAAAAGCATATTCAAACACATGATCACACATGATCATGAATATTCAACATTCTCATTAATATGTAATATTATTCTTGTGACGTTCTGATTTGTAAGCTATTAACTATTTCGTGTTCGGATGGTGCGAAGGGTAAAGCAATGCTGATGTTTGATGTCTGGTATCTGTCTTGTTCTTCTGTTCTGCGGTTTTTCTGTGGTTCTTAGGGACTTTTTCACCATTCTAATTTCAGCTTGTTTTGCAGACCGATTTCTCATTTTCCTTCAAACCATGTGACACATGTCTGATAGCATCATATGAGCAAGGGGGTGCAAGGGTTGTATATAGTACTTATGAATTATGATTATGTATGATTATTCCTATAGCAATCAATAACATATATGCATATGTGATATATAGAATATATATGTGATATAGAGCATGTGTTTTAATCTGTCCCTGTTTTAATCTAAGATTCCCCACCCCAGGGTGAGCGGAGTCTAAGGTCCAGAGGTAACACTCTGTACTCTGGCCGAGATAGTAGCAGGCCTTCCCGGATTTCCTCCCTGAGGCCTGCTACAAATGCAAATGAACCTTTTATAGTGTGGGGTGGGACTATGAACACTGAGCCATGATTGGCTAAAGTTATCATGACTTTGTCCAATCAGAGCTCTGACAGTGCTATGTGCCATGACTGGATAAAGCATTGTACCTGACCAGTGGTCAGGTGCATTTCTTCATTCAATTAGGGCCTAGAATGCACTGTGTAGCACGCAGTGCACTGTGCATCGCTCGGTATGCGATGTTTGGGTTGAACCTATGCCAAAATTATGATCTGCCCGAATTGACCACCATACACTATTGGCAAGTAGAACATACATTAAATAATGTTACATATCACAGAAGAAACACAGAATGTAACCACAGGTTTTGCAAGTCATATGAGTTGTCAACATGCCATACATTTAGAGTGCAGTCAGGCACCATGGTAAAATATCTTTATGTTCATAAATTACTTCCATTAACATCAAGTATTGTTAATATGAATCAATCAAGATGTCAGTGTGGGAGAACCTTTATCCAGGTGTTATCAAATACCTTTTTGCTGTTTTAATTAAAACCTTAGTATAACCAATGATCAATGCCATATAGGCAGAACTAGAGTCTAGTCCTAGTAGGGGTCCAATTAATTCATAAAGGAACCCTGGAAGCTGTTGACAACTTGGATTTAGGGTTATATTGTGACATATACTTTGATAAGTGAATTAGGGTCAAGAAGGAGCTATGTAATATATACAATTAGGTAAGCTTCAGAAAACCAGAAATATTTAGAAAAAAAAATATTTATGAGGCAAAAGTGCCTTGTCCAGCTTACCATGACCCAAGGGGCCTACATCAATCATCTAGGAGGTTTTCCAAAGATATGTGTCACAAATTGGGAATCTGCTCCCACTAGGAGTGGAGAGGCTCACCGGGATTTGCAGTTGTTGGGTGGATGGTGGTGAGAAACACAGCATGAAAACATAGAAGACTTGGCTGGCTACTTTCTTAGCAATGGTGAGAGTGTTAAGAAGGGCCAAGAAGCAATGTCTAAGACATTGCCTGGTCTTCACCAGAGCTTCTAGAGGTGAGCTTCTCTGCAGGTGGTGTCCAAATTGCAATCCTCCATTTAACCCGATCAGGCCACAGCCAGAGAGTGGGTTCACAGATTAACAATCAGGAGACTATGGTAAAACACAGAGACACATAGGAGACATATGGGTTGGGAGTGCAGCTGCAAATAATGAGGAACTGCCAGAGACACAGAGAATCAGAGTAGACAAGCAGGAATTAACTGAAGTACAGAGGGGAAGAGAGACAAGACACTGGCAGGAATTTACAGGATCACTAAGGTAAGAAATAGACCAGGGAACATGAAGAACATGGGCACAGACACAGGGTCACAGGAAAGGATACACAAGACTGGTAGCACAAGGAATACTGAGGAAATACAAATAAACACATAGGAAATGCTTGCTAAATAACTGAGGTTCACAGGGGAAATCACAAGGAGCACAGAGACAACACAGAGGGTCTGTCACCTAGTGTACAGTATAAACACATTGCTTGAACACTAAGGCCGCGTACAGACGAGCATACATGTATGATGAAACCGGTCCGCCGGACCGTTTTCACCGTACATGTCTGCCCGGGGATTTCTGTATGGTGGCTGTACTCACCATCATACAGAAATCCGCGCGTAAACAATACGCGGGGCGTGTCCGCGCCGTCGCCGCGACGATGACACGGCGACGTGGGCGGCCCTGCCAGTTAAATTCTTCCACGCATGCGTCAAAGTCATTTGACGCATGCGAGGGATGGCGGGCGCTCGGACATGTACGGTAGGTCTGTACAGTGTGCCGGAAGTGGGGTGGTAGACTTGGTGCGTTGGTGGTAGCTGAGCAGATGTGGTACACTGATGACAGCTGAGGGTCAGGTAACTGCTGACAGGAAGTTCAGGGTTTGCAAACAGGAACCAAAGACAAGTCCAGGGGCACAGGCCGTGGGTCAAGGGCTGGAGAAGGCAAAGAAAGTCCGAAGGTACAGGCCAGGGTCAAGGGGCAGGAGACAGCAGCAATCCAAAGTACGTAAGCCAAAGGGTCAGAAGTTCCGGGTGAGAGGAGAGTGGTCAGGAAGTCCGGGTCAATGCAAGGAGATGTGGCAGCAGGTAAACACACTAAAGCTGATGACAAACCAGCAACCTGTCCAGGGAAAGCTGCTGGTTTAAATAGGGGCGTCAGGCCTCTGATTTTGCCCTAGGGCTGCCGCGTGTGCGCCTGTGCGTGCGCATGTGTGCGCGCAATTCACGCACAGGCATGCGCCATAGCGCAATTCCACCGCGCATGTGCGCGAATCTGTCCGAAGAAGAACTGGTACCCTGACACATACTTATGCAGTTACCTCCTTAGAAAAAGGGATTGCTCTCCTGAAGGAATGGGGCATTCTTCCTGACCAAGATGGCGAAAACCCTACCACTAGCACCCTGTGCCAAATTGAGCGAGAGTGGAAATAAGTAAGTACAAAAAATGCAAGATCTCACGCATGAATAGGTCCGGATGGTCTACTTTAGCTCCCTAGTCCCTGAAAAAAAGTGTCAGGGACTGTACGGTTGAAATTATCCCCCAGTAATACTTGGATGCATAATGCTGCCTATGGGTGACTTTCACCCTCTGTTCATTACACCACGTCAGATGTTTCATATTTTTTTTACATGTTACACTGTTTTCTTCTTTTTTATCTTTCTACTTTATTTTCTAACTTTTTGGATGTTGGCAGAGCTAAGAAGAATGAAGGGCCACTTCAGCAACTATCAAACCAAGACATACACAACTAAAATGAGACTTCCTCTCGGATCACCCGCAGTAGAATGGACAACAAAAATGTTGCGCAATGTGAGTACATTCTCAAGTTTCCCAGATATAGAACGCTATTGATATTAGCAACTCTGATCTCAACCACTAGAGGGAGCCTACATATCACAAAAAATGATCCTTATATTACCCAAGCGATTACAATAACCACAAGATATGACACTTAATGTAATTTCCATTAACATCAAAGGGCTCAACTACCCTGTGAAATGCAAATCTTTATGGAAAGAAGCTCTTTCGAACCATAGCAATATATTATATGCACAAGAGACTCCCTTTAGCTCACTAGCCCCACCTAAATGCATGTATAAGAATTACCCCTGTGTTTTCACTGCAAATGCAGACTCAAAAACCGAGGGGGTTTTTATCGCCATCAAGGACTCAGTGGCGTTCACACTCCAAGAAGAAATAAAAGACCCATATACACTGTACTGTAGCTGTAATAATGACACTGGCTGGGAGCGGAAATTACATCTAGGGCAGGGGTAGGCAACCTTAAAAATGTGGAGATTTACCTGAACAACATAGGAGAAGTCAAAGATCACCAAGCACAGTGAGCACAGTGTCACCTCCTCACACCTGATTTAAACATTCTAATTGATTTACTACCACATCAAAATCGCATGCATTGCACGGCAATCATTGCACGGCAATCAATGGTTTAAATCAGGTGGTGAGGAGTAGTGATGAACGAACATCCGACGGGACTGTTCGCGAACGCTAACCGCGAACAATCGCAAATGTCTGCGAATCGCAAGTTCGCGGAGGTCCCCATTGACTTTAATGGCAGGCGAATATTGAAAACCTTCAGGTCATATTTGCAGCCACAAACTACTTACTAGCTGTGCACAAATAGTCCCACAACATGGACACTGACCTACCAGAAGTATTAAGTGAAAAAACGGATACATAAGTAAGTGTCGGCCATTACAGGCCCTAAAAATTAGCCCACAGGCGTTCACCTGACAGCAAACAACCTTGTAATCTGTGGCTGGTGGTACATTAGGTATTCAATGGATACAGAAGTAAATGTCTGTCATTACAGGCACCAAAAATTAGCCCATGGCCACAGGCATTCACCGGACAGCAAACAACTTTGTATTCTGTGGCTGGTGGTACATTAGGCATTCACCGGATACAGAAGTAAATGTTGGCCATTACAGGCCCCAAAAATTAGCCCACGGCCACAGGCATTCACCGGACAGCAAACAACTTTGTATTCTGTGGATGGTGGTACATTAGGCATTCAACGGATACAAAAAAAAATAGCCCACAGGCATTCACCAGAATTTGAATGAAACATGGTCTACTGGTCACATGTGTTGAATTCCTCCGAGATCCATGCTTCATTCATTTTTATAAATGTGAGGTAGTCAACACTGTTGTGAGCTAGGCGAGTACGCTTATCGGTCATGACCCCCCCTGCTGCGCTGAACATCCTTTCGGACAGGACACTGGATGAGGGGCAAGCGAACAGTTCCATTGCAAATTGTGCAAGCTCTGGCCAGAGGTCAAGCCTGCCCACCCAGTAGTCCAGGGGTTCATCACTTCTCAGTGCGTCCAAATCGGCCTTAACCCGATGTAGTCGGACACCTGTCGGTCTAGGCGTTCCTTGATGCTGGATCCGGAGGACAGCTGTTGATGGGTTGGCTGAAAGAATGATCTCATATCATTAGTGACTAAGAAATCGCCAAACCGCCCTCTTCTTGCAGGCGCTGTTGGATTGGTACCCGAAACTGTTTCTCTGTGGAAATTCCTCTGCCAGCGGACGCAAAAAGCAGAATGCAGCATTTCTCGAAGCAAGGCCTGGAAGTGCTTCATTCTGATAGCCCTCTGTGATGGTGGTAACATTTCTACCATGTTTTGTTTGTACCGGGGGTTTAAGTATGGGTCCTTGCCGTTTATGCTTTTTTTACGGGGGTTCCTCTTAAAACACCGGAGCATGAAGGCTCCCATTTGCACTAAACTGGAAGCGCTGTACTGGCCTGGCTCATGCTCATCATCCAGGATGTCGTCCTTGTTCTCTTCCCCCCATCCACGGACAACACCAGGGATCCCAGAAAGGTTTAAAGCATGCTCTTCTTGCTCCTCCTCCTCTGACTCCTCTTCAGACTCCCGTTGTTGACTTGTCTCAGGTGGACTCGCCCCCCCGGGAATTCATCCAGCATTGCGACTTCCTCATCTTCCTGCTCCTGCTCCTCAATGGATTGATCAATGACACAATGCAATGCACGCTCCAGAAAGAAGACGTATGTCACTGATGGCACCCTGGCTGCAACTGACCAGTTTGGTGATCTCATTAAATGGCCACAGAAGTCTGCATGAGTCGCGCATGAGCAGCCACTGGCACGGTGCGAAAAAAACAAGCTCCCCAGAACCTGTCCTGCCACTTATGTGGACCTGTTAAGTAGCGATTTGTGTCGCTAAACGCTGTCTCTGCTGGAAACGCAAACCTTTCCCTACACTGACAAAAAGTATATGAATGTATTACACACCTATATACTAGAGCAAGTAGCACACCTATACCAGTCATTAAAAGGACTTTTGTGGACCTTTTAGATAGCTATTTGAATGAATACAGCATGTCCCTGCTCCAAACACAGCACCCTTTCCCTACACTGACAAACAGCAGAATGTAAGATGGCCGCCAGATCAGGTCTATTTATAAGGTAGGCGGTATGTCCATGTGCTGAAATGTCTCAATTGGCTGTCCTGCACCACCTGATGGATGTGTCATAGGTCAAAGTTCTTACCCATGTAACATTGCGGACTGCGGCGAACATCGCCAGATGTCCGACGGTTTGGAGGACCGCCAACAATGAAAGTTTGCCGGGAAACGACCGCCTGGCGAATCGGCAGGCCATCTCTATCACCTGTCAAATATATCTATTGCCTCCTCATCACCTGTCAAATACACTTGGATTGCTTTTCAGAGGAGTAGCAGTGCCTGCTGCACTTGTGAATGAGCCCTTAGTTGCATTCCGGCAGTGGCACCCTTAGGGCACATTCACACGTAAAGTTGGGGGTGGTAAATCCCTGGGGTGGAGTCATGGTTCAGTGTGAAAGCAGCCCTATACTATTATGCTCAGTGTATTACTTCACACTGACCTGAAGATCTCTTCTTTCCTGCTGCTGGCACCACTCTGGAGACCGCTAGCCAGGATAAGAGGTGGCATGTAGTTGGTATCACTCTTCATGGGACAGGAGCCAGCACTACAGAGGAGACATTGGCTTATGTAGCTCTTGCACCCTACTACAGCTCCAACTTTACAAGTAGTACCTCTGCATTGCACTCTGTTTGATGCTCTGAAATGGATGGTCAGCAAGCCTAGACCACGATCTACCAGCCACCTATCTGAAAAATACTGGTAGATTATGATCTACAAGTTGCTGACCCCCGATCTCAGGTGTTAAAAGGGTTCATTTGTGCCCCTGCTTGCCATGCCTATTACTAAATACCTTTGACTGTCTTTCCAAAAATAGGTAATTTGGGAAATATTTGTACCGTTCTGGCATTTGTTGTCCTCAAGAAATTAGATAGTCCATCAGTACATCAGGATTGATCAATTTTCAGATATATATACCATAGTTTGTGGACTCTATACCTTTCCCACAAGACTAAAAAAGAAACACTAATTTGGGTTATTTTCACCAAAGAAATGTAGCAGTATATATCCTGGCTAGAGATGAGCCGAACACCCCCCCAGTTCGGTTTGCACCAGAACATGTGAACAGGCAAAAAATGTGATCGTTAATTCAATATATGAGTGCACAAAATCTATAAAAGCATAGCTCTTTTTTCCTAATCCACTTCTTGGTTGACTGCATGAATTTTGGCTGTTTTTTCCATTTGAATTTCTGTTGTTTTTCCATGTTTTGAATAAAGACATCGTTTTTTGAGGAGTGCAGCGATCCAGGATTTTTCTTTCATCTCATGGTAATTGAGCACAGCCTGCACCCTCTTGGTTTGTTGGGACGGAAGCAATGGGGATTGATTGTTTTTAGAGTGGTATACTTTTCTTCAATCCCATAGTGTAGGCGTAAAAAACGAGGGGATTTATTTAAAGGATAAAAGTTGAACAGCATAAAAATACTCTCATTCATAGAGAGTAGTACAAAAGTCCGTATGAATGTCAGACCACCTAAGGCCGTTTAGCGCATGCGCAATGCGAGTGTGTCTGCCCGACGATCGTTTCGTCATAATAACATCATCAGGGGCACACGTGCGCCATTGCGCACACGCTATTTAACAGCCCAGAAGATGAGTGGGGCTAACTTATTGGATGGAGGCGGGAGTGAAACGGAGCATATGATGGGCTGATATAACCCCTTTATTATGACTGGGAATCATCATGCCATCTTGTGGTAAAAAAGCGTATTACCGCTCAAAGAATAATAAGCTGATATGTCCACTCAATTATAAATGGAAATTATTGTGCCATCTTGTGATTAAAAAAGGGTATTGCCGCTTAAAGAAAAACAGTAAACCAAAGGATTCCCATTGATCCTAATATTATATATAGGTATATTCCTTGTTGTGGAATTAAGCTTTTTAGCTTAGTGAACAGTTTCAGCATAAGTGTGGATATTTAATACTCATTCTGAGCAGAATATAAGCATAAAAATATGAGTATAAAAAATATAAGCATAAAAATGCATATATGGGGGTATAAATAAACACAAAATGCCATGGAGATTAAATGTCCTACACAGAGTGCTGTGGGAAGTAAATAACCCAAATGCCATATAATGGTAAAAGTACAATAAAGACTATAAAAAATTAAAACACATTAATATAATACAAATAAAAAAGAATAGATAATGAAATAAACCCTGGATTTTGGAGTTAACTCAAACATGAGTGAGACCCTCAGCTGTTATTGATGAAGCAGTTGATGTCCCACTCAACGTTGAGTCCCCCAGGTACATGACAGCCCAACTTATGTATCCAGTTAGTTTCGGCCCTGGAGATTGATCTTTTGCTATTACTACCTCTCCAATGGGGAACATATTTCTCCAAGGCTATGAAACAGTCCCCTTGGGGTCCTTGCTGTGTTTTAAGTCGTAATGTTTGGACACATTATGTTTGTCAAATCCTGCCAGGATATTGGTGATGTGTTCCCCCCATCTGACCTGTACTTTACGCGTGGTGCGTCCCACGTATTCTAACCCACAGGGGCACCTTAGAAGGTACACTACACATTTAGTACTACAGGTTATGAAAGTTTTAATTGGGTAGGTTTAACCAGTGCCTGTAGAAGTAAAATCAGTGTATCGTCTTCCTTGAAGGGCATTGATTTTGCAGGCCCTGCATTTTTTGCAGGGGTAAAAGCCCTTAAAGTCACCAGAAAACATAGGTTGGGACGGGATATGTAACACATTGGGTTACTCCTGAGGACGTTCACAACGAAACGTACGTCAGGGCGGTACCTAACCACGCACGCAAATTCGTCACTTCCTGCACCGCTGGTTCCTATCACTGCTGAGGTGGAACGCACGCTGGGGACACGAGAGCGGCATACAGTGCCCAGGATCCTAATTTTGTTCCAACGCGATTGAGCCTCAGTGCCGGGTTTGAGGCACCCTAAACGGTAGGCTCCCTCTGCATATATTCTTTTAAATTGTCTGGCACCGTTCTGTTTTACATGCATATATCGGGTTAACAACTACTGCAGCAACTATTACTGCCAGGACGCATTTTGACCATACAGGTGATCCTGTCAAAAGCTTTAAATGTCCCCTTCTTTGGTATCAAACTAAGGGGCATTTTCATCTGGTAAGAAACCATCTCATTCATTCACTTCGGGTGTCTGCTTAAATGGTGAAGGTGGAACACTATTTGATTTGTTTGGAAGCACACAATTTTCTTCAAACCTTGAGGACTATTTATGCAAATTTTTTCAATTTCATGTTTACATGCTCTAATTGGACTTGTTCACACTAGTCTAATTCACATAATCTGTTTGGCACAGGAATCTGAGCAATCACCAGTGCCACACAGCTCAGTATTGAAGGACTTTTTTACTAGATCATCTAGTATCTTTAGGTGTTTTAGCACTGTAAACTTGCATATTGTTTACTTTCAATTATGTATTAACACTAGTACTAGCGCACCCACCCCCCATATTTTTTCACTGTTATAACCATCGATTATTTTGGGTAGCAGCTTTTTTTATATTTAAGTTAATTTAAATGTATTTATTGGCGCGAGATACCACATACACAACACATTGGGTGCCAATGAGTGTCTGAGGTTTGGGGCACCCCTGAAAAGAACTCTAGGGTTAGTGGTTAGAAGAGGGCCCAGAATCCTGTCATTCTTAATGACTGGCCAGTGCTTTTTGATGATTCTTTTAATGGCCCAGTGCTGGCTTGAAAAGGTTGCTATAAATGCCAGGCCAAAATCTTCCCTAATGATGGCCTCTGGTGGTTTGTCAACCAAGAGGCTGCAACGATCTCTATGGCCCACTTCTCTGATAGTAAGATCAAGGTTTGCCCCATCATAGCCTTTAGCTAGAAATCTGGATTTTAGAATCTCTGCTTCTCTATAGAATTCATTGGGGTCCGTGCAATTTCGTCTGAGACGCAAAAATTGACCCTTAGGGACCGCTTTCAACCATGAAGGATGGTGACATGAATCAAGTGGTATGTAACCATTTCTATCTGTGGGTTTAAAGAATGTCGATGTGACAACCCTGCCCTCAATGATGGAAGTATCTAGGTCCAAGAAGTGAATCTTGCTAGAGCTTTTTTCGTGGGTCAGGACAATACCCCTATCATTGGAATTAAGGATGGAGATGAATGAATCAACCGAGTCCCCATCGCCATCCCAAATACACAAAACGTCATCGATAAATCTTCTCCAGAAAATGAGATTTGGTGATCTATCAAGGAGTATAATGTCCTCCTCCCACTTGGACATAAAAAGGTTGGCCATACTGGGGGCAAATTTGGCCCCCATGGCCACACCCTTTATTTGTCTGTAGTGGGTACCATTATGCCAGAAGTGGTTATGCTCCATAGCAAAATCAAGTAACTCCATCACAAATCTACAGTGTGTATTAGTTAAAGGGGAATTCTGTGACAAAAAATATTGAACCGCTTCATGCCCTAGATGGTGGGAGATGGACGTATACAATGATGCCACATATACTGTGACCAGCATATAGGTGGATTTCCACTCAATGCTGTCAAGAAGATTTATGACATGTTTAGTGTCTTTTAGAAATGAGGTGGTGCCCATCACCAGTGGTTGCAAGTAAAAATCAATATACTTGCCTGTTCTTGAGGTTATGGAGTCAATACCACTGATGATGGGCCTCCCCGGAGGGTTTAACAGGGTTTTGTGTATTTTTGGTAAAATATACATCACCGGTAGCCTCGGTGCTAGAGGGATTAGATGTTCTTTTTCTTTTTGGTTAAGGATACTGTAACGGTCACCACCGTTTACGACCTTCCATCCCAGTCACGACAGCTTATCGACACTCCAACCGACAGGACCCGATCCCATTTCATTTGCCCAGAATCAAGACGAGACACAGCTCTGTGCTTGTTCCAAATGTAAAGACAACTTTAATGGTTTCTTCTCAGCTTTTTATACAGTACAAGCATGTGACAGTATTCAAAGGGACAATGAGATCTCCACCCCCCTAATCACACACTAAGGCTAATTACTTAAACATTCTAGACAGGTCGGCACCGGCCTATAATTATCATGTCTAATCACTGCACATTCCTTAAACAGCATAACAAACAAACCCATCACACACTGAGTTTCCTAGGCAGACGTTCCGTCTCCGCATGCAGCTTGACACCTATTCACACCTCTGAGCATCAATAGGTTTTAGACAGTGTTATCACACAATTAAAGGCCTTTCAAAAGCCAGCCTTATTTAACATATTAACAGTCTTCAGAGAGAGATGAGTAACTATTGACTGGTTGGGGTCACAATTAACCAACATCTTGCAGTGTCTCAAAATCCTGCAATACGAACTATCAGTGATGTCAAATCTCATGTAATACATGAATTATGATTCACTTGCCACTCCATGCCCAAAGGGCGTAGAGTGGACTCAGACCCAAGAGTTATCAGTGACGCTGACACAGGAGTATCCTCCATCCTCACAAAGTCTTTGGGTGTCAAGGGTCATTCCGTTACAGATACCCATATCGTAACCCTTCAAAATGAGAGCTTTCAACTCTCGTTTGAAGGGTATAGTAGGGTTCATAGGAAGGATTGGGTAGGTTTCAGAGTTTGATAGAATTCTCGTCATCTCTGCTAGGTAAGAGGTTTTGTCAAGAATGACAATAGCCCCCCCCCCCTTATCTGCAGGGCGTACTACAATGTCCTTGCTTTCACACAGAGATTCCATTCCTGTTTTTAAATTGGGATGAGGTTGAACGGGTTTGACCCTTAGTTCTTCGAGATCTTTCAGTAATAGATCTCGAAAGACATCTAAATTTGGAGCCTGGGTACTAGCTGGATTAAACAGAGAGGTATTAGCCATCCCTGAGTGCATAACCATAGGATTTTCTCTGAGTAATTGTCTAGCAGGGTTGCTTAGGATGTATCTCTTTATATTAAGTTTACGAGTGAATTTCTGTATATCAACAAATGTCTTAAAACTTGTTCAGATTCTGTGATGGAACAAATTTCAGACCCTTGTTCAGAGTTGTCAACACATCTGTAGTGAGTTGCTGTGAGCTAAGGTTAATGATACCATTATTCACTAGGTCCTCCTCTGCCTGTTTGGGGTGTAGTTTCCTCTCCCCTCTGCACCCTCTCTTGCGTCCCCATTTTTTTTGGTTTTGGTTTTGGGTTGCTGCCCGAAAATCCCAAGCAGAGAGATTTGTCCCATGCTCATTTTGACATGAGCGGGACAGCTCGTGACTGTCACCAGCATTCAGAGACCTTCCCTGGGTTTTACTCATTAAGGGTGCAAATCTATTATTAACCACATTGGTATGACCATTGGAATTGTCATTCCTGGTGTGGGAGTAGGCTCCTTGTTTGGAGTAGTCAGTTCTCTCTGAACGATGTCTCCAAGCCGGTAATTGGTGGCGATTAGGGCGGGGGGATTGTTTCTACCATTTCCTCTGCTCCTGGTATTAGGGTAATGTTGGGGACCCCTTCTACCGGAACCAGGGGTTTGTGGGGGTTGGTGAATATATTGTGTCCCCTGTTGATTGGAGTGATCCCCAGGTTCAGATCCCCTTTGATCAGTAACAGCTGGTTGTGATCCTGCTGTATTTCCAATTGATGAAGGGGGAGCAGTAGTGACCTGCCATTTAAAGACCACTTTATCTTTATAGTCCTCCAAATCCCTATTGTATTTTTTCTTTTTCTTTATTCTTTGTTCCATTTCTTCCTTAATCAAAATGGCTTTTAGCGCATCTGATTTATGTGAGTAATCAGGATCCGATTTGTAAGGGGTAAGTTTGTTTTTGATGATATCAATCTCATAATCAAGCGTAGCAAGCTTTCTTTTTTTCTTTGCTATGAGAAATTGTAAAAAGTTAACCCCTGCCTCATTTCCACTCAATGCTGTCAAGAAGATTTATGACATGTTTAGTGTCTTTTAGAAATGAGGTGGTGCCCATCACCAGTGGTTGCAAGTAAAAATCAATATACTTGCCTGTTCTTGAGGTTATGGAGTCAATACCACTGATGATGGGCCTCCCCGGAGGGTTTAACAGGGTTTTGTGTATTTTTGGTAAAATATACATCACCGGTAGCCTCGGTGCTAGAGGGATTAGATGTTCTTTTTCTTTTTGGTTAAGGATACTGTAACGGTCACCACCGTTTACGACCTTCCATCCCAGTCACGACAGCTTATCGACACTCCAACCGACAGGACCCGATCCCATTTCATTTGCCCAGAATCAAGACGAGACACAGCTCTGTGCTTGTTCCAAATGTAAAGACAACTTTAATGGTTTCTTCTCAGCTTTTTATACAGTACAAGCATGTGACAGTATTCAAAGGGACAATGAGATCTCCACCCCCCTAATCACACACTAAGGCTAATTACTTAAACATTCTAGACAGGTCGGCACCGGCCTATAATTATCATGTCTAATCACTGCACATTCCTTAAACAGCATAACAAACAAACCCATCACACACTGAGTTTCCTAGGCAGACGTTCCGTCTCCGCATGCAGCTTGACACCTATTCACACCTCTGAGCATCAATAGGTTTTAGACAGTGTTATCACACAATTAAAGGCCTTTCAAAAGCCAGCCTTATTTAACATATTAACAGTCTTCAGAGAGAGATGAGTAACTATTGACTGGTTGGGGTCACAATTAACCAACATCTTGCAGTGTCTCAAAATCCTGCAATACGAACTATCAGTGATGTCAAATCTCATGTAATACATGAATTATGATTCACTTGCCACTCCATGCCCAAAGGGCGTAGAGTGGACTCAGACCCAAGAGTTATCAGTGACGCTGACACAGGAGTATCCTCCATCCTCACAAAGTCTTTGGGTGTCACGGGTCATTCCGTTACAGATACCCATATCGTAACCCTTCAAAATGAGAGCTTTCAACTCTCGTTTGAAGGGTATAGTAGGGTTCATAGGAAGGATTGGGTAGGTTTCAGAGTTTGATAGAATTCTCGTCATCTCTGCTAGGTAAGAGGTTTTGTCAAGAATGACAATAGCCCCCCCCCCCTTATCTGCAGGGCGTACTACAATGTCCTTGCTTTCACACAGAGATTCCATTCCTGTTTTTAAATTGGGATGAGGTTGAACGGGTTTGACCCTTAGTTCTTCGAGATCTTTCAGTAATAGATCTCGAAAGACATCTAAATTTGGAGCCTGGGTACTAGCTGGATTAAACAGAGAGGTATTAGCCATCCCTGAGTGCATAACCATAGGATTTTCTCTGAGTAATTGTCTAGCAGGGTTGCTTAGGATGTATCTCTTTATATTAAGTTTACGAGTGAATTTCTGTATATCAACAAATGTCTTAAAACTTGTTCAGATTCTGTGATGGAACAAATTTCAGACCCTTGTTCAGAGTTGTCAACACATCTGTAGTGAGTTGCTGTGAGCTAAGGTTAATGATACTATTATTCACTAGGTCCTCCTCTGCCTGTTTGGGGTGTAGTTTCCTCTCCCCTCTGCACCCTCTCTTGCGTCCCCATTTTTTTTTGTTTTGGTTTTGGGTTGCTGCCCGAAAATCCCAAGCAGAGAGATTTGTCCCATGCTCATTTTGACATGAGCGGGACAGCTCGTGACTGTCACCAGCATTCAGAGACCTTCCCTGGGTTTTACTCATTAAGGGTGCAAATCTATTATTAACCACATTGGTATGACCATTGGAATTGTCATTCCTGGTGTGGGAGTAGGCTCCTTGTTTGGAGTAGTCAGTTCTCTCTGAACGATGTCTCCAAGCCGGTAATTGGTGGCGATTAGGGCGGGGGGATTGTTTCTACCATTTCCTCTGCTCCTGGTATTAGGGTAATGTTGGGGACCCCTTCTACCGGAACCAGGGGTTTGTGGGGGTTGGTGAATATATTGTGTCCCCTGTTGATTGGAGTGATCCCCAGGTTCAGATCCCCTTTGATCAGTAACAGCTGGTTGTGATCCTGCTGTATTTCCAATTGATGAAGGGGGAGCAGTAGTGACCTGCCATTTAAAGACCACTTTATCTTTATAGTCCTCCAAATCCCTATTGTATTTTTTCTTTTTCTTTATTCTTTGTTCCATTTCTTCCTTAATCAAAATGGCTTTTAGCGCATCTGATTTATGTGAGTAATCAGGATCCGATTTGTAAGGGGTAAGTTTGTTTTTGATGATATCAATCTCATAATCAAGCGTAGCAAGCTTTCTTTTTTTCTTTGCTATGAGAAATTGTAAAAAGTTAACCCCTGCCTCATTGAAGTATTTAAACCATTCGGCTAATTCACGGTCATCTTTTTGGGGATTAATCTCCCATCTAAGACTCTGAGGGACCATGTCAGCTTTGACATATTTCTCTAAATATGCTATATCCCAACGAGTATGAAGTTCAATGACACTGAGATTTTTTAGTTTGAAGAAACAACCAATCAAATCGTCTCTGGGGTCATCACTACCATCAAAAACTCCTACAGTGTTAAGGGCAATTTGTGATCTGTAATCAAAGATATCCATTATGGATGCACCAGCAGCAAATTTGGTATATCAAAAATAAAAATGTGTAAAAGGAAGGGAAAAGGGGATGGGAAAAATTTGCGCTTAGTGAGAAAAAAAAAATATATTAGTGAAACAATTAAGATAAGGTCCTGGGAGGGACATCCTGCTGCTAAACACTACAACTTAGATATAAAGTGTGAAGAAAAATGTGCAAAAACAGTGTAGCGCTGGACAACAACATATACCTTATAAATCAATGTATAAAGCAACAAGTATAAACAGTGTTAAACTATAAGTGATAAAAGATCATTTGAACCTTAATTCAATATATGAGTGCACAAAATCTATAAATGCATAGGTTATTGTAACACTGTGCCAACAATGTAGCACTGAGCAAAACAAATAGAGTCCACATAAAAGAGCAGGGAGTAATTAACTCCAATTCAGGTGATGAAAAATGCAAGCACTAAAAGTCCAATTAGGAGACCCACAGGTGAGAAAGGAGGGAGATTCAGACATCAGTGACCCAACACCAGTAGGAATGAAGGCTTACCAGAAAGCCTGTGACTAATCCCTTTCAGGAGTAGTCTAAACAGGCATAGCAGGAGATTCACTTATAGTTTAACACTGTTTATACTTGTTGCTTTATACATTGATTTATAAGGTATATGTTGTTGTCCAGTGCTACACTGTTTTTGCACATTTTTCTTCATACTTTATATCTAAGTTGTAGTGTTTATCAGCAGGATGTCCCTTTCAGGACCTTATCTTAATTGTTTCACTAATATATATATTTTTTTTCACTAAGCGCAAATTTTTACCATCCCCTTTTCCCTTCCTTTTACACAAAAAAATTGATCGAACACGCAAACACCTTTAAAGTCTATGGGACATGAACATTAAAATTCAAAAGTGCTAATTTTAAATGTTAATATGCAAGTTATTGTCCTAAAAAGTGTTTGGGGACCTGGGTTCTATACCAGGGGACATGTATCAATGCAAAAAAAAGTTTTAAAAATGACCATTTTTCCAGGAGCAGTGATTTTAATAATGCTTAAAGTGAAACAATAAATGTGAAATAGGGGGTGTCTAAAGTATGCATGTAAAGTAGCTCATGTTTCCAATGTTTAGAATTGTTCCTGCACAAAGTGTAATTTCTGAAGGAAAAAAAGTCATGTAAAACTACTCCTGGCTATTTATGAATTGTTGGTCCCGGCAATACAGAGAAAAGTGATTGGAGAAAATGATAGGGGTCCCCCCCAGTCCATTACCAGGCCCTTTGGGTCTAGTATGAATATTAAGGGGAACCCCTGCCATTTTTTTCAATGACTTGTATTGCCAGGACCTGACAATTCATTAATAGCGCAAGTAGTTTTAAATTACTTTTTTTTCCTTCAAAAATGACATTTTGTGCAGGGAACCAAAATAAAATAAAAATGTGTGGGGTTCCCCCAAAAGTTCCATACCAGACCTTAACTTTAAGGGGAACTCTGCACCAAAATTAAAAATAAAGAAAAAGCGTGGGGTCCCCCCAAAAATCCATACCAGACCCTTTATCCGAGCACGCAACCTGGCAGGCCGCAGGAAAAGAGGGGGGGACGAGAGAGCGCCCCCTCCTGAACTGTACCAGGCCACATGCCCTCAACAAGGGGAGGATGTCCCCATGTTGATGGGGACAAGGGCCTCATCCCCACAACCCTTGCCCGGTGGCTTCTGCTTGGTAGTGTGTAATGTGGCTTAATATGTTGCATGAGCCTATGGAATCCAATGCCCTCCACAACAGAGAATGGCTGGTTGTCTAACATAATAAATTCCATAATTGTATCTGTAATGCCACGAGCTTGGGACTGTCACTTGTAAATTTTTAGTCTTTTAGAAGACTGTGGCCACAGATGGTGTTGAATTTGATGTGCTTGAGGCACTTTTTGGTAGCGGTACTGTTTTCTTGAATTCTGCATGCTGAACTGGATGACGTGTTTTCAGGTGGTGTATCAAACCTGTTGTTGAAAAATGCCTTGGCACTTATCAGAAACTTTAAAATATTTCCACATCACAGACATGGTCCACCTTTGCTAGTAGCGCAGAAGAATAGCATAGAATGATCTGAGGGGGGGGGAGGACTAAAATCTATTTTAAAACTAAACCCCAGGCTATAAAATAAAGAAAAATAAATCTAACCAATCATTTTTTAACAGTGCAGCTTTCTTGCCATGCAATGCAGTATATTTTCTACCAAAGAATAATATATATACTGTATATCATGGGTCTTCAAACTACGGCCCTCCAGGTGTTCAGGAACTACAATTCCCATCATGCCTAGTCATGTCTGTGAATGTCAGAGTTTTGCAATGCCTCATGGGATTTGTAGTTCCGCAACAGCTGGAGGGTCGCAGTTTGAGGATCCCTGCTATATGTATATATACATACACACACACAACATTGATTGATTGCATGCTATTTGTTCAAGATATTTAGTAGTATATTACTAGTATTGTCTACTACTACTAGTAAAAAAAAAAATCATGCACTTGTTAGTTTATAGTATAACAAAAACATACTACAGGGAGTGCAGAATTATTAGGCAAATGAGTATTTTGACCACATCATCCTCTTTATGCATGTTGTCTTACTCCAAGCTGTATAGGCTCGAAAGCCTACTACCAATTAAGCATATTAGGTGATGTGCATCTCTGTAATGAGAAGGGGTGTGGTCTAATGACATCAACACCCTATATCAGGTGTGCATAATTATTAGTCAACTTTCTTTCCTTTGGCAAAATGGGTCAAAAGAAGGACTTGACAGGCTCAGAAAAGTCAAAAATAGTGAGATATCTTGCAGAGGGATGCAGCACTCTTAAAATTGCAAAGCTTCTGAAGCGTGATCATCGAACAATCAAGCGTTTCATTCAAAATAGTCAACAGGGTCGCAAGAAGCGTGTGGAAAAACCAAGGCGCAAAATAACTGCCCATGAACTGAGAAAAGTCAAGCGTGCAGCTGCCAAGATGCCACTTGCCACCAGTTTGGCCATATTTCAGAGCTGCAACATCACTGGAGTGCCCAAAAGCACAAGGTGTGCAATACTCAGAGACATGGCCAAGGTAAGAAAGGCTGAAAGACGACCACCACTGAACAAGACACACAAGCTGAAACGTCAAGACTGGGCCAAGAAATATCTCAAGACTGATTTTTCTAAGGTTTTATGGACTGATGAAATGAGAGTGAGTCTTGATGGGCCAGATGGATGGGCCCGTGGCTGGATTGGTAAAGGGCAGAGAGCTCCAGTCCTACTCAGACGCCAGCAAGGTGGAGGTGGAGTACTGGTTTGGGCTGGTATCATCAAAGATGAGCTTGTGGGGCCTTTTCGGGTTGAGGATGGAGTCAAGCTCAACTCCCAGTCCTACTGCCAGTTTCTGGAAGACACCTTCTTCAAGCAGTGGTACAGGAAGAAGTCTGCATCCTTCAAGAAAAACATGATTTTCATGCAGGACAATGCTCCATCACACGCGTCCAAGTACTCCACAGCGTGGCTGGCAAGAAAGGGTATAAAAGAAGAAAAACTAATGACATGGCCTCCTTGTTCACCTGATCTGAACCCCATTGAGAACCTGTGGTCCATCATCAAATGTGAGATTTACAAGGAGGGAAAACAGTACACCTCTCTGAACAGTGTCTGGGAGGCTGCGATTGCTGCTGCATGCAATGTTGATGGTGAACAGATCAAAACACTGACAGAATCCATGGATGGCAGGCTTTTGAGTGTCCTTGCAAAGAAAGGTGGCTATATTGGTCACTGATTTGTTTTTGTTTTGTTTTTGAATGTCAGAAATGTATATTTGTGAATGTTGAGATGTTATATTGGTTTCACTGGTAAAAATAAATAATTGAAATGGGTATATATTTTTTTTTTGTTAAGTTGCCTTATAATTATGCACAGTAATAGTCACCTGCACACACAGATATCCCCCTAAAATAGATAAAAATAAAAACAAACTAAAAACTACTTCCAAAAATATTCAGCTTTGATATTAATGAGTTTTTGGGGTTCATTGAGAACATGGTTGTTGTTCAATAATAAAATGAATCCTCAAAAATACAACTTGCCTAATAATTCTGCACTCCCTGTACTAAATGATATCTCTCTCTTTCTAAATAGCAGATTAAACATGCATTACCCTGTTATATAGTATAGTAGTAGTAGAATGTACTAGTTACATACAACTGAATATCTCTCTAAATAGCATGAAATCAATCATTATTTTGTATTGCATTTTTATAGTACTAGCTTAACCGCTTCTCTACACGTCCCATAATCAAATGATGTCCACAGATGGGACCTCCCATCCTGGGTGGACATCATATGACGTCCTGGGCATCTAGGGGGCACGCGGCTGCTGCCGGCGGCGCGCTCCTGCAGCATTGCTTGGGACCCGGTGCGCGTGCCCAGCATCCGTGATGTCCACCAGGCACTCGCGATTGCCCGTGATTACAGCAGGACCGTGAAACTGTGTGTGTAAACACACAGATCGGCGTCCTGTCAGAGGTGAGGAGACCGATGTGTGTTCCCAGTACAAAGGAACACAGATAGTTCTCCTCCCCTTGTGTGTCCCCTTCCCCTACAGTTAGAATTACTCCCTAGGGAACATATTTAACCCCTCAAGCGCCCCCTAATGTTAACCCCTTGCCTGACAGTCACATTTACACAGTAATCAGTGCAGTTTTATAGCACTAATCACTGTTTAAATGTGAATGGCCCCAAAAATGTGTCAAAAGTGTCCGATGTGTCTGTCGCAATGTCACGGTCACAATAAAAATCGCAGATCGCCACCATAACTAGTAAAAAAAATAAAAAATAAAAAAATGCAATAAATCTATCCCCTATTTTGTAGATGCTATAACTTTTGCGCAAACAAATCAATATATGCGTATTGCGATTTTTTAACAAAAATATGTAGAAGAATACATATCAGCCTGAATTGAGGGAAAAAAATGTGATATTTATTAAATCAAAAAGTAAAAAATATTGTGTTTTTTTCAAAATTGTCACTCTTCTTTTGTTTTATAGCGCCAAAAATAAGAACCGCAGAGGTAATGAAATACCACCAAACGAATGCTCTATTTGTGGGAAAAAAGGATGTCAATTTTTGTTTGGGAGCCACGTCGCATGACTGCGCAATTGTCATTCAAAATGCGACAGCGCTGAAAACTAAAAATTGGTCTGGGCGAAAGAGGGTGAAAATGCCCTGTATTGAAGTGGTTAAGTTGGATGTCAGTTTAACCACTTCCAGACCTTAGGTGTTTTTCAGATTCGGTGTTTGCAAGACTAAAACATTTTTTTCTGCTAGAAAATTACTTAAAACCCCCAAACATTATATATTTTTTTTTTTCTAACACCCTAGAGAATAAAATAGTGGTCATTACAATACTTTTTGTCACACCGTATTTGCGCAGCGGTCTTACAAGCGCACTTTTTTTGGAAAAAATTCACTTTTTTGAATTAAAAAATAAGACAACAATAAATTTGGCCCAATTGTTTTATATATTTTGAAAGATAATGTTACGCCGAGTAAAATGATGCCCAACATGTCACGCTTAAAAATTGCGCCCGCTCGTGGCATGGCGTCAAACTTTTACCCTTAAAAATCTTGATAGGCGACGTTTAAAAAATTCTACAGGTTGCATTTTTTGAGTTACAGAGTAGGCCTAAGGCTAAAATTATTGCTCTCGCTCTAACGATCGCGGCGATACCTCACTTGTGTGGTTTGAATACCGTTTTCATATGTCGGCGCTACTCGCGTATGCGTTCGCTTCTACGCGCGAGCTCGTCGGGACGGGGCGCTTTAAAAAAATTTTTTTTTGCTTTTCGCATTTATTTTTATTTATTTTAGAATTTTTAACACTGAAAAAAAAAAAAAAAAAAAAAATTATCACTTTTATTCCTATTACAAGGAATGTAAACATCCCTTGTAATAGAAAAAAGCATGACAGGTCCTCTTAAATATGAGATCTGGGGTCAAAAAGACCTCAGATCTCATATTTGGGCTTAAATGCAAAAAATAGAAAAAAAATAAAAAATGTCATTTTTTCAAATGACCAAAAAAAAAATTTGTCTCTTTAAGAGGCTGGGCGGGACTGACGTTTTGACGTCACTTCCGCCCAGCCGAGCTATGGGGACGGGCGAAGGAGATTTTTCCTTCAGTCCCGTCCCCGCTCACCAGCCGACAGCATCCGATCGCCTCCGCCGCTACCGACGGCTCCGGTAAGCGGCGGAGGGCACGGGAGAGCGGCGGGAGGGGGGGGGGGGCCCTCTCCCGCCACCGATAACGGCGATCTCGCGGTGAATCCGCCGCGGAGACCGCCATTATCGGATTCCAGACCGCGCACCCTAAAGATGGATACCTCGGTTGTGACAGCAGCTGCTGCCGTTACCGAGATATCCGTCTTTAAAAATAGGACGTACATCGTCGTGCGCAGGTCTGGAAGTGGTTAAGAGGAAAGAGTTGGAATTATCTTCAGCAGCAATGCTCACTGGGGGAATAGTAGAAATAGTAGCCATTCTGGAGGGACAGTGCCCATTCTCCAATGCAGCCCTGTGTGCCCCTGTCTCCCGAGTCCCAATCACAGGGAGAGAGCTCCTGACTTTAGCGTCTCAACAATGAGGAATGTGCACCTTTTTTTCTTTCGTCAATATTATGTTTCGGCCGCCGAAATTTCGTTGCACCTCTAGAAAATATGCAGATTTTTTGGTGGCTAATTTTAGAGCTCTGCGAGATCTGCCACTTTTGTAGGAAGATGGTAATACGACTGATTACAATTGATTGAGGAAGAGATGTTAGGAATAGATCAGGAAGCAACTTTTATTTCCCAGTCCTTCTGTAACAGGTCAGATACATTTTCCCACCTAATACCAATCAAAGTATTACCACTTTTGTTTGAGTGGTAACTAAGAAAATATAATCCCTAAATATTAAAGGGGTTGTAAAGGTTTGTTTTTTATTTTCTAAATAGGTTCCCTTAAGCTAGTGAATTGTTGGTTCACTTACCTTTTCCTTTGATTTCCCTTCTAAATGTTTTTTTTTCTTTGTCTGAATTTCACACTTCGTGTTTCTCCTCAGTCAGCTTGCCCCCATTATCCAAACTGTTCTGGCTGTGGGTTAGTTGGTGTGCTAGCCCCCTCCCTTGGGACTACATCCCTGCGGGGAGATTCAAAGAATCTGACAGATGCTCAATGCCGCGAACACACGATAATTTTTCGGCATGTAAAAAACTACGTTTTTAAAAAATATCATTCAATTATCGTGTGTGGGCTTCACATCATTTTTCGGGTTCTGAAAAACGACAATTTTTTTTTTTTTAAACATTCTGCATTTTTAACCTTTTAAACAATGTAGTTTTTCGGGTTGTAAAAAATGATCATGTGTGGGCTTAAACGACGTTAAAAACCCGCTCATGCTCAGAGTCAAGTTATGGGACAGGAGCGCTCGTTCTGGTAAAACTACCGATCGTAATGGAGTAAGCACATTCATCACGTTGTAACAGACAGAAAAGCGCAAATCGCTTTTAAATACATGCAATCAGCTAAAGCAGCCCAAAGGGTGTCGCCGTTTGAATGGAACTTCCCCTTTATAATGCCGTTGTACGTGTTGTACGTTACCACGCTTTGCTAGAGCATTTTTTTTAACGATCGTGTGTGGGCAAGGTCGTTTTAATGATGAAGTTGGAAAAAACTTTGTTTTTTCAAGAGGCTGAAAAACATTGGTTTTTACAAGCCGGAAAATGATCGTGTGTACGCGGCATAAATGACAGCCTTGAACAAGTTGACAAAAATTTTGGCTGGTATTGTCCCATCTCCTCCCTGTTGATTCATAGCTTTCACAGCAAGTTTTATAGATTTGTGGCTGACGTTTTGGAGCAAGGTGACAATTTTCAAAACTACATGGGATTTTATCCATATTAGGTTTCTTAAAACTTCAATCATTTATGCTTTGAATAAAGTACACACACATTTGTTCGACTTTGTGAGGTTCATTATCTTGGATCAAGGTCAGATTTCCAAAAACCTTAGCCTTGAGGATACTATTTATTTCCTTAGGATGACTGATAAAATGACTATTCCAAAAGTGGCTCTGTTTGTCACTATTGATGTGGAGGCACTTTATAGTAGTATTCCACACCAGCAGAGACTACAAGTGGTGACCAAAACTCCGTATCAGTCTACCTCCAGGTGTAGGGCATAGCGGTGGGCACTTGATTAGAGTTGAGCGGACACCTGGATGTTCGTGTTCGGGTCCGAACCTGAACTTTAAAAAAAAAGTTTGGGTTCGACAACCCGAACCCGAACTCTGAACCCCATTGTAGTCAATGGGACACGGACTTTTAGAAAAAAAAATGCGCGGAGGTCCCCGCAAATTCAATAACCAGACCCTTTAGGTCTGGTATGGATATTAAGGGAAACCCCGCCGTAATTTTTTTAAAAAAATTACGTGCGGTTCCCCCTAAATATCCATAACCAGACCCTTCAGGTCTGGTATGGATATTAAGGGGAACCCCGTCGTCAATTTAAAAAAAAATGACGTGTGGTTCCCCCTAAATATCCATAACCAGACCCGTTATCAGAGCACGTTGACCTGGCCCGGCCGCAGAAAAGAGGCCCGGCCCCTCTTCCTGGGCTTCCCCAGTGACGTAGCAGAGGGTGCGTCAGAGGGTGTGGGGTCACGTGACGGGTGGCCCTGCCTCCCCTATATAAGTAATGTCACAGCTTCAGCGCGTCATTCTCTGGGCTGTGTCCAGCGGTGAGAGGAGGTCGGCGATGCTGCGCTCTGGATGGATGGATCTTCTCATTGCTGGAGATCACCCGCACCCGTCGCTGGATCAGGACAACGTTGGAGCAGGAAGCCGGGAACGAGTGGATTATCACCGCTGGAGTTTTTTTCTTTTTTTTTTATTAATAAAGGACTTTATTCTACGGTGTGTGTTTTTTTTTTACAAGAATTTACACTTCCTTCGTGAAATGGTAGGGGTACAGTGTACCCCATTACCATTTACTTTGTTAAAGGGGTCTTCCAGATTCTGATAAGCCTCCCGTCACCGGGCAAGGGTTGTGGGGATGAGACCCTTGTCCCCATCAACATGGGGACAAGGTGCTTTGGGGGGCACCCCAAAGCACCCTCCCAATGTTGAGGGCATGTGGCCTGGTGCGTTTCAGGAGAGGGGGGGCGCACTCTGTCCTTCCCTCTTTTCTGTGGCCGGCCAGGTTAACATGCTCGGATAACGGGTCTGGTTATGGATATTTAGGGGGAACCGCACGTCATTTTTTTTTTAATTGATGGCGGGGTTCCCCTTAATATCCATACCAGACCTGAAGAGTCTGGTTATGGATATTTAGGGGGAATCGCACGTCATTTTTTTTTAAATTGACGGCGGGGTTCCCCTTAATATCCATACCAGACCTAAAGGGTCTGGTTATTGAATTTGCGGGGACCTCCGCGCATTTTTTTTCCCCGAACTCCGAACCCGGACCCTGAACTTTTTCCAAATATTCGGGTTCGGGTCAGGGGTTCGGGAAAAACCCAAAGACCGTACCGAACCCGAACTTTACAGTTCGGGTTCGCTCAACTCTACATTTGATGTGTTCCATCCTAAATTAACCTCTTTCTGATTCAGAAATGAACGACCGCCCAAGGTGTGGGAGTGGGTTAGATGTTTTCAGATGAATGTACTGTATGACTATTTTCCACCAGGATCATGTTCTTGGGTTTTGAGATCTTTGTATGTACTGAAAGTTGTCTAAACATATTTTATTATGATAAGAAACTGGTGGATAATGGTTTACTGCACATGAGGAGTTTCCACCAAGATCCTATCATCAAATCAACCCTGTTGAGACTCTTTTGTAACTGTTCTGATGATAAAGATTTTATCAGCAGGCAGATTTATTACATCAGTGCTTCCTAGCAAAGTGCTATAGCCAAAAATATTTGAAAGAGACTTATTTGTAGGTTAGTATGATTGGGATATATTAGTTTTGTTTCAGAGCCTTTTTGGATTTTAGCATTTGTTTGCTGGCTTTCCCCTCCGCTCTCCCTGCCCTAGACAGGAGTAAGCATACATGGAAAATGTTTTTAAATCATGAACACAGGATATCCCTCACATACACTGTTGTTAATTGCTTATTTCATCATTTTGTAAGTAGTTAAACCCATTACATTATGATGTTGGTAATATGTTTGTGGGGGATTGTGTAAATCTGTGTGGTTCTCAGATTAATCTATCTTTACCATAAAGGTCCATCAGATTTCTCCTAAAGAAGATCAAGTCTCGAAACATGTCAGACAGTTGTGCATTATACTATCTGTAAGAAGGTATTTATGTGCCACCCTTCCTTTTTAGTGGGAATGTTCTTCAAATAATTATCTGCTCTATGTAATCTATATACTGGGGCAGATTCATATACAATGGTGCAGATTTGCACCGGCGTGGTGCATCATTTTTAGACTACACCGGTCCAGCGCGGAGAGGCAGTTAGGTGATTCAAGAAACTTTTTTTGTCTACGATGCCCCAGCGGGGCGGATTTTAGACGGCGTAAGGCGGGGTAAGGCCAACTGGGAGTCACCCTATGCTAATGAAGTGCCGACCGTGGTGCAGGGGTCACGCCGGGGCGCATCTTAGACCACACATGCTCAGTGACATCCAGGGGTAAATGCCCCAATCTGCACATGCTCAGAACTGCGCCCCGGCGTGATCCCTGAGCTACGCCGACCCACTACCAAAGCCCAGTCCATGAATCAGCCCAAACTTCCGCCCTTCAGGTGCAAATGTACTGAAGCTTTTTTTTTTCTAAGCTAGGTCGTTTGCATTGTGGTGGGGCAGTTATGGCTGATGAGGAATCCTCAGGTGGGCAGATGACCAATTTCAGCCCAGAGGAGAGGGCTGTAATTATTGAGGGCCTCTCCCAACATGGGGACCGCCTTTATGTGTTGTCCAGCAAGTGTTGTTGCTCAGTTCGTTTGTAACGCTGCTGCTTTAGCTGCTCTCCAGCTGACCTCTGCAAGTTTGGTGCAAAGTTACCCCTGCTTTTATGAGGTGTAACTTTGCACCGGAAATTTCAGCTCCGCTCACCGGGAGTAGCCTGCGCCGGACAAGCTTAAGTTGATGAATCGGCCCAAAAACCTCATTTGCATATTTAAAACAAAAAAAACCATGGCCACGCCAGATCGGACCAGCGTAAATCTGCACCAACGCCGCGCCGGCGTGGAAAGGTTACACCGAGGCGATGAAGTCTATTTGGAGGCGTAATCTGGTTCTCTGGGTAAGGCGCAGCGATCCGCCGGCGCAAATCTGCACTTACGCCGTGCATCTACCAAAAAAACGGTGTAAGTGCTTTATGAATCTGGCCCACTGTGTGTATATATATATATATATATATATATATATATATATATATATATAATGTGTGTGTGTGTGTGTGTATGCACACTGCGCTAGTTAAAAACACCTGTTTGTGCTGCCACTTAAGATTTAACCACTTGAGAGCCGTGCTATAGACGAAAGACGTCCACAGCGCGGTTCTCAATTGCCGGGTGGACGTCCCTGGACGTCCTTTTATGTGCATTCCCTGCGCGCTGCTGGGGGCGCGCAGCGGAGAAACACTGTGCCCGGCGCATCGCTGAGATGCCGATGCGTGTGCCTGGCGGCAGGTACCCACGATCGGCGGTGACAGCAGAGACGTGGAGCTCTGTGTGTAAACACAAAGCTCCACGTCCTGTCAGGGAGAGAGGAGACCGATGCTGTGTCCCTAGTCAGTCCCCCTCCACACACAGTTAGAACACACCCAGGGAATACATTTATCTCCTTCCTCACCCCCTAGTGTTAACCCCTTCCCTGCCAGTCACATTTATACAGTAATTAGTGCATTTGTATAGCACTGATCGCTGTATAAATGTGAATGGTCCCAAAATTGTGTCAAAAGTGTCGGATATGTCCGCCGCAATATCGCAGGCCTGACAAAAAGATCGCCGCCATTACTAGTAATAATTAAAAAATAAAAAATAAATCATAAATCTATCCCCTATTTTGTAGGCACTATAACTTTTGCACAAACCAATCAATATACGCAATTTTTTTTAACAAAAATATGTAGAAGAATACGTATCGGCCTAAACCGAGGGGAAAAAAATGGGATATTATTATAACAAAAAGTAAAAACTATTGTGTTTTTTTTTCAAAATGTTCTGTCTTTTTTTGTTTATAGCGCAAAAAAATTAAAATCGCAGAGATGATCAAATACCACCAAAAGAAAGCTCTATTTGTGGGAAAAAAATTATAAAAATATAATTTGGGTACAGTGTTGTATGACCGCGCAATTGTCATTCAAAATGTGTCAGCGCTGAAAGCTGAAAATTGGTCTGGTGCAATAAATTAATCTACAAATCTCCTAAGTATTAACATTGTGAAATGATCAACATAAAACACCCATTCATAATGAAAATACATAATGAAAAGTGTCCATATGGCATATCCAAATATATATATATATATATATATATATATATATATATATATATATATGCTCCAACATATGCAAATAAATATGGTAATACAATCCGACTTACAGTGATGAAAAGATAGTGAAACAAAATCTTGTTGATCCACCAAAATCCTTCACCAAAGTGATGTGTGCCAATTCCACTCCTTTAAAGTGGTTGTAAAGCTTCATTTTTTTGTTAAATGACAAACATGACATTATTACCTCCACTGTGCAGTTTGTTTTGCATTAACAATGGGGCGAGCTGGAGGACAATTAGCATCTTCATGCACTTTTACAGAAGTGTATATTATAGGTATTCTACACACGCTAGGGACCAAGTATTTTCTTTCTTTTTTATTTAATACATATGTTGTATAACCATACTCTACTAAACGTGTCAATTGATCTTTATAACTAATGTGAAATCTTTCCGTAATTTATTACACGTGCCTTCATCAGACCATTTCTGTCATCTGTTGATGGTAGAACTCTTTATCAAGGATAACAACACCTCCTCCTTTGTCTGCAGGTCTCACAATAACCTCTTTACGTTTTTCAAGAGATTAAATTTCCTCTCTAATATGTCTTTGCATAACACCCTTTTTTGGTACAATTTGTTCCAAATCACGTAACACCACATTTTTAAACACATCCACACACTGATTACCTGGTACTGGTGGATTTACCATCTGACCCACAAAATTGTCCTGCAAGACATTTAGGAACTGGTGAGCCCTAGATAATCTATTTATTATGCAATACACTATCTGTCTATCTGTACTTACATCTCTATAGTTTTCCTACTAATTGAGTTTAAATGATTATTAAGAAAAAAACTTTTTCTGGTTAATTTTCCTAATGAAATTATGCATATCAATATGAGTATTAAACTTATTGATAGCTATCCTTGGAGCACATTTTAATCCCAAGTCAAATATGTGTAATTCTTTTAAGGTCAGAGTAGCTTTACCTAAATTTAAAATACCTTGTTTTTTATTGTCTAATCTCTTCTGCGTTTATTTGGATTTAGTATTTTCTCCCTGCTCTACAACCTCTTGGTATCTTCCCATATCTCCTCATCTCCCCTTTTCTCCTTGATGTTTATAATTGAATTGTCTGTTTCTTGCTCTTCCTTTCCCTAAAAAATAGGGCTTGAGTAATCATTAGGATCTTTATAGTCTGAGAGGGGTTGGTAAGAGTTTTAGGTTGGTATTGGTTGAGTAATCATTTTCTTGACCACTAGGGGTTCCAAGATATCCTCTTTGTGGATGACCTCCCCATCCAAATTCTCATCCGAGGCTGGATGTATATCCTTTAGAATGTGTAGGAACACTTCAATTTGGGGTGAGAGGGAGTTGAGTTTGGTATTTTGGAATCATACCTTCACTTCTCTAATTGGGGTTATTCTTATTCTTATTTTTATTGTTAGGTACAATGATGCTATTTGGTCGTATCAGAGATTTAATAGTGGAGGAAATCTCCATACATTCTTCCCCATCTGAATGGATTTCTCCTCCTTTGGGTCTGCTCCCATAATAAGTGAGTTATTCTGCCATCCATAAGCATTGTTGGTCCTAAAATCTGCCAAGTCTCTACTAATTTGTTTAACTTTATTTTTTTGTGTATTGTTATCCACTTTATCAATTTTTTTTATTATTGTATCATTAAATTCAATAGTATTCATTCTATCTTTAACAGGTTCTAACTTTAATTGAAGACCCTTAATCTTTTCATCAAAAAGTTCAATTTTCCTTGTCTTTCTTTTTTTAAATTAGTCCCTGTAGGTCTCTACCTGCTTTATTGAAAAACTCTAGCCATTCTGTTAATGAATCTTGATCATTTAACCCATCTTGGGGGGCCACATCCCATCTTAAACCATGACATATTATGTTCTCTTTCAAGTACATTTCTAAAGTGGAGATGTCCCACTAAGTCCTCACGATTCACACTTTTCAGTCTGTTATAACGTGATGAATGTGCTTACTCCATTACGAATGCTAGTTTTACCAGAACGAGTGCTACCGTCTCATAACTTGCTTCTGAGCATGCGCGTTTTTTTCATGTCTTTAAAGCCCACACACGACCATTTTTTACGACGTTAAAAACGTTGTGAAAAATTAGAGCATGTTCAAAAATTTTAATGCCCATTTTTTACATTGTGAAAAATGCTCTGGAGCCCACACACGATCGTTTTTAATGACATTAAAAAAAAAAGTAATTTTTTACAACCTGAAAAACAGTCGTGTATGCGTGACATAAGATGGTTTCTTCTAAGGCAGAATCAAATTTTAAAGTCTACATAAACCTTACCTACACCTTGTATTTTTCACCTGCATAATATGTGCATTGATTATGTAGTTTTGTGATGTCATGTGTTGGCCTATACGCACAGGCTATAGTAGAGTGAATATTCACATTTCTGTGTTAGATGTTTTTGACACATGGCACTGTAAACCTCATAAAACAGGACCTCTGTCTGAAGTGTGAATATCAACATTTCCTGTGAAATTACATAGCCTACAGTCCCTGGCTCTTTTGGTATAATGCTCTGAAGATGAGAGCTTAACAGCAATTAGATCTGAAACATACACACACAGTCGGAGCAATTAACAGAGAGCACACAATACAGTTTAATATAATTGGCACTGCCACATGTTTGATGAAATACAGAGGAGCTGTTGAGTCATGTACTGAATGCTGTGTGAGCCAAAACAATAAGTTGTCTGTCCCTTTAGCAAATAGGGACAGGTTAGCCGCAGCAATAAATGGAGAAAGGGAAATTGATCAACCATGACACTACAACTTCAACATGTGAGTCTATCATTACAAGGTAAGGCAAACACATGACACATGGACTACACTATTTTCTAGTTAAAACAAAGAAAAGATTTGAAAGTGTACAAATCCTTTAAATGACTTGATTGTTTAAAAAATGGTGGCAACAGTTTTTGTGTGAAAAACAATGTTAACATCTGTATATAAGTATTGTAACTGCATCTGAATACAACCCAGATTAGATCATCTTATGGAAAATAGATGGTCATCAATTATTTTATTAGTCATCAACTGAGAGACTTTCTGTAATAGATTCTTTTTAGTCTGGTAGCTGAAAGGAATACAAAGCAACAAGCTTTTTATCAACTTGCCTTTCTTGCGCAAGGAGATTTACGCTGTCCTCACTTGCCATCCTCTCATATTATAATATTTAGCTTGGCTTGCTTTTCTGAATTCAATATTTATGCATATTGAAACTTATCACAAGTATTGCAAAAGGTCCATTTTTTATGCTGAGGTCTTATTATGTATTTATGCAGTAGATTAATAATTAAAAACAGTTACTCTCTTTTACATAAAGTTCAGTAATTATTTCAGAGGCAATTATAATACACAGCCAGCTTTCACATACTCTTTAGTACTGTCCTTCGATGTAGAAAATTATATTATTATTAATATTATTATTATTAATAATAGTAGTGGTATTAGTTTTATGCCACTATCATATAGGAACCAAGATTTATTTTATAAGAAAATAAGTTGGTAGTTTATTTGCAGTCAATTGCATTTCATTTCAATAAAAAAAAAACTTTTCCCATAACTATTTAAAGAGTAGCAGGCTTTCAAAATTAAGCTGTGGCAGGACCACTTTAAAAAGTGTCTCAGATTGGGACACTATGCCAGCAGGAGCATATTTTTGCTAGTGAACACATTGGGCCAGATTCAGAGAGATCGGCGCATCTTTAGATAGGCGTAGCGCATCTCATATGCGCTACGCCGTCGTAACATTGAGGGGCAAGTACAGTATTTACAAAGCACTTGCTCCCACATGAATGCCGGCGTAACGTAAATGGGCCGGCGTAAGTAGGCAGGTAGTGGGCGTGTTGTATTAAAATGAATTGTGACCCGATGTAAATGAAGCGCTGACCGAACGGCGCATGCGCGCACATGCTCAGAACCACGTCGAATTTACTCCCTAACATACGCGGCTCAATGCCTGTGACGTGAACGTAACCTACGCCTAGCCCCATTCACGTACGACTTACGTAAACGACGTAAAATTCGACGGCTGTTCCGACGTCCATACCTTTACATTACCTGCGCCTCATATAGCAGGGGTAACTTTACGCCGGACGTACGCCTTACGTAAACGGCGTAGCTTACTGCGACGGGCAAAGTACGTTTGTGAATCGGCGTATCTAGCTCATTTACATATTCAACGCATAAATCAACGGAAGCACCCCTAGCGGCCAGCGTAAATATGCACCCAAGATACGACGGCGTAGGCGACTTACGTTTGTCGTATCTTGGCAAAATTCAGGCGTATCTTGTTTCCTGAATACATCGCATACAGTAGGTGCACGCGATATTGTGTCAATCTCGCTCCCTTTCTCGGCGAGATTGAGCACCTACGAGCCCCATCGCGGGAGCCAGCGCCGAGCTGGCTTGCCGCGATAGAGACAAAGCCGTCATAGAAGCGACGGGAGATCCGACTTGGATTCCCGCCAATTCTACACGTGTGCGGCGTTTGTTATGAATCCTGAGGGGGAAGTCCCCGCCGGATTTTAAATAAAAATCCGGCATGGGTTCCCCCCTCAGGAGCATACCGGGCCCTTAGGTCTGTTATGGGTTGTAAGGAGAGCCCCCCCTACGCCGAAAAAACGGCGTAGGGGGTCCCCCTACAATCCATACCAGACCCGTATCCAAAGCACGCTACCCGGCCGGCCAGGAAAGGAGTGGGGAAGAGCGAGCGCCCCCCCCCCCCTCCTCAGCCGTACCAGGCCGCATGCCCTCAACATGGGGGGGGTTGGGTGCTCTGGGGCAGGGGGGCGCACTGCGGGGCCCCCCCACCCCAGAGCACCCTGTCCCCATGTTGATGAGGACAGGGCCCCTTCCCGACAACCCTGGCCGTTGGTTGTCGGGGTATGCGGGCGGGAGGCTTATCGGAATCTGGGAGCCCCCTTTAATAAGGGGGCCCCCAGATACCGGCCCCCCACCCTAAGTGAATGGATATGGGGTACATTGTGGCGGCATATCTAAAGATCCGCTAACCTATCTGAATCTAGCCCACAGTGTCAGCTGTCAGCCACAGTAAACTTTTTTCTAATTTGCTTTACCTCACAGATTACAACCATTCTAGGACTGGGAAAGTAAGACAGATAGAAACTGCTCACCTACATTTTTCCCAAGAACATCAATACATGACTGTCTGACCATGATTTGAAGAATGCATATTTGCATTGCACATTTCCACTAATCACGAGTGCAATTCTTTGCATGCTCTAGTGTAAAAAAAAAAAACGATATTTTTGCTGCAAAAATGTATGCATTCATTTAATTTTTTTTCACAAAGGTGAACTTAACCTTTAAGGGGTTAGTCCATTTAGTGAGTGCATTCACTTGAAGGGAGAAAAAAGTGTACCACAGGTTTTGATTCTCAGCAGCACATTGAATCACCACATTGAATGATTTTAAATTGTGTCAGCACTTAAGAGTTTATTTGGCACATATTTTAACCATTTTATGATTATTATAGTTATGAATTAAAATTGTTATATTATGAATGCCACTGTTTTTTTTTGTATTTTATTAATGATTATGTTTTTTGGTGTATTGAACATTCCCATTGATATACATATGATATAATTATAAGTTAGCAATGTGACTGTAAAATGATGATAGTCTAGGGCATGTGAATAGGTCAAAAGTGAGAAAGTGTGAGCCTGCTTTACTGAAAGTCAGTAATCTTTTACTCAATAGATTGTGGGAATATTTAATTTAGTTATTCAGTCATAAATAGATTAAATAAACAAAAAGGAATTAACTTTTTACATAATTGCATAACTGAAGTGAATGTTCACACAATTTATTGAATAAAGATTCTAAACTCCATTATTAAATTAGCCTATTAGTGTCAGCTTATAGTTAATACTGCCAGTGTTTTATTAAAGTAAATCTAAATCCAAATCCGAATTAAGTTAGGTGTTGATGTACTAAAACTGGAGAGTGCAAACTCTGGTGCAACTTTGCATAGAGACCAGTCAGCTTCCAGATTTTTTTTGTGTGAAATCTTTGTCTTAAGACAACAGGATTTAAGGGTTAAAAGCTAGGAAGACCTGACCTCTGCGCTGCGAGACAAATCTGAGGAACATAGGGTTAGATGGATTCACTGGAACATCTTTTGCTTCTCTGACGAATTCACCCAATACATGGCTGGATCCACTGTATAGGATCCCCAGCACCAGTTTAGCGTTATCAATCTGGGCTCCCGGGGGGTAATTGTCCCTCCCCTCCTGTCTCCACCCACACCCCCTCTTTTTTTTTCCTTTTTTTTCCTCTCTCTATTGTCTTTCCTGCTCTTCTTCTTCCTCTCTATCCTTTCTTTCTTTCCCTTCTTCTCTTTCTTTTCATTCCTCTCAATAATAGGAAAAAAGCCGTGATGAGCACAGATGTTTATGTTTATCCTGTATTAGACTTCAGCGAGCAGTTAGACGCTGACTGAATGGGGCTTCTTGCCAACCTGTAAGGATTTGGTACGATCATTATATCTCACATGCTCATTGCAATATATTGATACTGTGAAGTTGCATTTCATGCTTGTATCTGTGTCTTATCCTTAAATAAATAATTTTAAAAAATAAAAAATAAAAAGCTAGGAACCAGTGGGGTTGATTTAATAAAACTAGAGAGTGAAAAATCTGGTTCATGGTAGCCAATCATCTTCCATTTTTTTTTTTTGTCAAAGCTTTATTAAACAAGCTGAAGTTAGAAGCTGATTGGCTATCATGAACAGCTGCACCAGTTTTTGCACTCTCCAGTTTTAGTCAGTCAAACCCTGAGGCCCCATACACACGGGAGGATTTATCCGCGGATACGGTCCAGCGGACCGTTTCCGCGGATAAATCCTCTCGAGGATTTCAGCATATTTTAATGCGATGGAGTGTACTCACCATCGCATTGAAATCCGCGCCGAAATCCTCTGGTGATGACGTGTCGCGCCGTCGCCGCGATTATGACGCGGCGACGGGCGCGACGCTGTCATATATGGAATTCCACGCATGCGTTGAATCATTGCGACGCATGTGGGGGATCCCTTCGGACGGATGGATTCGGTGAGTCTGTACAGACCAGCGGATCCATCCGTTGGGATGGACTTCAGCAGATGGATTTGTTGAGCATGTCAGCAAATATTCATCTGCTGGAAATCCATCCCAGGGGAGATTTATTCGCGGATAAAGATCCGCTGGCGTGTACACACCATAGGATCTATCCGCTGAAACCCATTTGCTGGGATTTATCTGCGGATGGATTCTATGGTGTGTATGGGGCCTTAGTTTTGCTAAAGCACAGTATATAAAATAAATACATAAAATATATTTTTGACCCTTTTTTCATCCATTTTTGTATGTCATTGGTTCTGATCTCCAACCTATTCCAGCCACTACCTGCTTATGTGTCAGTGCATTTTTATTCATGTATTTCAAATATTGGACATTAGATCAATGCAGTGAAAGACAATAGAGAAGGTGCATATACACCTTCTAACACAGTCTAGTGTACAATATCAAGTTACATAGCATTGTTCAAAATAAGTCTGTAAAGTAAGTTGCAAAGTTTCTTCCAAAAGAATCATTAGGAAGGAAAGACAAAAAAAAGGAAACAGTGACTAATTAAGCAAAAAACAAACAAAAAAAGAAACAGTACAAGCACCAGAGTCCATACATCAATATAAACATCTACAAAGATCATGGAAAGATCACAGAAAGCATTATATTCCAGGAATCTTACTCAGCTGTAATCATGTTAAACATGGTGTAACCATGGCTTCATGCACTTTAGGCAAGTTTAGGAGAGTTTTTTTGCCAGAAAGGTCCAGTCAAAAATGCAAACCAGAGGTTTTTTTTTTTCCTGTCTCTAAACGTTGAGTTTATAATATGCTTGGAATATTCCCAATGTGCATGGACATATAGGACAACATTAAGCTGCTTCTATAGACAAAACACAAAACTCCTGTCGAAGCAGCGATTTTTAAGCCAGTGTGTATGGGGCCTTATAGTAGAACATTTTGATATTTTAAGTGGTATAAGCTAGAAACCGTTCATTACTGAGGGGGAGATTTACTATAACTGGAAAACTCAGAATCTTGTACAGCTGTGCATGGTAGCCAATCAGCTTGTAACTTCAACTTGTTCATTTAAGCTTTGGCAATAAATACCGGAAGCTTATTGCCAGATTTTGCACACTCCAGTTTTAGTAAATCGCCCCCTGAGTGTTAACTCTATAACTTCTGAAAGATTAGTGGTGGAAGTTGATTTCCATTAATTTGTAATGGTGAATCTTGCTGCATTTAAGTTATGTGACACGGGGGCGTGGTTACCGCGCGGCTGGATAGAAGCTTGAGTCGAGAGCTCCGCTCCAGCGTCAGGGATTTCAGCGATCAGAGGCACTGAGGGCTGCTCTAAACCCCTCACATAGGCGGCTGACACCCTGCTCATTGCCCGAGGATGACTAAGAAGCGGAAAACCGCTGCTCAGCCGGCGAGATTAGAGGATTTCTTCTCCCCTAGGACCAGCAGCATGTCACAAGATGGCTCCGGTGGCATGTCTCCGGCCTGCACAGGCGGATCCTCTGCAGGCACACCGAGCCCTGGTCTGAAGGATGGCTCTCATCGACATCCACCAGCAGATTCTACTCCCCTCTCCTGCAGCCCGGTGAAATCGAGGCCCTGCTTATCAGCTGAACCACAGGGCTCCAAGGTTAGTGCATTGCAGGGATCTATGGAGAACACAAGAGAGCTTGCTGACAACATCAATGCTTTCCCCTCATCCAACCAGCCTGTCTCGGACACTACTCTCAGAGACATGTTGGTCTCTCTGCGTAGCTCCCTACACTCTGACCTGATGGACTGTATGAGAAATTTTAAAGCAGAAATAGGGGAGCTGGAAGGCAGAGTAGACCATGTGGAAAAAAAGATGGGCGAATATGCCTCCTCATATAATTCTTTAGTGGACTTCCACAATGACCAGTCGGATGAAGTCGCATGGCTTAAAGCCAAGGTCGCAGACCTTGAAGATAGATCTCGCAGGAACAACATCAAACTGCGTGGCGTTCCTGAAACTGTTCTTCCTGCCCAACTCCATCAATATGCCCGGGAACTTATGGGGTCGTTTTTGCCCTCCACGCCTGAATCTGAACTAGTGGTAGACAGGATCCACCGCCTGCCCAAACCTGCGCACCTTCCAGAAAATGTGCCTAGGGATGTTTTGATGCAGGTGCATTTCTACCACATAAAAGACCAGTTTATGTTGGCGTTCCGCAGGGACTCCCAGCCATCTGATCGCTACTCTAAAATACAGGTGTTTGCCGACCTTTTGCAGTACACTATGCAAAGATGCAGGTCCCTCCTGCCTATTACGAAAGCGCTCCGCAACCACAGTATTATTTACAAGTGGGGCCACCCAACCAAGCTCACTGTTACTAGGGACGGTACCTCCTGTGTCATTATGAACCTGGAAGAGGGCCTCGCACTTCTGCGCAAATGGGATATCCTGCCTGAGCATCCCCCGGATGGCGCGGCCCCTGCCCCCGGGATCCGAGCTCAAGATGACATAAATTACACATCTAATCTCTCAACCACCTATTACACTTTTGAAGGAGCACCAGGACAATGGAAACACCCACAAAGTGACCCCATTTTGGAAAGCTAACACCCCAACGTATAATCTATGAGGCATAATGAGTCTTTTGATCGTTTTTTTTTTTTTCAGATGTTTTTGGAAAATGTGGAAAAAAATAAAAACGCATTTTTTTTTACAGAAAGTTGTCCATTTATAGGATATTTCCAACACATAGCATGTACATAGCAAAAATTACACCCCAAAATATATTCTGCTGCTCCTCCTGAGTATGGCGATACCACATGTGTGAGATTTTTACACAGCCTGGCCACATAGAGACCCAACATCCAAGAAGCACCATCAGGTGTTCTAGGGACATAAATTACACATCCAATTTCCTTACAATCTATCACATTTTTGAAGGCCCTTCATATTTCTAACACAGCATGTACATACCAAGAATTACGCCCTAAAATACATTCTGCTGAGTAATGGGTAAAAAAAAGATTACCTGTGGTTTTAGTAGTGCAATTGTCCACAGAAGGAGAACCCTGATCCAGGCAGCAGGCAGAGACGTGATCACTGGTCAGCGACAGTGAATGGAATTGTCCAGGCAGCAGGCAGGAATATTGTCCATAGTCAGTACAGTGCCAGCAGTGCCAAAATATTCGTCCTGGTAGGAACATGGTCCAAGTAGCGGGCCAGGAAAGAATGGGGACAGGGGTAGAGGCTTCTCCCACCCAAATCTCTTTGAAGCCTCCGGGCAACCAGACCCTAATCCAGGAATGAGAAAACTAAAAAATTATTTTTTTCATCCAGAAAAACAATTCTGGAGCCCCTCACATATGTGAGACCCCTGTGTTCCCACTAGTATAGCAGGGTAAAAGATCAATCCTAGGGGCAGGCAAAAAACATGGTCAAACAGTCCAGGGTCAGTTCCAGAGCAGGCAGAGGTAGGTACAGTTTAGGGTTAGGCAAAAGAGTGGTCGTATAACAAGCCAGGGTCAGTTCCAGAGAAGGAAGAGGTATGTTTAGGGTTAGGCAAAAGAGTGGTCGTATAACAGGCCATGGTCGGTTCCGGAGAAGGCAGAGGTATGTACAGTTCAGTGCAGTGGCATAAGGGGTGTGGGGGGAAATTACAGGAAATGAGAATTGTGTTTACCATACGTCCCTAATAATGTAGAAACGTATGGTAACGGCGGAAACATGTACCAATACAGAGGCCTGGTTGGGAAGGACAATCGGGACAGTAATACGTGGTGTCTCTTCGAATTCCTCTTCTGGAGCACACCCGGCACTTCTTCTGACTTCTGTGGCCTGATTCACGGGGGGTGTTTTCTCAGGAAAGTGACGCTCGTGGAGTCTGCTCACAGAATCAGAGCGAATATTTTCCGGTGGGTTTTCAGGGTACAAAAGGGCGGTGATGACTTCTTCTTGATAGTCCAGATATGATACAGGGTTCTCTGATGATTTTTTGTAGATTACATAGGAATTATAGAAGGCCAAACTAAAAAAATAAATGGACACTTTCTTATACCAGTGGCGGGATTTTCTTGTGGGCAGGTAGGGTTCTATCATCTGGTCATTGAAGTCCACTCCCCCCATGAACAAATTATAGTCATAGATGCATTCTGGTTTTTGGATTGGGCCGGTTCTTTTGGGGACTTCCACGTGGGTGTCGTCGTGGATTGATGTGAGCATGTGGACGTTCTGTTTGTCCCTCCACCTGACAGCCAATATCTCCTGGTTCCTCAATGCTGCAGACTCGCATCGTCTGAGCTTTTCATTCACCAGTTTTTGCGGGAAGCCTTTTCTATTGGGTCTTATTGTGCCACATGCTAGGGTATTTCTAAGGTAAAGACAGCGAAACAGGGACAAGCTGGTGTAGAAATTATCCACATAAAGGTGGTATCCCTTTCCAAAGAGTGGATAGATCAGATCCCAGACTACTTTTCCGCTGACTCCGATATACTCTGGGCATTCAGGGGGATGCAGTTGGGAGTCCTTCCCTTCATACACCATGAAGGAGTAGAGGTACCCTGTGGCTCTGTCGCATAGTTTGTACATTTTGACCCCATATCGGGCCCTTTTGCTGGGGATGAACTGCTTGATGCCCAGCCTGCCTGAGAATTTGACAAGGGACTCATCCACGGATATGTTCTGTTCAGGGGTATATAATTGGGGAAATTGTTGAGCGAAAAAATTTAGAAGTGGCCGAATTTTATATAGCTTGTCAAAAGCAGGGTCATTTCGGGGAGGGCACTGGGCATTGTCGTTAAAGTGGAGGAACCGCATAATTATTAAATATCGGGATCTTGGCATAAGGGAGGAGAAGAGTGGCATGTGGTGAATGGGTTTGGTGGACCAGTAGGAGTACAATTGTTTTTTTTTTTTGAAAGTCCCATAGTAAAAGTTAGGCCTAAGAAAATGTTGAATTCCTCAACAGTTAGTTCTCTCCACTCAAAGGGACGGGCATATCTGGAACCAGGGTTGCTTTTTATGTACTGCTGTGCGTATAGATTGCACTGGGCCACAATGAAGGATAGCAAATCTTCGGTGAAAAGTAAATTAAAAAAATTAAGCATGGAAAACATTTCGGTGTTCACCTGGACACCTGGCTGGGCAGTGAAAGGGGGGATATTTGCTGCTCCGGAATTAGGGGGAAGCCACAGGGGGTTTTGAAGGCCATAGGGAAGGCTGGCATGGCCCCTATCCCTTTGGGGCTGAGATGACACCCTACTGGTGCCTGGGCTTTGTTGCAGTGGCACATCGCTTGAGGTGGATGGCACAACGCTTGAGGTGGACAGCACAGCCCTTGAGGTGGACGGCACAGCGATTGAGGTGGACGGCACAGCGCTTGAGGTGGACGGCACATTGCTTGAGGTGGACGGCACAGCGTTTGAGGTGGACGGCACAGCGCTTGAGGTGGACGGCCCTGCGCGTCTGGGAGTAGGCCGCTTCTCCACGCCAGCACCCTTTCTTTTCCTGGGCACACGTTCCTCTTCAGATTCTGAATCAGACCCACTGTCTATAACGGGTTCATAGGCCGAATCCGAATCGGACAGAGACTCCTCGCTGCTCTCATCGTTCATGGCTGGTAGACGCTGGTAGGCCTGCTCACCGGTAAATAATTTTTTTGCCATACTGGTGGCTGGTGAGGCTGTACTGCAGAGCACTGTGGTGGCACTGGTGGACACAGGTGGACACAGTTGGGCACTTATGTGCACTGTAGTGGCACGGGTGTGGCTCTGGTGGGCACAGGCGGCACAGGTGGCTCTGGTGGGCACAGGTGGCTCTGGTGGGGCTCTGGTGTGCACTGATTATCAGAACAGGCAGCACTGGTGGGCACAGGCAGCACTGGTGGCACTGGTGGGCACAGGTGGCACTGGTGGCACAGGCGGCACTGGTGGGCACAGGTGGCACTGGTGGCACAGGCGGCACTGGTGGGAACAGACGGCACTGGTGGGCACAGGCGGCACTGGTGGGCACAGGCGGCACTGGTGGGCACAGGTGGCACTGGTGGGCACAGGCGGCACTGGTACGGCACTGGTATAGGACTGTTGTGGCACTGGTGCGGCTCTGGTGACACTGGTGCGGCTCTGGTGACACTGGTGTGGCTCTGGTGACACTGGTGTGGCACAGGTGGCACAGATGTGGCACTACTGGGCACAGATGTGGCACTGTTGGGCACAGATGTGGCACTATGGACACAGATGTGGCTCTATTGGGCACAGATGTGGCACTTTAGGCACAGATGTGGCACTATTGGGCACAGATGTGGCACAGATGTGGCACTATGGGCACAGATGTGGCACTATGGGGCACTTATTACAAAGGGTAAGGTCAGCAACACTCACAGTTTATCTCCTCTTCTCTCCTGCTGATACTGTGTGAGGAGAGGAGAGGAGATGAACTTAACCTGACCTCCTGTGTTTACATTGTGATCGCGCCGTCATTGGACTGTGCGATCACATGGTAAAAGACCGCTGTTATTGGTCAGTTACCGTGATCTGTGTAGCGCCGGGTCTCATAGACCCGGCGCGCACGGAAATTTCTGTGTGCGCGCCCGAGGCGGCGCGCATTACCGATTCTGCTGGGGGACATTACCGATTCTTGCCGCCGTTATATGACGGCGGCTGGTGGCTAAGTGGTTAAATTTGTAATAATTCATAAGCATATGCCAATGACACATCATGTAGGGTATGTTTTTAGGGTATAATTTTCATCTAGGGTTTTTGATAAAATCCTTGGTGAAGAAATAAGATTCATAAGCTGGTGGGGGAAATCAATGCAAAGACATGACTGTTTGTTTAGTTTAAAGGGGTTGTAAAGGTTTCTTTTTTACTTTCTAAATAGGTTCCTTTAAGCTAGTGCATTGTTGGTTCACTTACCTTTTCCTTCCATTTCCCTTGGAATTTTTTTTTTCTTTGTCTGAATTTCTCACTTCCTGTTTCTCTTCAGTAAGCTTGCCCCCATCATCTGAGCAGTGATTAGTCAGCCAGAACAGCTTACTGAACAGCTTACTGAGGAGGAACAGGAAGTGAGAAATTCAGACAAAGAAAACAAAGAAAAAAATCATTTAGAAGGGAAATCGAAGGGAAAGGTAAGTGAACCAACAATGCACTAGCTTAAAGGAACCCATTTAGAAAATAAAAAAAATAATCTTTACAACCCCTTTAATCATTAGCAACAATTTACAAGCTGCAATAAAGACTTGAATGGAGGGAAAATAGGGTATGAATACTGGTTAATCAGAATCTTTAGCCGATAAAAGAAATAGAAGATCTCTGTGTGAGAGAAGTTTGCCACTAATGCCGCGTACACACCATCACTTTATGTGATGAAAAAAAACGACACTTTCTGTGAAGTAAAAAATGACGTTTTTGAAACTTCAGTTTTCAAAGACGAAGTTGCCTACACACCATCGTTTTCTTACAATGATCTTGCAAAGTGAGGTTACGTTCACCACGTTTTACCATTGAAGCTTGCTTCATAAGTAGCTTCTGGGCATGCGTGGATGAAAAAACGTCTTAGAAAACGACGTTTTTTGCTACACACGGTCAATTTCTGTGAAGTAAAAAGTGCACTTTTGAAAAACGACACATAAAATTGAAGCATGCTTCAATTTTTTTTGGTCGTTTTTTACAAGACATAAAATGACGTTTTCCCCCACACACAGTCAATTAAAGTGACGTTTTTAAAAACGTCATTTTTTTTCATCACATAAAGTGATGGTGTGTACGCGGCATAAGAGTCTAAATGCACGCTTTCCTGGACGGTCTTTTTAATAGTGACAAATGTGCGCCATACCTGAGCACTGTGTGGTCTGGTTTCTCTGTGGACTTCATATGAAAATTTGAAGGTGCATAGTCACAGTATTTTTTTTCCAGGTGTGCCTTACTTTAGTATAGCGAGAGGGTCACTGGAAGGACGATGATGACAAAAGCTCTGTGTTGCACTAAAAGCTGAGTGCACCAAACATTTGCAGATTTTTGCTTTAAAAAATGATCTGGGTAGAATTAAAGTTAATTCATTATCTCTAAAATTATATGTTAATATCCTTTAGCTTGCTTCTTATGTATGTTTGCAGATGTGAAAAAAAAATGATTGCACCAGTTTAGGTTTCAATAACATAAATTTTCAACATAATGCAAATTTTCTGCACCTGGATGCCCTTATTAATCAACTTCTTAGGGTCCTTTCACACGTGCGGACCGTTTTTCATCCGTTTACGGATGAAAAACGGACCACAATGCATTCCTATGGCTTAGCGGACGTTAGCGGATGTCTATCCGCTAACGTCCGTTCACATCCGTCTCAGTCAAGGTCAGTTTTTCTGAACGGAAGAAACCCTATTTTTCTTCCGTCCAAAAAACGGAACGGACGAAAAACGGATGAAAAACGGAGGATCCGTTTAACATCCGCTCCGCTCAGATCCGTTTTTTCTCAAAATATTGAAAAAAATTCAAAATTTAATAAACTTTAATAATATGCATGCTCTATGCATAAATTTCAATACCCTTTGACCCGGGAAGTGTTTATGAAGCACATGTTGGCTAGTGCCTGGTCAGAAATCCTTGTGAAGAACTGTGTTGTGAACAGCAAAATGGCAAAGGATGTTTCACGGGAGCACCTCATCCAGCTAGTTCACGATCACCCTGCTTTGTGGGACAAGCGATGTGCTGAATACAGCGACAAGCATATCAGCAGTATACAGTGGGAGGAGATTTATGAGATGGTGACACCAGACTGGAGCACACTGAGTACCAAGAAGCGCAGGATACGTGGTAAGCAGTATGTGGGATGGGGGTGGGTTGGCATGATAAAACCTGTAGTTCATCCATATGTCAGCATCCATATGCCTGCCACAAGTTGTGTATTGTCCACTGGCCACGTCACCTGCCACAAGTTGTGTATTGTCCACTGGCCACGTCACCTGCCACGTCACCTGCCACAAGTTGTGTATTGTCCACTGGCCATGTCACCTGCCATGTCACCTGCCACAAATTGTGTATTGTCCACTGGCCACGTCACCTGCCACGTCACCTGCCACGTCACCTGCCACGTCACCTGCCACAAGTTGAGTATTGTCCACTGGCCATGTCACCTGCCATGTCACCTGCCACGTCACCTGCCACGTCACCTGCCACAAGTTGTTTATTGTCCACTGGCCACGTCATCTGCCACAAGTTGTGTATTGTCCACTGGCCACGTCACCTGCCACGTCACCTGCCACAAGTTGTGTATTGTCCACTGGCCACGTCACCTGCCACATCACCTGCCACGTCACCTGCCACAAGTTGTGTATTGTCCACTGGCCACGTCACCTGCCAGGATACTACTGTATTCCCAATATGTGTTTCAAAAAGTATACTTGTCTTTTGGAGTACTATGCAGGAGACCAAATCACCACTCGATGGCGGTCTCTTCGGGACCGTTTTAGGCGGGACCTAAAAGAGGACCAGAAATGCAGAAGCGGAGCTGGAGGAAGCAAAAAGAAGCATGGACCTTTTTATGAGATGCTCCATTTTCTAAAAAATGTTATGGACTTAAGAAGGTAACTTAAATAATTGCTTATCCCATATATTAAATTAGTTGGCCTAGTAAACTCCAAATTGCAAGTAGACTTTTTTCCAAAAAATAAAACCCTACAAGACAAACGGCTAATAAGCTAGTATGCAAAGCATACTAGCTCATTAAGCCCTTAATAATCGCCCTATATACGAAATACGGCTACAAGGCGGTTCCCTTAATCTGGGAGGGCGTCAATATAGAGGTCCATATCGCCATTGGGAGCTTCACGGGGGCGTGCGTCCAAGCGGCTCTGGCAGGTGAACCCATGCCGGTGTTCACAAGGCATCAACAAAGGCCTTACCACCCGGAGCAAGCACCACAACCGCCACATTTCAACACCTACCAACAACCCTTTATCTCCCACCACCGCCGTGCCCCAGCCACCACTACCCAGAATCCAAATTGCAAGTAGACTTTTTTCCAAAAAATAAAACCCTACAAGACAAACGGCTAATAAGCTAGTATGCAAAGCATACTAGCTCATTAAGCCCTTAATAATCGCCCTATAGACGAAATACAGCTACAAGGCGGTTCCCTTAATCTGGGAGGGCGTCAATATACGTCCTCCAGGAGAATCAGACCCTCGCACCCGAGCAGGACACGCAGCAACATGGATCGCGGTAATGAGCCAATGGAAGTGGCTCATTACCACGTGCTCGCACCGTCCAATGATGGCGCAATCACTTGTAAACAAACCGGCGTCATTACATGGCGCCGGTTCCTCCTTCTCCTCTCTGCACCGTTCGGTACAGTGTGATAGGAGAGGGGGGACCCATACTCGTGATGAATAGCATAAATGTGTTTTGATTTGTAGTTTTTTTGTATACATATGGTGTGTGTGAGAATTGACCTGCTAATATGACAGAAACTAGATTTTTTTTTTTTAAAGCTTTTTCAGTCTTTTTTCTTTTTTCTTTTATAGCGCCAAAAATTAAAAACCGTAGAAGTGATCAAATACCACCAAAAGAAAGTTCTATTTTTTTTTTAAAAAGGGCAAAAATTTAAGATGGTTAGAATGTTTTATGACTGAGTAATTGTCATTCAAATTGTGAGAGCACCGAAAGCTGACAATTGGTCTGGTGATAAGGGGGTTTCCGTGCCCAGTGGTCAAGTGGTTAAGAATTACTTACCCGAGATCGAAGCCTCCACAGTGGTCCTCTTTCCCCTCCTTTATCACCGCGATCACTCCTTGTCTACATTTTTTCTGTTAATATCTCCTAAACCGTGTAGGTTTAGAAAAAATGTCTTGCACCTACAGATAAGCCTTTTAATCTAGGCACAACTTTAATTAAAAGTGGTGTGTAGGGTTCAACACAAAAGTAATCATACACATAGATCTATGTATTGTAATAACTATTCTGTATTGATCATTAATCCATCTATCAACAAATATTTTACAGTACTGCCAGTAACATCTCCGGGAGTGAGGAGGAGGATGTGACCGATGTGGAGGATACAAATCAGGAGGCTGCAGGGGATATGGCAGTGTCAGAGGCCAATGCAAGCCCTGATGTCCACAGTACTCCAGCCACCGAAAATATGCCACGTGTGCCAGTAAGTATCCTATATCCAATGACTTCTGTTGAAATCTTGACTAAATAAAATGTACTAATAAATGTTCTACCCCTCAGATACGTTCTGTACCTGCATCAAGGGCAAAACACAATCCAAAACAAAAGAAGGACATGGATGCAGCCATGCTCACCTTCATGGAGGACATGAGGGCAATGCGACGTAATGACACAGAAAGGAAGGAACCCTTCTTGGATCCTACACATGCGAATGCGAACTTCCTCAGAAGCAACTTGTTTTTTCTGGACCAATTTCCTGACGAGCGCAAAATAGAGGTCCATATCGCCATTGGGAGCTTCACGGGGGCGTGCGTCCAATCGGCTCTGGCAGGTGAACCCATGCCGGTGTTCACAAGGCATCAACAAAGGCCTTACCACCCGGAGCAAGCACCACAACCGCCACATTTCTTTTTTTTTTTTTTTTTTTTTTTTTTTTAACAATAGATTTTTATTGAAAGTATTAACTTAACAGTGCAGATTAAAATTGTCACATTAATCCTAAGTAACCAACCGAGTTACCTTGGTTCATAAGATTGTTCTTATAACAATACATTATTTGGTAGCCTGTACCAGCCTACCCCTATTGGGTTCAATCTGTAGGCATGGCTAGGCTCCCAATTGTGTTAACTATTTGTATATAGAAAATCAAAAAGAAACAGCTAATGTATGCACATACATACACACACACACACATATACATACATACACATATACATACACACATATATATATATATATATATATATACATACATACACATATACATATATATATACATACATACATACATACATACATACACACATACACACACATACAGAAATTAAATGAACTTAACAAAACTTGCTACACAGATCAATAAAGTAGGTCCAGGATAATACATTACAGCTGGGGCAAGCATATATCTAACTTTGACGTAAATCAAACTTGACAATAGATTAAATATTACACTCTTTTAAGTATTTGGATGCTCTAGGATGGGTGATCCAAGCTAACCATTTCTTTCTGAACGTAGTAATGGAATAGTTTTTATAAGCCAGCATTAATTCGTATTGGGCCTGTATATTGATTCTAGCTATAACTGTCGATAGGTTGGGCGCGTCTTTGGATTTCCACAGGCTGGTTATAGTGAGTCTTGCTGCTACTAGTGTGTGGAATACAATTGTTCTATATTCTTTAGGATAGATATCCAGATTGATACCTAGTAAAGCTGTGGCAGGGTCTAGTTTATTTAGGATGCCTGTGAGATCTGCTATAAAGGAAGTAATTGAATTCCAGAAGCTATGTAGATTTTTACAGCTCCATAATATGTGTAAAAGGTTTCCTATCTGATCGTTGCATCTCCAGCACTCATTAGACGTTGAGGGATATATTTTCGCTAACTTATATGGGGTCAGGTACCATCTATTTATTATCTTTTGTGCATTGTCCCAGTGTTCAATACATGCTGATGACTTGCTAGCTATATAGAATGCTTTTTTCCATTGGTCCCAGGTAAATTCTTGCTTTAAATCTTTCTCCCATTTAATCATGTGTGCGTTTTTGTTGTCAAATGGGTGGGTAGATAGTAGATCGTAAAAGAGAGAGATTCCTTTTATCATTTGTTGATTTTGTCGGGTAAAAAATTGCCATATAATTAAGGGGATTTCTACAGGGTCAGTCGGATTGAACTCTTTTAGTCTGGTGTGTTTCCTCAGTTTGGTTAGTGTGATCTCTTTGTATTGTAAGGGTAGATTTGCGTAAAGATGAAAACCTTCCTTAACCCATTCATCTACAATTAGACGTATTCTACAATAGTTGAGTGCACCTGTCGGTATCATCAATTTTATTTTATTTTGGATATTTTTAGTTTTTGAAAGTATATGTTTCCAAGCTATTAATGTGGATCTGATACTAAGTAAGTTGGGAATGTTAATCTTTGGAAGTATAGCGTAAGCTATTGCTAGGGCATAAAGGTCATGTCTTTTTGTGACTTGTTTTTCTATGTTTAACCATAGTTTATCTTCCCTATTGATGAACCAATATCTCATCTGGTCTAATAGGGTTGCATAGTAGTAGTTTTTGATGTCAGGTAGGTTCATTCCTCCTAAAGATTTTCTGGTGGTTAAAATGGAGAATGCCACTCTGGGTTTTTTCCCATTCCATATGCATTTTTTAAGTTTTGTATTTAGTTGCATGAAAAATTTGGCAGGGATTGGGATGGGTAAGCATCTAAAATAGTATAATATTTTAGGGAGAGTTTGCATTTTAAATGCGGCTATTTTCCCTACCCATGAAAGTTGTGTTTTTTGAATATTTTGTAGGTCTTTGTTGACTACTTCTAAAAGGTTGGGAAAATTAACTTCGTAAATTTTGGTTGGTGGGTAGGAGAGTTGTATTCCCAGATAGCTTATTGTGGAGTTGTCCCAGTTGAAATTATTTTCTTTGCGTAAAGTATTAATTAGCGTCATAGGGATGTTCATAGGAAGAGCGTAACATTTGTTTTGATTTATTTTGTAATACGACACCTCACCAAATCTTTCTAATAATTTGTGAGCTTCTGGCAGGGAAGAAGTAGGATTAGATAATGTAAGTATAATATCATCTGCGAATAGTCCTACTTTATGTTCATATCGTCCTATAGTTATACCTTTGATGTCGGGAGTTGATCTTATATATTCCGCAAGTGGTTCTATGGCTAGTGAGAAAATTAATGGGGATAATGGGCAGCCTTGTCTGGTTCCGTTAGTAAGGGAGAAGGTTTTAGAGATTATACCCGATGTGAATACCTTGGCCGTAGGTTGAGAGTATAGTGCCATAATTGCCGAATGGATAAATCCACGAAATCCGAATTTGGCTAGAGTTTTGGAGATGTAGGCCCAATGCATTCTGTCGAATGCTTTTTCAGCATCTAATGCTAAAAGTACGGAGGGAGTTCGGTCAGTGTGAATTTGGTCAATTAAGTTAAGGATTCTTCTAGTGCTGTCTGGTGCTTGCCTCCCCTTAGTAAATCCTACTTGGTCTGGTCCTATTAGGTAGGGGGTAATGTTTATTAATCTATTGGCCAGGATTTTTGCATAAATTTTTAGGTCAGAATTTAATAATGAAATTGGTCTATAATTGAGAGGGGATGAGGGGTCTTTGCCCTGTTTCGGAATTGTTATTATTATTGCTTCCAATAGTTCTTTGGGAAAAGATTTAGAGATAGCTAGATGGTTAAACATGTTAGTTAGATATGGAACTAGAGTTTCTTTAAAGGCTATGTAATATTCCGCTGATAGGCCGTCAGCTCCTGGTGTTTTGTTTTTAGGCAATTCTTTGATTACTTTAAGGGTTTCTTCAGGTGATATTGGTTTATTCAATTGTTCTAAGTCTATAGGGTCAATATTGGGTAGTTTTATATTATCTAGGAATTTTGCTATATTTACTAGGTTAGGTTGAGGAGTATTGCTTTCCTCTTTTAGATTGTATAGTGACTCATAATATTGTGCAAATGTATCTGCTATTTCTTGAGGGTTGATTACTACTTTACCGGAGGTGTGGTGTGCTAGTTTATGGATTTTATTCTTTATTTGGCGTTGGCGGAGTTGGGAGGCTAGTAGTTTCCCTGCTTTATTGTTCTGGGAGTAGTAATTAATTTTCATTCTTTTTAAAATTTTGTCTTGATCTGATATCAGAATGGCTCTCAAATCAGATCTTAGTTGAGTAAGTCGGCGATCTAGATTAATATCTTGGGGTTGTTTTTTATGCAATTCTTCTAATTTGGTTATTTATTTTAAGATATTATTTATCGTATTGGTTTTCTTTTTTTTTTTCCCTTGTTGCTGCTTGTATAAGGAGGCCTCTAACATAGGCTTTATGTGTACACCATAGGGTAGTGCTGTTTATCGGTTCTTTATCATTAATTGCAAAAAAGTTTTTTTTCAGAGCCAACAAGTGATTCTCCTGCGAAAGAATATAGGTGTTATTCCTCCATATGTAGCTATTAGAGCAAGATAGCCCTTGGTTGATTTCAAGTGTGATTGGTGCGTGATCGGACCAGGTTATATTGTGGATGTCAGCTTTGACAATCTTTGGCAGGAGAAGCTTGTCGACAATGAAGTGGTCTAATCTAGAATAGGATTTGTGAACCTGTGAAAAAAAAGTGAAGTCCTTTTCTGTCGTGTGCAGGCATCTCCAGGTGTCATACATGTCTTCTGAGGAAAAGATGGGAGATAAACCTTTCCTGGAGATAGTTCCTTCCTTGGAGGTGTCCATAACGGGATCCATGGGTGCATTGAAATCACCGCAGAGTATAAGAGTTCCTTCTTGTATTTTCCTTGCTTTCTTGAGAATTTTCCGGATGAATTGGTGAGGATTTCTATTGGGAGCATAGATGTTAACAATTGTGTAGATTACATTGTCTATTGAGGCCACCAAAATTATGTATCTGCCTTGATTGTCGGTTATTAGGTTGATCTGCTTGAAAGAGATAGTGTCCTTGATTGCTGTTATCACTCCTTTTTTCTTCTTTTTGCAGCTGGATATGAAGATATGAGGAAATTTATGATGGTTGAACTTGGGAGTTTTGTTTAATGCGAAATGGGTCTCCTGGATGCACATGATGTCACAGTCATATTTTGGGGCATCCGTCCACAGAGCTCTTCTTTTGTAAGGACTGTTAAGTCCTTTCACATTCAGCGAAAAGAGTTTAAGATTCATTATAGTTACTTGTGTACTTGCTATAGGTAGTCAAATATTTTTTATACAGATAGTTTGTAAAGGTAATGGTTTTGATGTAGATATATTTTCCTGCCATTAGATGGCGTTGTTGGACCGAGTATTCAATATAAGTGATTTTAAAGAAACGAAAAAATAAAACATAGTCTTGTAACGCAAACATAACAACAGAAAAATAAAAGAGTTGCAGGGCAACTCTAGTGTACATTGAACGTGTACCAATTTCCAGGGGGTACAGGGAAATAATACTGGGTAAATCAGGTATATGGATCCCTGATCTTCAAGGAGAAAACTTTTGAGTAGTTTTCAGCTCCAGAAACTGCAGCATGTGACTATATACAGGGCATATTATTATCTTACCATGTATAGAGGAGTCATTTGTGACTTTTTTGCCAGTCTTGAGACACTTTTCCAGGTGTGGATTTATCCGGTATGTTGTGTTCCTTTGGTAAAATGCCCCATGAGCGTAAGATTTTCAGACCTTGCTCCAAGTTGTTGATCGAGTATGAGGTACCTTTATGGTCTACGAGTATTTTCGTAGGGAATCCCCATTTGTAAATCATGTTGTGATTCCGTAGGATCTTGGTAATCGAGTTGAGATTTTTTCGTGCTAGTATTGTTGCTTGTGAGAGATCTGCATACAAGATGATACCTGTGTATGGGTCCGGTAGCGGGGAATTTCGTCTTGCGAATTGCATTAGTTGATCTTTCACTTCATAGAAGTGTATTCTGGCTATGACGTCTCTTGGTAATTTTTCTGAGATGTGAGACGGTTTGGGCAATCTGTGAGCTCTGTCTATTTCAAGTTGCTGTTGTGGGATTGTTGGAAGTAATTTTTTAATCATATCCTTTATGAAGCGTTTCAGTTCCGGTGGTTTAACATTTTCGGGGACGCCTCTGAATTTTACGTTGTTGCGTCTGGCGCGGTCTTCTAAATCTGCCATTTTCATTCTGAGATGTTTAACTTCATCTTCTAATTCAAAGTGAGAGTCGACCATTTCATTGTGTGCAGATGTGAATTCACACATTTTATTTTCTACATAGTCTACTCTTTCTCCTAGCGCGTCCATTTCCAGTTTGGATTTCTGCATGAAGTTCATCATATCATATTGTAATGCGCCTCTCAGGGAAATGATCATGTCTTTTATGGTAGAATCCAATATGGGTTGTCCTGCTGTGGGAATAGCATTTAGCTTCTCATCATACGGATTTATATGTGGTATGTGATTATTTTCCAATGAGGGGTTATTGCCTTCCTCAGAAGAAATCCTTCTTTTTTGTCTGAGAGGGCTTGCCAGTTCATTTTGTGTATCAGGGGTGCTATACCATTTTTGTCCACTAGATGTCTCCTCTTCCCCATCTGAGTCAGCAATGTTATGCTCTGAGCTCTGCTCTGCTCTATGCTCTGAGCTGTGATGAGGGAGGGAGGAGTCAGCGCCATCTTTATTCCCCTGTGTCCTAAACGGACCAACAAACTCAGCCAATTTTCGGGGTCCCTCCTTGTTCTTACGTTTGGCCGACATGTTCCTCTTGTTCCCACTGCTGTCCGGATTCAGGCTTTCTAGTTGCGCTGTGAGTCGCTCAGGGATGTCAGTAATGACGGAGCTCCCTTATAATGCAGCCAGCTTGTTCCTCGGCTAGGCCTTACCACCCGGAGCAAGCACCACAACCGCCACATTTCAACACCTACCAACAACCCTTTATCTCCCACCACCGTCGTGCCCCAGCCACCACTACCCAGAATCTCTTACCCCTACTTCAAGAACCCACCCATGACTCCTCCACTTCCCAGCCCACCTCTTCCCAACCTTTTACTCCCTATTCCACTTCCCCCAGACCCTTTTACCAGCAACTACCTTAATTCTACTTTTAATTTGTCCTTTTATAATTCCCATTCCCAGTCGTCACGTTTGAAAATTGTGTAATAATAACCTTTTTACATCTATGTTTTTTATGTTTAGACTCCTGTTTGAGTTTGACTTGTTGTTTATGTATGTTGTGGTCAAAATAAATAATAATGACTGCTTGAAACTGTAATTTTTTTATTGTAGTCTATATAAACCAACTGCAACTGATATAAAATAATGTGATGGTCATAGGGTCAGTGATGATCACACTAGGAGAATGGAAATTCTCAGCTTTAAACATACACTGATAGAAGTCACCATTATCATTTTCAGTGGGACAACAAAGAACATTCAGGTTAGCATCAAGGGCTCAAAAATGGTTGATAGCAAGGTGCACATACTATAGTGGCTTGTGAATGTTTTTACACATGCTGATACTGCCACGGAACCTCTCCATCAGGGGACATAAAAAATGCGCAAATTGATCACGCATGGTAATGGCAGAATTGTTGGGTCGCTGTGCGGAAAAGCGTACAGAGGGTAAGTCGATCTCGTCTTCTTCCTCAACAGAAATCCCTTCTTTCTCCCGGATTAGATTATGGAGGACACAGCAGGCTTGGATTGCCAGTTGGGCATTCTCCACGCTCAGTTGTATTGTGGAATGAAATATTCGCCACTTGCTGCTCAAAATGCCAAAGGTGCATTCAATAAGGCGCCTTGCACGACTCAACCGATAGTTGAAATTTTTTTTCGGGCTTGTTAAATTGTGCCTGGCATAAGGCCTTAAAAGATGCTGGGACAGTCCAAATGCCTCATCAGCAACAAGAACATGTGGCAGATCTGGTCCTTCAGTTCCTGGGAGTGGTTTATCAGATGTCAAATTAAAGTGTCCCTCCAGTAGTCTTCTTCCCATGTGTGATGCTGAAAAGACTCTTGCGTCTGCATTAGACCCATATGCCCCTATATCCACTGCTACAAACCGGTAATTGCTGTCGCAGATTGCCATTAGCACAAGGGAAAAGTATTTTTTGTAGTTGTAATATTGAGAGCCGGATCCAGGTGGCATCTGGATTCTGATGTGTTTTCCATCCAGGGCTCCCACACACTTAGGGAATTGTGTTTTTTTCCAAAATCCTTTTGATATTTCCTGCCACATGGATGTGTCAGGAACTGGCATTGCAGATGATCGAAGCTCCTCCCATATAGCTTCACAAGTGTCATGAACTATTCCCGATATTGTTGAGGTTCCCAACAAAAAAAAATGATTTAGGGAAGTATAAGATACTCCAGATGCAAGAAACCTATGAAGAATAGAAGAAATATTATGAAAGGAATCCATTATGAAAGGAATCCAACATTACACAGGACATAACCACTTGAGATCCACGCTATGGTCGAAAGACGTCCACAGCGTGGCTCTCAAGTGCCGGGTGGACGTCTACGGACGTCCTGCTGCTGTTGTTCCCTGTGCGCGCCGCTGGGGGCGCGCAGCGGGGAAACAACGTGCCCAGCGCATCGCTCGGGAGCCGATGCGAGTGCCTGGCGGCCGCGATGTCCGCCAGACACTCGCAATCGTCGGTAACACAGCAGGACGTGGAGCTCTGTGTGATAACACAGAGCTCCACGTGCTGTGAGGGAGAGAGGAGACCGATCTGTGTCCCTTTACATAGGGACACAGCATCGGTCACCTCCCCCAGTCACCCCCTCCCCCCACACAGTAAGAACACAATGAGGGAATACATTTAACCCCTTCCTCACCCCCTAGTGTTAACCCCTTCACTGCCAGTCACATTTATACAGTAATTAGTGCATTTTTATAGCACTGAAATGTGAATGGTTCCAAAATTGTGTCAAAAGTGTTCGATACGTCCGTCGCAATATCGCAGCCCTGATAAAAAAATCGCAAATCGCCGCCATTACTAGTGAAAAAAAAAACATAAATCTATCGCCCATTTCGTAGGCACTCTAACTTTTGCGCAGACCAGTCGCTTATTGTGATTTTATTTTTAATTGTCGCTCTTTTTTTGTTTATAGTGCAAAAAATAAAAACCGCAGAGGTGATCAAATACCACCAAAATAAAGCTCTATTTGTGGGGAAAAAAGGACGCCAATTTTGTTCGGGAGCCACGTCACACGACCGCGCAATTGTCAGTTAAAGCGATGCAGTGCCGGAAGCTGAAATTTCGGCTGGGAACGAAGGGGGTTTATGTGCCCAGTAAGCAAGTGGATAATCAAGCAAAAAGGCTGGCTGGCTTATCTGAGGGTAAGGAGAAGTCGCTCCTCTGGAGGCACAGAACGTCTCATGTCTGTGTTTGTCCGGTATAACCTTGCATGCAACTTTTCTAGCAAATAGTCAAAATTTGAAATATTCATCCTGGTGAAATTAAAATTTTTTTGAGGGTACCGTCGCAAATCTGCGTAGTGCAGAGCAAAAAACCCCTCTGTTGGCCTCTTGAGGAGCATGGGATGTGCCCAGTACCTGCGTCTCCTCGCAGACATCTTTCTGGGCCTGCTTTTTTCTCTCCTCATATAGTAGAGCATGACAAATGATGTCACATCCTCACAATATCTCCCGAAATCCATCTTACTAAGCACTAAAGTGCAGCAATTGATCAGGAAGCAAACAGCCTGCTGTTAACATACAGCAAGAAGAAAGAACAATGCACGCTGGGGGAAACAAAGAATTATGAGAAAAATCTTGAAAAGCTGATGAAATAAAGTTCTAAAACAAACAAAAAAAAAGGATCTAAAAACGGATGCAAAAACGGATGCAAAAAACGGATAAAAAAACGGATGAAAAACGGACGTTAACGGACGGAAAACGGATCGGAAGCGGATGTAAACGGATGAAAACCGGAAGAAAAACTGACGAAAAAACGGATCAACTGATGGAAAAAAACGGACCTAAAAAACGGTCCGCACGTGTGAAAGGACCCTTACTTGTAGATTTATCTTCTAAATGACCCTCAATCCAAACTTGTGATAATGAAGACCAATATGTTCATTGGTTCAAATTCTGTCTTTTTCTTATTGTACAATTGTATTGTACCACAGTACATGAGAGAATCCAATGACACAAATTAAAAAAATTAAAATTTAAGCTAGAAGAAGTGAGAACCCTAATGAAAATTCCTGCTGTGGATCTTTAGAAAGCAGGCATGGGAGAGTAAAAGACAATTTGTTTTTAGTTGTCTTCTAAATGCCTCTCATTTTTGGCAGACAGCTACCTAAATACTTTTCTCATGCCATGCTTCTGAGTTTTGGACTCTTCTTCCCTGTCTAGTATCACACAGCCTTTTCTGAGTCCCACCATGTCCAGCTCCATGCACATCACTAGTTTCATTTATTTCTGTCGCAGGTTTGTACCTATGGGTACCCCTATCAGTCCAAATAATACAGCTGCAGTCTTTAAAGTGAATAGGCTGAGTGATATGCATGTGCAATAGTAGCTGTTTTTTTTTCTTTAAAGTCTGTGCTGCCCCAGGCAGGGATGCCTAGTAACAACCTTTGGGATGAAAGTAAATATTTAAGTTGGTATTTGCCAATCAGGGAGGTCTTGGGGTAAATTAAAAGGACAGCTTCACTAACAATGAAGTTGTCCTTTACCAAACTGACTTTTTCTCTGGCTTTTAGAATTTGGTTGGGAGTTTGAAGTGTAGTTACATTATAAAAATGATTGCATGGTATACAAAATGCTGAACTGTCATATTATTACAGAATATTCACAATGTTTTTATTAAATGATTTAACTTAACAAATATGCTCCCCTTCTGCCTAAAGAACCACAAGCAGAGGGTTTGAAAGCGTAAAAAATAAACAAAAATAAAATCCTATTAAAATTTTTCTACTTCACTTCAATGCCTTCACCATCAAATGGGATCTTATCATCTTTATCTACAGGGACTAAGATTTAAACTGTTAACCTTTTGGTCCATCCATAAAATCATCACTGCAGTAGATGAATTTGGGGCAGCAAGATTGCCTGTAGCAAAAGCTGTCTAGGTTTTCTGTGAAGCCTTCCCAGCAGGCTTTATTACAGCAGTCAATTAAGTAAAACACAATGCAGACACAAATGTCTAAAATATGACACAGTATATTCTGCTGGGTTAAATTAATAACAAACACATATTTTATTATGTTGAAATTGTTTTTTTTTCAAACTGTTAATATATATTTTTTTTTATATATTCTTGGTTTCCTTCTTATGTTTGACTTTAAAATTTTACTGCAAGGACAGTACTTGTATTAATCAGATTATATGGATTTTAGAAGTCATTTTGTAACTTAATTACTCCTGTAAAGGCAAAAGAAGGGTAAAAAAAAAAAAAAGCTGCAGAGGCTGAAAATAAATATGCCCGTAAAAAAAGTTGAGTTGATAAATTGTATTTGTTAAATGAAGCTCTTGTAATCTTTCATTTCATTTCTTTACAGATTAGGTGTTGATTTTTATAAAAAAAAATGGATTCACACTATGGGAAGTAACCAAGGGAGTGGTAATTACAATTACAGTAGTAATTACAATTAGCTTTAGTGCTACATAGTATTTGTATGTTGCTTGGATATGTTAACAATTATGTTTATACAGTACTTGCTGAAGGGAAGGATTTTACATATGTTAAAAAATAAAATTTCATGCAAATTGAACTGGAATTGTGGTGTGCAGTGGTGGCCGGATGATCAGAGCGTTGAGGAACATCACAGCTTTCATTTCAATTGCTGTGTGTTCCTCACACTCACTGTCACATACAGCTCCTCCTCCTTGTCCTTTTATAGACAGATCCCAATCCCGGGATGTGTGACTTATATCAAAGTTCCCCAGCGGGGCTGTATGTGACGGCGAGCGGCAGGAGCACACAGCAATTGAAATGAAAGCTGTGATGTTCCTCATCGCACTGATCATGCATCTGGCAATTCCCCGCCTCTCTTCCCCTGCACAGTTGGTCTGCATAGTTAGGAACAGGCTGCATTGGTGGACACAGGCTGTATTGTTAGGCACAGGCTGCATTGGTGGACACGGGCAGGCTGCATTGGTGGACATGGGCAGGCTGCATTGTTGCGCACAGGTGAGGCTGCATTGATGGGCATAGATAAAGTTGTTGTTAATATTTATTTATATAACTTAATTCTGCATAAAACATTAATGTGTCATTTCAGAAAATAAATTATGATCGCATGTTTAACCACTTCCATACCAGGTACTTACGCAGCTTCCCGCCCAAGCCAATTTTCAGCTTTCAGCACTGTCGCACTTTGAATGGCAATTGCGCGGTCATGCTACACTGTACCCAAACAAAATTGGCGTCCTTTTTTCCCCACAAATAGAGCTTTCTTTTGGTGGTATTTGATCACCTCTGCGATTTTTTATTTTTGCGCAACAACTAAAAAAAGGCTGAAAATTTGGAAAAAAAATGACGTTTTTATTTTTTTCTGTTAATTTTTTTGTAAATAAGTTTTCTCTTTCAATTACGGGCACTGATATGGCGGCACTAATGGGCACCGATGAGATGGCACTGATGGACATCGATGAGGTAGTACTGACGGGCACAGATGAGGTGGCACTGATTGGCGGCGCTGGTATGCGACACTGATGGGCACACATAGGCGGCACTGATGGGCACACATAGGCGGCACTGATGGGCACACGTAGGCGGCACTGATGGGCACACATAGGCGGCACTGATGGGCACACATAGGCGGCACTGATGGGCACTCATGGGCGGCACTGGGCACTCATAGGCTGCACAGATGGGCACTCATGGGCGGCACAGATGGGCACTTATGGGTGGCACAGATGGGCACTGCTAGGTGGGCACTGGGCATGGATGGGCACTGTGGGGTGGCACTGATGGACACTGGGGTGGCGCTGATGGACACTGGGGTGGCGCTGATGGACACTGGGGTGGCAGCACTGATTGTTGCCAGTCAGTGCCCATTTGTGGGCACTGACTGGCATCTTTTTTCTTTATTTTTTTTTTTTTTTTTTTTTTTATCTTTTTTTTTTTTTTTTTGGCTTTTTTTTTTTTTTGCCCACCCTGGTGCTCCAGGGTGGGCATCCCTGGTGGTCCAGTGTGGCGATCCGAGGGGGGGCTGCGCTGATAAACAATCAGCGCTAACCCCCCCTGTCAGGAGAGCCGCAGATCGGCTATCCTCTACTCGCGTCTGTCAGACGCGAGTGAGGAAGAGCCATCGGCGGCTCTTCCTGTTTACATCGTGATCAGCCGTGGTTGGACACGGCTGATCACGTGGTAAAGAGTCTCCGCCGGAGGCTCTTTACCGAGATCGGAGATGCAGGGTGTCAGACTGACACCCCGCATCACCGATCGCCGCGATGCACGCCCCCACGGGCGCGCGCGGCATGAAATCCTGCAGGACGTTCTAGAACGTCCTGTCAGGATTTCATAACCACTTCCCGGACGTAAATCGGCCATAGGCCGGGCGGGAAGTGGTTAAGGGCCGGAATTATGGGCAGGGCAGGGCAGGGTAGGGGTTAGGTGTGCCAACTGGTGGCGAGTAACCCTTGTGGCCAGGCTAGTATCTCAGGACTTGAAATGTTAAGCCCTTACTATATACAATATATCTTACTGTATATAACAGCGCAAGTCTGTTCAGTGTTATTATCACTATGTACTTTATTTATATGCTATAAATAACAAGTTATGAACTTTAATATTTTTTTCATCAGGCAGAAGTCTCAATTCACAAAGCTATAGTACATGTGGCTGTAAGTTTTACAACTGATTAGATTCTTATACCCTATATTAGCATCACCATATTCCTTTGTAAAAAGCGCCTTAAAAAAAGTATTCATACCCCTTGAAATTTTCCAAATTTTGCCATGTTACAGCCAAAAACGTAGATATATTTTATTGGGATTTTATGTGATAAACCAACACAAAGTGACACATTGTGAAGTGGAAGGAAAATGATAAATGGTTTTCCAAATTTTTTACAAATGCATATCTGAAAACTGTGGCATGCATTTGTATTCAGCCCCCCTTTACTGTGATACCCTTAACTAAAATCTAGTGGTACCAATTGCCTTCAGACGCCCCCTAATTCGTAAATAGAGTCCACCTATGTGTAATTTAATCTCAATATAAACACCGCTGTTCTGTGAAGCCTTCAGAGATTTGTTAGATAACCTTTGTGAACAAACAGCATCATGAAGTCCAAGGAACACACCAGACAGGTCAGGGATAAAGTTGTGGAGAGGTTTAAAGCAGGGTTAGGTTATAAAAAAATATCTCAAGCTTTGAACATCTCACAAAACATTGTTCAATCCATCATCCGAAAATAGAAAGAGTATGACACAACTGCAAACCTACAAAAGACATTGGCATCCACTTAAATTGACAGGCTGGGCAAGGAGAGTATTATTTAAAAAAGCAGCCAAGAGGCCCATGCTAGCTCTGGAGGAGCTGCAGAGATCCACAGCTCAGGTGGGAGAATCTGTCCACAAGACAACTGTTAGTTACGCATTCCGCAAATCTGGCCTTTATGGAAGAGTGTCAAAAAGAAAGCCATTGTTGAAAGAAAGCCATAGGAAGTCCCAATTTAATTTGCAAAAAGCCATGTAGGGGACACAGAAAACATGTGGAAGAATGTTCTCTGGTCATATGAGATCAAAATTTAACTTTTTGGCCAAAAAGCAAAACGCTATGTGTGGCGGAAAACTAACACTGCGCATACCATCATGACAGCATCATGTTTTGATGATGCCTTTGTTCAGCAGGGACAGGGACGCTGGTCAGAGCTGGTGGGGAGATGGTTGGAACCAAATACAGGGCAATCTTAGAAGAAAACCTGTTAGGCCTCGTACACACGACCGTTTTCCTCTGCAAAATCCATCAACAAAAATGCTGGCAGAGCATTTTTGCAGCGAAAAACGGTTGTGTGTATGTTTTTCGTCGAGAAAACTGTTGTGGATCTCGACGAGAAAAAAAGAGAACATGCTCAAGTCTCAATTTCCTCATCGTGTTTCTTGTCGGGCTGGTTTACAACGAGAAACACGTTCGTGTGTATGCTTAGAAACCCACGCATGCTCAGAATAAAGTATGAGACGGGAGCGCAACTTCGGTAAAAGTAGCATTCGTAATGGAGATAGCACATTCGTCACGCTGTAACAGACTCAAAAGCGTGAATCGTCTCTCACCAAACTTTTACTAACATGCGGTAACACGAGATTAGTAAACGCAGCCCCAAGGGTGGCGCCAGTGGAATCAAACTTCCCCTTTATAGTGCCATTGTACGTCACCGCGTTTGAGAACAATGAGATTTTGTCTTGACAGTGTGTATGCAAAGAAAGCTTGACAAGATTCTCGACAAGCCTGACAAGAACTTTTGTCGAGGAAAACAATGTTTCTTTTACAACGAGTTTTTTGGACGTGTGTACATGGCCTTAGAGTCTGCAAAAGACTTGAGACTGTATGCCGTTCACAGATACTCTCCATTTAATCTGACAGAGCTTGAGCTATGTTACAAAGAAGAATGTGCAAAAATGTCCAAAAATGTACCTCTTTTTAATTAAAAGGGTCAACACCATTTGGTAAGGTGCCATCCTCACTTTGAGCACAGTTTGGGTGATCTCTTACAGCTGGTGAAGGTGGACATTATTCACAGTGGATTTGAAGGCTATTTATTGAGCACTTTATTAATGGACTTTATATACAATTATTTTTCTCACTAGTGGTATTCACCACATTAACGAATTGCACTTTGATTTTGTTTATTTATGAAGTTTGTTGGTGTTTATTTTTTGTCATTTTTCACATCACTTGATTGTATCAACTGTTGATTTGGAGTGTTAGTTGTCATACTTGTGTTATGCACAATTATGTAGTTTGTTATTATTAATATCATCCACATATTATCACATCTGTAGCGCCCCCTACCCTCTTTTCACATATCACTTATTTCAGATATACTGATTTTTTGGGGAGCAGCTTATTATATTTTTTATTTTTAGTTTATATTTTAGTATTTACTACACTTATTATTATTTACATTCGGTTGGCGCGAGATATACACCTTTTCCAAAATCAGTGGCTATGTTTAGCTCTGATTGCTATATAAATGTCAATGGTCCGAAAAATGTGTCAAAATTGGCAGATCTGTCTGCCACAATGTTGCAGTCCCACTAAAAATTGCTGATCACTGCCATTACTTGTAAAAAAAAGATTCATAATAAAAATGCTATACACCTATCCTCCATTTTGTAGATGCTATAACTTTTGCTCAAACCAATCAATATACTCTTATTGCAGAATTGTTTTACCAAAAATATGTAGAATACATATTGGCCTAAACTGATGAAGACATTTTTTTTTATTGTTATCATAGCAAACAGTAAAAAAAAAAAAAAAAAAATTGTCGCTCTTTTTTTGTTTATAGCGCAAAGAATAAAAACTGCAGAGGTGATCAAATACAACCAAAAGAAAGCTCTATTTGTAGGGAAAAAAAGGACATACATTTTGGCACTTTGTCAGTTAAAGTGACACAGTGCCGTATCACAAAAAATGGCCTAGTCATTAAGGCCGGGTTCACACCTATGCAAATTGGTTGCGGCTTAAACCGCATCCAATTCGAATAACATTATAAAATACATTGATTTCTATGAGACTGGTTCACATATGTGCGATGCATTCGCACTGCGCATTGCCGAAAAAACATGTGCGTTTTTTAGGCCTTGCGGTGCGGCTCAGGTGTGAATTCAGGCCCATTATCTTCTATGGGCATGCATCTGATTCGCACATGTGTTGTGGTGTGAACAGAAGTTTTCTCTCCTCCTCCTCCACCCCCCCTTTTCCAAGTTCCTCCCCTGTATGTTTCATGCTGCTGAGGTGAGGAGCCATGTCGAAAAGACGGAGCAAAAAAGTGACAGAAAAGGTGAAGGAGTGTGTGGATTGTGAGGAGCTGATCTGCCTTGTCAGGGAGAACCCAATGCTCTATGACACCCGGCATCCTAAATATAAAGACAACGTGCTTAAAAAACAAACATGGGTTGAAATTGCCAGAAACCTATTGCCAGAGTGGAGCATGTGCTCATCCCAAGTTCAGGCTGACAAAGGTAAGTTTAGTTTTCTTATTCTCTACCTGTAGATGTTCGCCTATTATTTAATTATGTTAAAAAGTTTTATTTTTAATTAAACCCAAATAATCAGCGTGTCACGATCAGGCGTCGGGCTCAGAGGCCAATAGCTATAGCAGTGGCAGGACAGGTATACAGGCAGTCACTTCTGGCAGATAATACAGGCTCCCCTGAGGTGCGGAGTCTAAGTACTAGCTGGTTTTCCCCAGAGCTCCTGATGGTGGAGATGGATTTAGCTGTGAGCTAGTCGCGGTCCTCAAGTTTGCCCCACCAGGGTGTGAGCAAGCCAGGGTACAGTAGCGGATGAGTAGACAAGGATGAAACAGCAGCATAGTCAGTAAACAAGCCAAGGGATCAATCACAAGTGGCTGCAGGTTGGGATCAGGCAGAAGAGTAGTCAAAGAACAGGCCAAGGGTCAAACATGGGTGGTTGCAGATTGGGATAAGGCAGAAGAGTAGTCCAGGAACGGGCTGAGGGTCAAACACGGGTGGTTGCAGGTACAAATGGCAGCAGAGCAGACAAATCGCAAGGCACTGGCTGGGAAGGCACAATAACTTGGCAATTGGGAGTGATGAGACAAGGCTTTTATAGGAAGTTCATGGGAGAAGCAAGGGGTTCAAGGTTCAACAACAATCAAGACACAAGGAAGAGTATTCCAATGGATCAGGTAGGTTTGTCCAGCAGATCAGACAGGGAGCTGTCCAGAATCCCAGATAGCTCAATGGGAAGCATTAATACCAGACACAGAAGAGGTCCCAGGTTCAAGCCCAGATCCTGACACAGCGTGCAGTCCCCCACAAATCCAGACCAGGCCCGTATCCAAGCATGCAGTCTGTCAGGGCATGTTAAGTGTGCTAGGGAGCCCTCCCCCTGACCCATACCATGCCACATGCTTTCAACATGGGCAGGGTTTTTTGGCTCCCTACCATTGCACCTTGTCCCCATGTTGATGGTGACAAGGGACTCATTCCCACATCCTTGGCCATTGTTTGTAGGTGTCTGCGTGCGTGTCTATTTTAAAAATATGCAAACTCACTTTAACAAGGTTGTTCGCAGATCCTTGGGGGAGTGGCTATCTTTTTTTGTTAGGCCCTTTTAACACTATGACCCATGATGGTCATACAAAGACGTCATAATGACAAGTGACGATTTAACTTGGCCTAACCCCTTCATTTTGTGTACAATGACCCCCAACAAAGCAAACATAACAGTGTCAGACAGCGACGGATGAGGTCATCAATTAAGCTCTATTTTTAAGTTGAACTTAGCTTTGGAGTTCCAAATATTACAATACACAAATGTCATCATATTTTTTTTTTCAGCATTAAACTTACACATAGTGACATTTTTTTACAGTATGTCATTATATAATTTTTAAAGGGCTAGAGAATTTTTGGGCAACACAAAAAGGGTAAGTATAAAATTAAATTGACTGCATCTGCCAAGGTAACTCACCAGCTGGCGACATAAAGTAATTTAGGAATTGATCTCTAATCAGTTTCCCACTGGTAGTGCCCCTAGTCACATTCCACTGTGCCGCCTCCATGTTATGCATCAGGGAATCCTCAAAAATGTACCCGTCATGTTCTCACACATCGTTGTGCAGTGCACAGGCAGTTTTTACAGCAGAGACAGCATGCTCCAGACTGAGGTTGATGGCAGTGTGCAAGAATCTCCATTTATTGCAAAGAATCCTAAATGCACACTCCACTACTCGGCGTGCCCCAGTGAGCCCATAATAAAAGATTATTTTTTCATTGGTCAGCGCTCTACTAGAAAAAGGTCTCAGCATGTTTTTTCCCAAGGGCAAACGCTTCATCCCCTACAAAAACATGTGGGAGGGCAGGCTCATTTGTTCCAGGCAAGGACGATTAGTTTGGTAAATCAAGTCTATTCTCCCTCAGCATTCTCCCAAATGAGGAATGGGCAAATACACCTGAATCAGAGCTGCTGCCATAAGCACCCATATCAATATAAATTAATTTATAATTTACATCTGCCACTGCCATTAATACAATAGAAAAATATTTTTTATAATTAAAAAACTGATTCCCACTATCAAATGGCTTCAGGATGTGCTTCCCATCGATGGCTCCTAGACAGTTTGGAAAATTGCAACTCTCCCAGAATTCCTTGGATACCTTCAACCAATCTTGTTTGTAGACTTTTTGAACACCAAATGCTTTAGTTCTTCCCATAAAACAATGCATGTCTCATGAACAATGTCACATATTGTTGATTTGCCAACCTTGAATTCATAGTGGAGACTTCTGAAAGAATTACCTGCAGCTAGGTACCTTAAACAAAATTAAAATACATTATTATTAATTTCTCTGTTTTTCAGTGCTATACATAAAGAGAAGGTGGAGAAGCATGTGGGGTGCCTTCAAAAAATATAATGGACACCTAAGAGAAGTGAAGAGTGGCTCGGGGGCAACAGCTAGGGTACCCTATATGTATGCCGGGGACCTAGATTTTCTCAAACCAATCATAGAGATAAGAGAGTAAGTTATTATATACATCATAAATGTATCGGGCCTACATATTTTTTTTTGCATTATTAACTTAAAATCTTTATTTTACTACAGGACCGAAGCTAGTTGGGATGAAAAAGACATGTTAGAGGATCAACCGGAGAGCCATTCTAAAAGGTACAATTGGAGGCACCAGTAGATACAGTTTTGATGGAACCTAATGAGGATCTTACACAAATACAAATAGGCTCTAATCTATGGTTAGAAAACACAGAAGAGGAATCTGTAGTGGCAGAGGCGATCCCTGGGCCCTCCTCTGCTCCTGCAAGCATTGCTCGGCCAGCCAAAGTGGCGTGTAAGTGAGCGCCAGTATCGCAGACTGACATAAGTGAACGTCTACTATCTATATCTATGTTAAAAATAATGCAAACCACTATACCGTAGAACAAGTTCTGCAGTCCTTTTCACTGCCAAGTGAGGAAGCAACATCTGAAAGGCCATATGTGCCACAAGATAATCTCACATTCACTTCCCATTGTCCGGCCAGTACCCGGAACCGGTACACAAACTTTACCCCTATGTACCCCCATCCTATCCTTCCAGTTTTCAAAAGGCTACTTCTATATATGATGTACAACACAGGCAAATTCCCTATCCCATCCCATCCCCAATTCCTTCAATTAGGCCATTCACACAAATTCAGGGGATGTATGTGCCACAGCAACATGTGCCACAGCAACATGACTAGTCTAGCTGTGCTCCCAGCACTGCCATTGCTGAAAATCCTTTTGTAAGTCTATACTCCACTGAGGCAGCATTATTAACCACCAGGTTGGCTCCCCTGCGTGAGAGCACATAATATAACGTCGGCTCTCGCACAGGCAACTAGGGGCCCCCGCTCGCCCCTGACCCCTGTGCGCGTGCCTCATCGTTTTGCTCGTCGAGTTCTGTGTGAAGCCGCCGAGGATCTCGGCGAGCCAACTTTCCTCATTGAACAACGAAACATGTTCTCTATTTGGCTCGACGAGGAACTCGTCGGCTTCCTCGGCCGAAAGTGTACACATGCCGGGTTTCTCGGCAGAATTCAGCTCCGATCGAGTTTCTGGCTGAATTCTGCCGAGAAACTTGGTCGTGTGTACGGGGCCTGAGACTTCTATAGGTAGACATGCTATCTCCTATGGCAACAAAGGTTCCTAATAAAGGTCACAATGAACTCTTTCACTTCCTCTACAATATCCTACTGTAGATCTTCACTTAACTGAACTCCCAGTCTCTTTTTCATTAAACTTGCTGATCCCCTGCCACTGAATCTCCTGAGCGCTTCCAACCTTCTTGCTCAGTATATTCCTCAAGCGTCACCCCCGCATCCCTGCTGGGTCCCTAGCTTGGCATCCAAGAAACTTCTAAAGCGTCACCCCACTGGCCTGCTCGGTCCCTAGATTTACACACAAGGCTGCTCTGTAATTGTCACCTCTGCTGGCTGGGTCCCTGGCTTGACACCTGCTGAAGTTTCCCATTTTTGCACCATCCCCAGTTGGTGAGAATACAAGGTGGATGGTCCCAGCCCTACGCCTCAGGCTCTGGCCTAGCCGCACAGACAGCAAAACTCATGTCCATCCCATTGACTGAGATAACCCATATATTCATAATCTGTCCTTGTAATGCCCTTGTCTTAGCTATTGCCACCCGATACCCCGGCCATCTAGTGACAGAAGGAGAAGTGCATCAATTTCAGAATTAGGGTGGAATAAATTGATCTCCTATCAATTGGCCAAGGCAATTATACCTGGCAGGTAAATGTACTAGCAACCCTGCCTAAACATCAGGGTGCTACATCATAGATATCAAAATAAATGTCCATAAAATCGAATCACAAAGTGTTCAAGTATAGTTAACCCCCCCTGGTGGTATTCCCCAGTCTGGCTTGGGGTGGAATTTTAGGACCAAAAGCGGTAACCCAGAGCCAGACTCGGGACCGCCTCGCAGAGTCCACAGGCAGGGAGTTACTTACCTTGTCCCTGGATCCTGCGATGCCGGCCCGCTGCGTGATCGAGCGGTGTCCTCCTTGCTCGATTCACAGTGCAGAGTGCCACCGAGCTCCGTTCCCTGCGATGTTACGACGCACAGGGCGGAGATCGGCGCCAAATTAAAAAAGTAAATAAACACAATACATATAGTATACTGTAATCTTATAGATTACAGTACTGTATGTAAAAAATACACACACCCCTTGTCCCTAGTGGTCTGCCCAGTGTCCTACATGCACTTTTATATAATAAGAACTGTTCTTTCTGCCAGGAAACTGGAGATTGTTCATAGCAACCAAAAAGTGTCCCTTTATGTCAAAAGTGGTTTTAGACCAGCTAAAAAACAGCGATATTAAATTAGATTTAATCTCTTGCAGAATTGAGCGATGATTTGTGGGGAAATTCGTCATCAAAAATGTTTAAGTAATAATTTTTATTATTATTATATTCTTTGTTATTTAACCTCCCGCCAGGGAGGTTAAATATCAAAATAACATTCAGTGATGACAACTGTGCACTGTTGATAACTTCTTGTGCAGTAAAATTAGACTCCCATGTGTCAATCACTATCCACCACAATGCAGTCTGGCAGCTCACCTAGGGAAAGACCTCAAAGGTCTAACAACGCTAGATGGTAATTAGATTCTCCACATGAAATCTCTCTTAAAATTTGTGCCGTTCAACATACATTTCCAGATAAAGCAAAAAAACAACATGATTTCCGGTCTCGGCCATGACCGGAAGTGATGTCACCAGGCTTAGGGAGGAGCCAGGTGACGTCACTTCAGGTCGTGGCTGAGATCGGAAGTCTTGTTGTTTTTTGCTTTCTCTGTTTCACTAAGACACATTTACTATCTTTGAATGCCCAAGCACCAGATGCTACACAATGTATTGTATATCTTCACCATGCAGCACTAATGTGCATCCTTAAAATTATGCCAATTATTTTTTTTTTCTGTTCACTTATGTGATTTAAGCCTATATCTAATTTCACTTCCTCCTCTAGGGTACCATGGTTTTGCATTGGCTCCTGGGAGATCTTGGTCAGCTTGGCATGATACTGCTTCAGTAACGTTTGCGTCTATGGAAAATCTTGGTCAGCTTGGTATGGCACGGCTCCAGTAACATTAACATTGGCGTCTATGGAAAATCTTGGTCAGCTTGGCATGGCAAACTGTCCAAGATTGCACCACACTGCACATGCAAGAGATCGGCAGGTGCATGTTGGGTAGCCAGCATGAACTATACCAGGCTGCATGCCCTGGACATAGGGGGAAAGCACCTTGTCAACATGTTGCTGAGGACAGGGAGGTTGTAGGATCTGTGGGCAGGGGGCCTTTTTGCAATCTGGAAGTCTCCTTAAAGAATAAGGGGCCCCCAGATACATACCAACCCCCATGTAAATAAGTAAGGGTTACATAGCATCCCAAATCATTCACAAAAATGTAAATAAAAACACAAAGGGCCAGATCCGCGTAGAACGGCGTAATTTTAAGCAGGTGTAGCGTATCGTAGTTACGCTACGCCACTGCTACTTTGACAGGCAAGTGCAGTATTCTCAAATCAAAGTTGCGGCGGCATAGCGTAAATAGACCGGCGTAAGCCCGCCTAATTCAAATATGGAACATGTGGGCGTGTTTTATGTTAATGTATTGTGACCCCACGTAAATTACGCTTTTTACGAACGTATCCCAGTGCGCATGCTCCAAATTAACCTGCAAAAAAACAATGCTTTCGACGTGAACGTAAATGACGCACAGCCCTAATCGCGAACGACTTACGCAAACAACGTAATCGACAGAAAATTCGATGCTGGCCCGACGTCCATACTTAACATTGGCTGCCCCTCATATAGCAGGGGTAACTTTACGCCGGAAAAAGCCTAACGTAAACGGCGTATCTGTACTGCGACGGCCGGGCGTACGTTCGTGAATTGGCGTATCTAGCTGATTTACATATTCTAGGCGTAAATCAGCGTACACGCCCCTAGCGGCCAGCGTAAATATGCAGTTAAGATACGACGGCGTAGGCGACTTACGCTGGTGGTATCTTAGCAAAATTCTGGCGTATCTTGTTTTCTGAATACAGAAAAAAGATACGCCGGAGCATCCTAGAAGTTACGCGGCGTATCAATAGATACGCCAGCGTAACTTCTTTGTGGATCTGGCCCAAACAGTTTAAACAGGTCCTAAAAAAACAGAATGTACATCCACAATTTATCCCATTGTTCGGTGATGTAGATCCACATTAGGCATGATGCCCAATGCTTGCTGACATGCCAAAGGAAGAAAAAAAAACACCTGCCAACACACACCTATTTAGTAGCTTCACTCTCACGAAATAAAAGTTCCAGTGGATGACAGCTAATATAAATAGATGGATGGGATTTCCTGGGTGACATTGTTGACTTTATATGGACATGCCCAAAAATGTTTATATTTCAATGTATTTTTTATTAAAGAAAAACAAGTTCCAATGTAGACAGACACATTGGCTGAACTAAGCAACATAGCAATACAAAGATATAGAAAATATGGCCATTACACGCATCTTCCAGTTACTACAGCAGCAAAACATGAAGTATACAAAAGGCCTCAAATACAAACATCTGTATTGCATAAACAATTATAGAGAAAATAAGTAACAGGAAAAAAAAGGGGAAGAAAAGAGTGAAAGAAAAAAAAAAGAGAAGGGGAGAGGGTCATCCGGGAGCTCCCTAGGGAGTCGAAATATAGTCGATCCATGGATCCCATATTTTGTTAAATTTCTTTGTATTATTACAAAGCATATGGGAGAGTTTATCGTTAATAATAATCCAGTTGAGTTTACTTTTAACTTGGTCAAGAGGAATTGCCGACTGCTTCCAGTGCCTAGCAATCGTGATTCTCGCCGCCAGCAACATATAGTTACTCAATTTTACAGATTTCTTGGGCGTATCATCAGGTAGTTTGTGAAAGAGAGCGGCCTCAGGAGATCTGCGAATGTTTACCCCCGTCACTGAATTAATAAGATTGAATATCCTGATCCAAAATCTAATTACAATGGGGCATTGCCACCAAATGTGGTGCATTGTTCCCAGCTGTACACAACGCCGAAAGCAGGTATAATTGGCCTCTATAAGAGTAGTATTGATGGAGATTTTGGATAACTGATAATCAATATCTTGCCACTCGATCAAATCAAAGGTAAGGTTCAAATCCCTTTCCCAGTGATCCATATAGGCAAGTTTTGAATCAATTTAAGTAATAGAAGTAAATAACGCAGATATCCGACCTCTCTGCAAGCCTCTACCCTGACAGGATAATTCAAATGTCGTTAAATTAACTTTAGATCTGACAAATGATGCGATTTGGTTGTACCGAAATAATTCGCTAGGGGGCATAAGAAACTCATCTTTAAAGTGTTGTATAGGATACATTTGATCTCCATTAAGGAAATCACCAATTCTCAAAAGCCCCTTATTAAGCCACCACTGAAACAGCTGTGGAGTCAAACCAGGCGGAAACTCAGGGTTGCAAAAAATGGGAGCCAATGGCGTGTGAGGGGATGATAAAGAACTGCGGTGGCACGTCCTATCCCATATTTCTAAGGAATGTGACAGAGTAGGGCATAAAATAGGCGGGCGTAAACAACCAGGAAGCCACATTAAGGATCCAATGTAAAACAGCTGGCAGGAAAGTGCTTCAATGGAAACCCAAAGGGGGACCGAGCCTCTAGCTGTAGTGTAGGCTAACTGGGCAATTTGGGCAGCCTGAAAACATGCTTGTAAATTAGGAAGACCGAGCCCCCCCATAGATTTAGGTGTATAAAGCGTTCGTTTTTGAATCCGAGGCCTCCTGTTACCCCACACGAAGCGCAGGACCTCGGCTTGCAGGCGTTGCATGTCTCCCCTCGGGACTGCCACCGGCAGGGTTCTAAAATATTTTTTTTTTTTTTTTTAAATGTTTATTTATACACAGCAAGAAACCGGTTCACACGAACCATGACATGTACATTATACTGATTGCATCGTCAAAAACATGCATACAGGGGAAGACGGCATTTCGGGGACATTATTTGTCACAATATAAGGAAGCAGGTATATCAAGGTGTATCCCTTTAACGCCCCAGCTCCTCGCCCTCAGCAGTACAACCCCCTCTCGGCTCTTGTCTAGGGTTCGGGGCTAATGAGGTGCAGCATATCAATGAGGGACAGTGGACACAGTTCCTCCCATTTTCCTTTTTTCTGAGTGTTAGCAGAGTGTAGTTCAGGTGCCGCGGAGAATGCGGCTAGAGGAAATCAGGACAGAGTTGTATATCAAGAGAGGTATAAGAAGGGGTGGGGGGGGAAGGGGGGGAGAGTCGCAGGTATGGAGATCGCGAGTTCGGGCAACAGCCGGGTATTGGTGATCCACTCCAGGAGATCTCACCTGTAGTCCGCGTCCTGGTGTCATTGATAACCGTGTCTGTTTGTCACTGTTCAAGGGTTACCTCTGAGGGCCTGGCCCTCCGTCGAATACTTAAATTGGTTCCACAACCTCCATGTCTTGGTATACAGTTCGGTCCTGTCGTGTTTTGTCAGAATCAGGTCTTCCATTGCATTGATGTCGTCCACTTTCTGCAGCCACATGGCTACTGTCGGTGGGTTTGGGGATCGCCAGCATTGCGGCACGCAGGCATTTGCGGCGTCCAGTAGGTGGCGTACAACCGAATTCTTGTATATTCGCGCTGGGGTGGCGTTTCCGTGTAGAAGGAAGTACGCCGGGTTATCCGGGACTGTGCGGTCCGAAAACATTTGCGTTATGCGCCTGATTTCCCCCCAGTATGTCTGTAGGCGTGGGCAGGACCAGAATATATGGAGTAGTGTGCCCCTGTCTGCCTGGCACCTCCAACAGAGGTCCGACAGCGACGGGTACAGTCGGTGTAGTAGGTCCGGGGTCCTGTACCATCTCGTTAGTAGCTTAAAGTTAATCTCCTGTATCTTTGCACAAATCGATGACCTGTGCGTGAATCTAAGTATATGTCTTGTCTGAGCGGGCGTGAAATGACATTCCAGATCCCTCTCCCATTTACCTAGGCTCGGGATCTGGTAGTCTTCCGGTGGTGTGATCAAAATTGTGTGCATCAATGACAGGGCATGTGGCAGTGGCTCTGACTCCATACACACCTCCTCCAAAGTCATGAGGGTTCGCCCCACTCCGGAGGGGGGGTCGAGTGTTCGCAAAAAATGTCTCAGCTGACTGGTTCTCATGAAATCAAGGCCGTATTGACCCAATGGGTCCATCAGCTCAGTCGCCGTTCTCCATCGACCAGCGTCGCCAAAATGTGAGGCCTGAAATACACCTGAGTCCCGTAGTGCGCAGAACTTGGCATCTGAAAAGCCCGGCGTAAAGGATGGGTTGCCCAAAATCGGGCGCAAGGGAGAGGCTGCTGATGCCAAGCGGAACCGCGAGAGTAGTTTTGTGCATACCACGATGGTGTTACCAATTAGGGGGTGATTCTTCACGTCTTTTGGTCTCATTGTTTGGCACCAAGGTGCAGCCCTTAACAGTACGTCGCCCTGTGACTGCTCTATCCGTGGCCACAGTTTAGTCCATCCATGGCGGCACCAGTCCATCAATCGGTTCAACTGCGCCGCGTAGTAATACATCCTCACATTGGGTGCCGCGAGGCCCCCGCAGTTTTTAGGCAAGGATAGCATCGATCTACTGAGTCTGGGGTGTTTGCCCGCCCACAAGAATGTCCCGAACATCGACTGCACCCATCCGAAATAAGCCGTCGGAATACGTATGGGTAGTGCCTGCAAAAGGTATGTGAATTTGAGTAGGACAGTCATCTTAAGGATGCTACATCTCCCAAACCACGAGTGTAGACCCGTGGTCCACTGATCCAGCAGTTTCTGTACCGTTTGGAGCAATGGAGGGAAGTTAAGCTTAAAGATATCTGAGATTCTTGGCGATATACGGGTTCCAAGATATGTCAGGGCCGTGCTTGTCCACTTCAGTTTAAAATTTTGTTTTAGGGTCTGCAACCCAGACTGAGGCATCCCCACCCCCATCGCTTCCGATTTAGTCATATTAATCTTCAGATTCGAAAGCCTACCATACAAATCAAACTCCCGCATAAGGTTTGGTAATGAGGTCGTTGGGTTTGTCAGGGAGAACATCATGTCGTCAGCGTAGGCTGAGACTTTGTATTGACCGTTGCCTATAGCTACTCCCGTAATGCCGGGATTCAGTCTGACATGTCGTAGGAAGGGTTCAAGAGTCAAGGCAAAGAGCAGAGGCGACAGCGGACATCCCTGCCTGGTCCCGTTAGAAATCAGGAAAGGGGGTGATGTCGTACCATTCGCCCTCACTCTGGCCGACGGGCCCGTGTAGGCCGCCGTTATCCAGCACATCATCCTACTTCCAAGTCCGACATGCCTGAGAGTAGCAAACATAAAGCGCCAGTCCACTCGGTCGAACGCCTTCTCGGCGTCCGTCCCTAGGAAGACGGCGGGCGTCTTGGTGGCATTGGTGGCATGCAGGAGATTCAGGACTTTGGTTGTGTTATCTCTAGCCTCCCTGGTCGGCACAAAGCCCACCTGGTCCAGGTGTATCAGGTCTGGGAGGTGTCTCTGAATTCTCGTGGCAACAATCTTGGTGAAAAGCTTAATATCTGAATTCAATAGTGATATGGGGCGGTAGCTACCGCATTGCCCCGGGTCCTTCCCCTCCTTGTGTATCACTGCTATCTGAGCCTGCAAGGTAGTGGAGTGAAAATTCCCCCCTGTACCTATAGTATTGAACAGGTGTAACAGCTTGTCACCCAATGATGTAAACAGGGTCCTGTAATAGGGGACAGTGAGACCATCCGGGCCCGGTGCCTTACCAGGCTTGGTGGCCTTCAGGGCTGCCTGGAGTTCAATCATAGTGATTGGTTCCTCCAGCAGCTCCACTACATCCGGTTCAAGTCTCGGCATCTGGGAGTCGGAAATTTAGGTCGCGGGTCTGTCCTCGGCCAAGGCCGGGGAGGTGGGAGGGAGGTTGTACAAGTCCTGGTAGTAGTCTTTGAATTCGTAGGAGATTTGTTGTGGGATAGACACCTTGCCTCCTGCTCGTGTATTAATGTGCAGGATTTACGACGCATTTTTCTGTGAGTGGAGCGCTCGGGCCAGCATCTTCCCGCACTTGTTACCCGACTCGTAAATTGTGCGCCTACAAATTTGCATCGACGCTTTGGCCTTGTGTCTCAATAGGTCCGTAATTTGTCTGCGGGTGGTATTCAGGTCAGAGGTTATCGGCACCGTTTGGGTCTGTTTATGCTGGATCTCAAGGGTCTGCAGCTTCAGAAGCAGCGCGTTGAGTTGTCAATTCTTGAATAAGATTGATGGGGTGCCGAGAAGAAGGTGTAGTCCCTCTCGCCCGGGTACAGTAGGCGCCATGCATCCACCATTTGGTGCGCGTGGAGCGTCGCGTGTACTCGTTTACGAAAGTTTTCCGACACCGTGGACCGTCCAGTGGAGGTATCCTCCTGTGGGATCAGGGGGATGTTAAAATCTCCCCCCACTATCAGTTGTCCTTCCGTGAAGCGTGCCACTTGGGCCAGTTGTTTCGTAAGAAATCTGTCCTGTCGGTCGTTGGGTGCATATAGATTCGCTATGGTCACTTGTGTCTGTCCTATGTGTCCCTTTAGTAACAACGTGCGGCCCTCCGGGTCCGTCCTCACCTCCCCAAGGATCCAAGGGACCCTGGCCGAGATGAGGACGGATACTCCCCTAGACTTTGCCTCCGTGTATTGAGAGTGGTAGACTGTGGGATAATACCTATTTTTTAGCACGGGTAGATTGTTATCCCTAAAACGTGTCTCCTGAAGCAGGACCACATCTGCCCTCATCCGGCGCATGTCATGCAGGAGCATTCTCCTTTTTTCTGGGACATTCAATCCCTTGGCATTCAGTGATACCACTGTTAGTGTATCCATACCCGCGACTCGGGGTATCAAAGGGCAGGGGGGTTGGTGTGGGGGAGGTGGTGAGTGTGGGGAGAGGTTAGAGGCCTCCCGACTGGGATAGGTCCGGAGGTAAGGGTACCAGACAGAGAGAAACCTGCAGGAAAAGGAAAGCGTAAGACAGAGGTTTAAGTTAGGAGGCCTGCACCAGAGTGTGCAGCAAGGATAAGAAAATCTAATTTAGCCTAAGCGGCTATGACACTCGCCAGTCTAGGACTGGAAATTGAGTGTAGGCCTAAGTGAGTAGGTGAGGGGGGTTTAAAAAAACTGAGGGTGGGTAACGGACTACGGCCCAAGGCCTACTCACTGTTCAATCGTGCTGTCCTCCTCCTGAAGGGGCTCTCCGCCTTCCCCTTCCCTGTCGTTGCTGGCGCGGTGGATACGGGGCGCCTGCGTTGGAGGGGCCCGATCGGAAGATCGGTCGAGGCAGGATCTGAAGCCAGTCTGGCATCGGTATCCGCTCCGTCTCCAGAAACTGGAAGAGGCCGGGGAGGTCCGCCGGTGTCTGTAGGGTGTAGGCTCGGCCATCTTTGCGGAAGGTAGTTGACAGAGGGTATCCCCATCTGTATGTGCAGCCCAGTTCCAGCATGGGTTTCAGCATCGCTCTCCGTCTCAGCGTCGCCCTCGATAGATCAGGCAGTATCTTGACCTGGGCCCCCTCCACTTCAATTTCCCCATGCTCCCACGCCATGCGTAGGATTCGTTCCTTCTGCGCGTACCGCAGCAGTCTGCACACCACATCACAGGGTCGGTCTTGCTCCGGGTTCCTAGTGTGCGCGGTCCACCTCTACTTCCTCCGCCGGCTCCCCCAGGATATCTCGGAACAGGCCCTGCAGCTTCCCGTCCAGGGCCTCCGCTCCTACCGTCTCCGGTACACCGCGTATCCGCAAGTTATTGCGGCGGCTCCTATCCTCCATGTCTTCCAGGTGGAGCTGCAGGGCGATCGCCGTGTCCCGGTGCTGGTCCCTCGTGCGTTCCAGGCCCAGGACCCTCCGCTCTAGTTCCGCCAGCGACGATTCGCCAGTTGCCACCCTGTCCGTCAAGGTGGACACCTCCACTCGGACCTCTTGGTAGTCGCGGCGGTGCGTCTCCTCCAGCCGCAGGATAAGGGCCTCTATGTACGACCGCTTGGCAGGGCCTGCAGGAGGGCGCGAATGTCCTGGTCCGCCCCTGATCCATCCGGGGAGGAGGTTGGAGAAGCCATGGGTAAGTCGGGGGGTTCCTGCGCCGTCGGCGGCTCAGCAGGCAGCTCCGGGTCCACGGGGTGGAAAGTCCACAGTCCCTGCACCAGATCTCCCGGCGGTGTGTCGTCCGGTGCGCCTCGCGGTGCCGCCGTCCCGGCTCCAGATGTTTTCTGCGGCCTGGGTTGGAAAAAGTTATGTAAATCACCCGTGGCTGCTCCAGAACGGGTCACTCTGGTAGTGGGTTTAGATCCGCACTTCTTGGCAGATTGCATGCCGATTTTTAGGGCAGTTTGGCCGGTAAAAGGGGGTTTCAGGCCGGGAGCTCAGAAAGCTAGCATCCTCACTCAGCCATGTCCAGGCCACGCCCCAGGGTTCTAAAATAATAAAGGAGCTTAGGTAGAAACGTAATTTTTATGGAATTGATCTTGCCAAACCACGAAAGTGAATAATCTGCCCAGCAGCGAAGGTCCTCCTTAAGTCTTCTAAATAATGGGGGGTAATTGGCCCCATAGATAGTATCAATGGATGAAGTCAGCTGGACCCCTAAATATGGAAGGGAGTGAGGAGCCCACTTAAAACTATATGTATTTTGAAGAATTTGCACTACAGTAGAGGGTAATGATACATTAAGTGCTACTGTTTTTTGAGTATTCAGGGTAAGTTGTGAGAAATTATCTAGAAGGGACAGCAAATTAGGCAATGTTTCTTGGGGGTCAGTGATATACATAAGAACATCATTGGCAAATAATGCGCACTTATGTTCCTGCTGGCCGCAACAAATACCATGAATGTCAGAATGGGAACGGATCGCCATAGCTAGGGGTTCTATCGCTAACGCGAACAATAAAGGAGAAAATGGGCAGCCCTGTCTTGTACCCCGCCGAACAGGAAATAATGGTGATTTATGACCTCTAATGGAAATTTGGGCTACTGGAGAGCTATATAAAGTTTTTAGTAGGGAAAGGAATACAGGGCCAAATCCTAGGGTCTCTAGAGTAACAAAAAGATAATTCCAATTTAAACAGTCAAAGGCCTTATTAAGATCTAGTGAAAGGAGTAGAAGTTCCCGGGTAAGCGGAGCATCCCAGTTGGAACGCGCTGCTGATATCAGTGTTATGGATCTACGAATTTGGTCCAGAGTCTGACGGCCCGCTATAAATCCAGATTGGTCCTTATGAATGTACTATGCCAAGAAGGTATTAAGGCGAGAGGCTAAAAGTTTTGTAAGAATCTTCAAATCACAATTTATCAGTGAAATTGGGCGATAATTACGAATATGTTTTCATCCAAAGGGACCACCCCTAATTTTAGGGAGCGCCAAGTGAGAGTGTCTAGGGGTAAGCTTATGTGCCAATAGGGAGCCAGGGCGATCTCGCCAAGTGAAAAATTTGTGGTTCATCCAGCGCGATTGTTTCTCGGCCCTAGTAGTGAGACAAATATTAAGTTCCAAACGAGATTGCTCCAGTTTAGTAAATACATAGAGTAGGGGATGGAGAACGCTTATGTTGTGCAGTCAAAGCTTCAAATTCCTTAGTTTTGGCAGAAATCAATTCAGTGCGAGCTTTTTTAAGTCTGGAGGATAATTGGATAAAGGCCCCTCTAACAGAAGCCTTATGCGCGGCCCAATTAATTGCAGGGGACGTGTCATCTGAGACATTAATGTGAAAATATTCCTTTAAATGGGTCGAAATCACAAGACAGTGAGATTCGTCCCCAAGGAGAGATTCATTCAATCGCCAATGTGGGGTGGCCGTCCTACCGATAAGGTCAGAAATCTGAACCACAACCGGATCATGATCCGACCAAGAGGTAGAAAATATTTTGGCGGATTTCAATTTAGGCAGCAGTCCCGAGAGGAGAAATATGTGGTCTATGCGAGAGTAACACCCATGTGCCCAGGAATAATGAGAGTAATCTCAAGAGGTAGGGTTAGCCTCCCTCCAAGTGTCCACAAAATCATAATGGTAGAGCAGTTGTGCAAATTTGTGACTCTGGGAGGGGGTCGAAGCCCCGCGGAGTGTGATTTGTCTTTAATAAGATCTAAAGCTAAGTTAGAGTCACCCGCTAGAATTACCTCTCCTTCAAACTCAGGGGCCATGGACCTTAAGAGGAAATGAAAAAATGCAGTTTGGTTCGTGTTGGGAGCATAATAAATCAGGAAAGTACCTAAAGTTTCCCCCAAATTACCCTTAACTAGAAGATAATGCCCATCCCTGTCCCTGAGGACTTTGGTTTCAGTGAACAACATGCGTCTAGAAAAGCATAGGGCCACCCCCCTCTTTTTCTCCGATGCATTAGCATAGTAGCAAAGAGGGTAATCTCTATGAAGATATTGAGGAGTGAACGGGGAAGCAAAATGCGTCTCTTGGAGAGCAACTATGTCCGCCCCCAAAGATCGATAATGCGTGAAGGCCTTAATCCGCTTAGCTGGTGATCCAAAACTCTGAACATTATGGGAGAGTAACCAAATATTCTGGGAGGTAGACGTCAAACTAGGCATAGGAAGCAATAAGACAACTATCAACAAAAAAACTCACCCACCAATTTGCGACCCACCGGATCCAGGAATGCCAAGAGAAACTCCAGGTAACCCTCAGAAAAGGACAATGACAGAAAAGGTTAAAACAAAAATAGAGAAAAAAAAGAAAAAAGGCAAACAAACGGGCCAGGAAACCCCCGACACCGAATACCACGGCAAGAAAATGTAGAAAGCCATGAATAGTAACAAACAAATGAGGTGTCCCAGAACACATCAGTGAAAAAAAAGAGGGGGGGTGGGGGTTGTGCACCAGCAATGGCTAATGTCCCATATCGGGACCACTGAGAAGCCGCAGCTCCAAGCAAAAAAAAAAACATCAGGCATTATGTAACAAGTCCTCAAGATGTACAAAAGGAAGCAGATGATTTATTTGTCATCCTCTTCGGCTTCATCGACCAAAGAGGAGAAAGCGGCGGAGGGGGATCACTGGTTCCAGGCTTGTTCCGGGATGAAGGACTGTGGGAAATAAAGCCTATCTGCAGCAAAATTGATTCACCCTCAGTAAATGAGGACAAGGAGTAAGTCTTGTTGTTAAAGGTAAATTGAAGCTTAAAGGGGTAGTTCCACCTGTAGCGAATGTTCCGTTGTATCAGCGGTAGCAGCAAAGGTTTAAACGATAGTAGCCTGGGAAATATCTGCAAATATTCGGAGCTTGATACCCTCTATTTCCAGATCAGGATTTTCTCTGGCATGGTGCATCATTGCTTCTTTGATCCGGAAAAAATGTGGTTTCACGATAACATCCCTGGGTGGGCCATCAGGTTTCAGAGGGACCAGAGCCCTATGTATACGATCGATTTCCATATGAATGTCATCAATATCAGGCACTGCGGCTTGCATTAGTGAGTGAGTGACTGAGGTTATATCTTTCACGTTCTCAGGAATGCCCCTGATACGAAAATGATAGCCCTGGCGCGATTTTCAAGATCATCGATCTTAGAGTAGGCTTCCTCTAGGCGATCATGTAAGTTGGATATCATACTAGAGTTCTGGGACACCCTGTGAACTGTGTCATCTTCCTTAGATTCAATGCTCTCCAACCGGCACCCCAGTTCCTGTAAATCTTGTTTTATGTCCAGGGCTAATTTGCTGGTAGCTTTAGACAGTTCCCTCTGTAGCAAATCTGCAAAGCGGGCTAAAAGTATTGGGTCCCCCGAATATTGTGGCTGTGCTGATGTGACAGCTGGGGAGTCAGTGATGCCATCTTGATCCAATTCTTGGCTGCTAGGCTGGCAGCACAAAATGTCTGCCATCTCCCTGTCTAGCTGAGAAGAAGCATGCAAGTCCTGGCTAGGTGATAAGGCTGCCACCTGTGAGGGAGATTGTGCAGGGCTAGTAGGTGACTTGTGTATGCTGACAAGCTCACCTGTAGCTAGGGAGGACACAGAGCCTGATTTGGAGACGCTATGAGACCCAGGAACTGTTTTCTGCGAGGGTGGTTTCACTCCTCTGGATGTTCCACGTGTGCTGTAGCCGGTCGCCATCTTGGATTTTTCACTTGTCCTCCGGAACGAATAGCAAGAGCCACCCTGGGATCTCCCCCGCTGCTGGAAAGACATCCAGCGGGTCCTCTATCCTCACCCCAGGGGGATCGGGTGGTCGGATGCTGCGGACGAGGCGCAGGACCGCAAAATAAAACCACAACTGCCGGGGGTGTGCGGAGCAGCTCAGAGACACATCTGCTCCGGCCGGCCGCGCATGCGCGCTTCCCAAAAATGTTTAATGATATTAGGTAGATTCCAGTTCACTTTCAGCCTAGAATCAGCAGCAGCTATGAAATAATTTTCCGAACCAGCTGATATGCATTGTGCGTTTTGGTTTGCATTTTTTTCAGTAGAGCAAGGGGATATTTTTTTTTTTTTTAAAGTTAAAGCATATCCAAAGCAACTTTCTTTTAGTTAACATATGGAATGGTCAAAACCCCAGAACATTTTTTCCCAGAAAGTGTCCCATGGGGGAGAATTATCTTGACATCTTGTCAAGTAAATACAACATATTCAGTTTTAATACATTTTGTAACCAACATCCCAACTTGATGGACATTTGTAATATACCTAACCATTAATAAACTAAAGGGATTTTAAGGTGTTATAATTTCATGATACAACCATATATATTTTTTTGTCACAATATAAATATCAATAAAATACATATATAATGAATTCAGTAAAAACATAAACAATTCTGTTTATCATACAGTATATTTATACACTGAGTACTAGATATTTGTTCCCAGAAGTCTCGATACATAATTTGTTTATAAAATAAGAGGCAATCTGTATTTCTATTATCTGCTCTTGGCATTTGGATTTTAGGCCTCATGCCCACTGACGTTTTTAAAAAACGGGTTGTAAAGCTAGTACAGACGCCAGGAAAAAAACGGCGTTTTTAAACACCAATTTTTCTGCGCTTTGCATTGAATTCAATGCACGTTTTGCCGCGCTAGTTTTCAGCCGCGTTTTTCTGTCTCTATTCAAAATCAATGGTTCCCTATGGGAGCCCATTGATTTGAATAGTGGTCGCACCAGAAGTCAGATCAAGATGATCCGACTTAGGGGGCGACTGGTGTGTGGAGAATCTTGAAGGGGATCCCCGCGCAAGTTTAAAAAAAATTGCGTGAGGTTCCCCCCAGGATGATGCCAGACCCTTTGGTCTGGTATGGATTTTAAGGGAAACACCTACGCCGAAAAAAAGGCGTGGGGGTTCCGCCAAAATCCATACCAGACCCTTATCCAAGCACGTGGCCCGGCTGGTCAGGAATGGGGGTGGGGGCCCCCCCTCCTCCTGAACCGTACCAGGCCGCATGTCCTCAACATGGGGGGTGGGTGCTTTGGGGCAGGGGGGGCACTGCACCCCCCATCCCAAAGCACCTTTGTCCCCATGTTGATGGGGACAAGGGCCTCTTCCCGACAACCCTGGCCGTTGGTTGTCAGGGTCTGCGGGCGGGTGGCTTATCAGAATCTGGGAGCCCCCTTTAATAAGGAAAAGTGTCAATAAAATAAGCACACAACACAGGTTTTTAAAATAATTTATTAGCCAGCTCCGGGGGTCTTCTTTTGACTTCGGGGGTCTTGTCCGCTCTCCCCTGCTCTCCGGTGCCTTCTTCCAGGCTGGCCGCCGCTATCTTCTTGCAGCTCTATTACTAGCAGCGGCCAGCCTGGTCCGGTCTTCCTTGTTGCCTTCTGCCTTCTGCCTTCTTCTTCTGATGTTGCCACGACCCTCCCTCCCGCTGTAATGTCAGGTGTGCGGTGCGCGATGATTTATATAGGCCTCTTATGATGTCACAGTCCCAGCATGCTCCGGGTGGTGTCGTCAAAGCCCGCTTCTTTGGGAAACAGGAAGAGATGAGTATATGTAACAGATTATATCATATTCATACAGTGTAATAAATATTTTTGATAATTCCTGTCAATAGCTTAGGATAGTCAAAACATATCTCAAGCAGAAATATACAAACACATGTAAGTATATGAGCAATTAAAAACAGTATGACATATTTGGTGGCAATCAGCCCACACTTTCAAAAGGAAATGACAGAAGATGGTTTGACCAGTGGACAACTTTGAGGAACCATATATTATGCTGTAGATAAACAGAAATGTTAATAAGACCATACAGACTGACATTGATATAGACTCTCAATATTTGTCACCAAGGATTGTTCCCATAAGTAAAATAACATAATATGATAATACGATCCAATAATAATAATAATAAGGTCCAATCACATATGCTAAAATGATATATGAATATCAGTATATCTTCATATTAAGCACATCATGTCATCTATCTTAAAGGTACGTGTAGCTGTGTTATTCAAATCAAAAACAAGCACATCCATTGTGTTCTAGAAGATGCCAAAAATAACATCAAAGACATTAGCATATACAAATTATATATACATATATATAGAAAATGTAGCAATGGGGAAGAACTGGTATCATAAAAGTATAACTGTCAACCCAAAAAGGACAATGTGGCAATGCTTATTGTTTGTTCCTTTTATACCCCCTGCTACCTCTCTAATGATCAGCATTGGGGTACTCCCAGTTCTGGGATCAGTGCCATCAAAGTTGTGGTGAACTGAAATTACAATGGGAGATCTGTGTGATTATGTAATGACGCAGTGATGTCACAACTCTGCAACATCATTTGATTTAGTCTTATTTTTGTGCAGCTTTTATTTTTCTATTACATTTTGGTGTGTCTCACATGTAAGTTGCAGCATTATAATTCACTTCCATTTGAGGAACAGCGCAGTAAACACAATTTTTTCATTCTGCATATTTAGGGCCAGATTCACAAAAGGGATACAACGGCGTATCTGCGGATACGCCATCGTATCCCTGTTTCTATCTATGCGACTGATTCATAGAATCAGTTACGCATAGATATCCCTAAGATCCGACAAGTGTAATAGTTTTACACTGTCAGATCTTAGGATGCAGTACCACGGCCGCCGCTGGGGGGAGTTTGCGTTGTAAACCAGCGTTGGGTATGCAAATTAGCAGTTACGGCGATCCACAAAACTTTTTCCCGTCGTTACGTCGCCACAAGTGTTAGTTTGCCGTCGCAAAGATAGGGCACCTTTTACAAAGTGTAAAATTACTACACCATGTAAAAGTATACCCGTCTTTCCCGCGTCGCTTTTGAATAAAAAAAAAAAAAAAAATTCCCGGCGCAAGACCTTTTTTTCACGTCGCGATTCACAAAACGTCGGCGCGTCATAATTTCACGCAAAGCACGTCGGGAAATTTGCGTCGGGAGCATGCGCAGTACGTCCGGTGCGGGAGCGCGCCTAATTTAAATGGTACCCGCCCCATTTGAATTGGCCTGCCTTGCACCGGACGGATTTAGGATACACCGCCGCAAATTTCCAGGTAAGTGCTTTGTGGATCGGGCACTTAGACAGAAAATTTGCGGCGGTGTAACCTAAATCGGTTATGTTACGCTGTGCCCGGGCTACGTGAATCTGGCCCTTAGATACCAATTTACAGCAGCTGTTTCGGAACTATCATAGTGTCTTAATATTATTATTATTTCTTGTTACACTTTTTTCACAAGGGTGTAAGAGTCATTAACTTTTTTTATTTATACTTAACGTCCAATTACAATATGGATATTTTTGAATATAGAGCATCTAAGGTAGTCAATACTGAGGGCGTTTTTCAAACATTTAAAGAGACAGATGGGGATCTGAACGGATTCTTTGTCAGATTGAAAAACGTCACCATCTCAGAATATCATACGCAGTGGGATATAGCGTTCCTGGAAACATATATCAGGCTGAATATGGTTCCTAGGAGCTTGAGATGGGAGGTTTGTCCCCAGAAAGAAGAATTGGAATTGGAGGAATGGTTCCGGTACTTTAATGAAGCCGGCCGTCAGTTTCCTCAGATTCCTAGTGTCAAGGAAAACAGTAAGCTGGCCAGACTTGACGGGGAAATAAAAACTCTAGAGCATGGGTGCTCAACCTGTGGCTCTCCAGCTGTTGCAAAACTACAATTCCCATAATGCCTCAGCCTTTGGGAGACATGCTTGTACCTGTCAGCGGCTTGCAATGCCTCATGGGAATTGTAGTTCCGCAACAGCTGGAGAGCCACAGGTTGAGCACCCATGCTCTAGAGGATAACCTGCTTCTATATAGAGAAGTAGAGGAGTATAAAGAAAAAAACTAATAATCTATTAAAGATTTTAGATAAAGAAGAAAAGGAGCAAAAAATTAAAAAAAGGAAAAAATATAATAGGGATTATAGTGATTATGATGCAAATAGTGTATTTGAGTGACAAAAAAAAACTGGCGGCAGAACAATTAGCCAAACCAGATTCTAGAATGGAGGCCATCACTCAAGGGGAGGAACCCACATTAGCCACTCATTCGGAAGTACAGCATTTTCCTGTTGCGAATGAATCATACAAAACCCCTAAAAAAACTCAAAATATGAAACCGGGTAAAAAACGTAGACGTGTCTCTTATCAATCTTCTCAGAGAACTTCAGGACAAACGAGGGGTGGGCAACACACGAGAAATCCAGGGTGGAATTATCAACCCCCACAGAGACAAGGAGGTAATTATGATAGGAATTACACACAGGGACCATATCAGGGTCAATATCCCAATAATGGCAGAGATTCTCCTTACCATAATAGAGGTCCACAAAATAACTATGGATCTAATTCACAATATAGTTATGGTCAGGGTTATTACAACAGATCCCATATAGAAAATGCTAGGGGAGATGTTGATTATGATTATAGTGTGGATACACATAATCGTTTCTTTCCCTTGAGAGACAAAGTAGGCCCCAACCAGTGCGATCCTGATGATCGTGGCTATGGGAAAAGAGATTATGAAAACTCTAGACCTGGTCAGTCTAGAGATTATTTCAATAGATCTAATGATAGAGCTGATGAACAACAATATTGGGGTTTTCCCAGGCCCAATAAAGGGGTAAAAAGACCAGTAGAAAACAGAGAGGAAGCAGAGGGGGGAGGAGAGAACAATCTAAGTAAAAGATGTGAGAGGAGATGGTATATTTGATTTGAGTTCTCAGACCCTCACTAAATCTGAAACAGCGATATTAAATAAAGGTTTAAAGTTTGCACCCCCCAAAAAATTAAATACATTTCAATTGTTCATGGATATCCACAAATATGTATGCAAGATTAAGATTAAACGTCATTTTGCTACAATTCCATTAAAGCGGAGTTCCGGCCACAATTTAAAAAATATAAACTTTTTAAATATGAAAACCCCTGTAATACACAAACTTAATGTATTCTACTACAGTTAGTCTGTAAACTAAGGTCCGTTTTGTTAGGTTTTTACAGCATTTAGACACTTTATAAAACAGAAATTGACTGGGGCCATCTTAAGTGTGGGCATCATGAAGCCAGACTGTATGACTTCCTGGATTTCAGCCTCGCACATGCTCAGTGCTGTACAAGCAGTGTAATGGTTTCAGATCAGGTTTCAATAGCAATGGGAGTGTCAGAGGAAGTTACCGCCCCTTATCTATGCAAACCTCCCCTCCCCTCCTCCCCTCCTCCTTCCAGGAACCAGTAAATATAATAAATAATTTGTTCCTGTGCAGATATATCTACATAACAAGATGATATATATCTCTTGTTATATATGTGGTGTGTATACATATACCAGACATGTGCACTGTCAATAAATTCATTTTGTTTAGTTCCGTTTCGCATTAGCCGTTATTTCGTATTTTGTGCCCGAAACTCAATTCGGATTCGTACGCTCATAATGGGCACAGCAGGAGTACAGCCACAGGAAGTCAGCACAGAACAGGGATGGTGGGAACCCTTCATGAGGGATTCCCACCATCCCTGTGCTGAGTTCCTGGGTCTGTACACCCGCTGTGCCCATTATGAGGAGTTCCCACCATCCCTGTGCTGAGTTCCCGGGTCTGTACCCCCCGCTGTGCCCCATTATGAGGAGTTCCCACCATCCCTGTGCTGAGTTCCCGGGTCTGTACACCCGCTGTGCCCATTATGAGGGTTTCCCACCATCCCTGTGCTGAGTTCCCGGGTCTGTACACCCGCTGTGCCCCATTATGAGGGTTTCCCACCATCCCTGTGCTGAGTTCCCGGGTCTGTACACCCGCTGTGCCCCATTATGAGGGTTTCCCACCATCCCTGTGCTGAGTTCCCGGGTCTGTACACCCGCTGTGCCCCATTATGAGGGGTTCCCACCATCCCTGTGTTGAGTTCCCGGGTCTGTACACCCGCTGTGCCCCATTATGAGGGGTTCCCACCATCCCTGTGCTGAGTTCCCGGGTCTGTACCCCCTGCTGTGCCCCATTATGAGGGGTTCCCACCATCCCTGTGCTAGGTTCCCAGGTCTGTACCCCCCGCTGTGCCCCATTATGAGGAGTTCCCACCATCCCTGTGCTGAGTTCCCGGGTCTGTACACCCGCTGTGCCCCATTATGAGGAGTTCTCACCATCCCTGTGCTGAGTTCCCGGGTCTGTACACCCGCTGTGCCCCATTATGAGGGGTTCCCACCATCCCTGTGCTGAGTTCCCGGGTCTGTACCCCCTGCTGTGCCCCATTATGAGAGGTTCCCACCATCCCTGTGCTGAGTTCCCAGGTCTGTACCCCCCGCTGTGCCCCATTATGAGGGGTTCCCACCATCCCTGTGCTGAGTTCCCAGGTCTGTACCCCCCGCTGTGCCCCATTATGAGGAGTTCCCACCATCCCTGTGCTGAGTTCCCGACTCTGTACACCTGCTGTGCCCATTATGAGGGGTTCCCACCATCCCTGTGCTGAGATCCCGGGACTGTACACCCGCTGTGCCCCATTATAAGGGGTTACCACCATCCCTGTGCTGAGTTCCCGGGTCTGTACCCCCCGCTGTGCCCCATTATGAGGAGTTCCCACCATCCCTGTGCTGAGTTCCCGGGTCTGTACACCCGCTGTGCCCCATTATGAGGGGTTCCCACCATCCCTGTGCTGAGTTCCCAGGTCTGTACCCCCCGCTGTGCCCCATTATGAGGTGTTCCCACTATCCCTGTGCTGAGTTCCCAGGTCTGTACCCCCCGCTGTGCCCCATTATGAGGAGTTCCCACCATCCCTGTGCTGAGTTCCCGGGTCTGTACACCCGATGTGCCCCATTATGAGGGGTTAATTTTGTTTATTGAAAATCTTACAAACAACAACATATACAATAAAACCATAATAAATAAGTAAAACATATTTACAAAATAATTGAATATAAATACAAACAGAAAGAACAAGAACAAAATAAACATAATCCCTACGAGAAGCCAGACTAAGAAACATCACCGTCACCATGCATGTAGCCTTTTATCAAAAATATATTTGATCTGAAAATCTAGGGGAGTGAAGCAAGAATAGAAAGGAAGCCGCACCCCCCGAGATCAACAGGCAGCAGCTACAGAGTCCTGATATTCCTCCACGCCTTTATCCAGGCCTCCTGCTGCCACCTGTTTTTCTCAAGACCCCGAATCTTCCCAACCTCACCAAGAATATCCTGCACCACCACATCAACAGGGAGGATTTTACTCCGTAAGGATACCTGACACTGTGCACTCCATGTGAAAAAACGGACTACTAGACTAACTAAAAAAAGTGTTTCCAAATCATAATCCCGATGAGTCTGGAATGCCCCATACACCCACTCTGCATAACTCATATGGGGGAGGAAGGGTATACTCAGAGCCCTCCCCACCCTCTTGTACACCTCTATATTGAAAGGGCACTGAAGCAGAAAGTGATCCATGGACTCCACCACTCCTCCACACTCCACTCTCGGGCAGCCCCGATCACTCATGGAAAGAAACTTCAAGTTGCCCTTTACATATAGTTTCCCATGAAAGGCAAGCCAAGCCTGATCCCTAAACTTCATTGGGATTCTCTCCAAATTAATCAATCGCAAACCCGCCCCCAAAACCAGGCTTGGGCAATCCCTTAAGGCCAGTGGCTCGCAAAAAGCAAAGCTCATGATCCGCTTCTCAAGAAGTTTCCTTGGAAGGGATCTGACTTCTCCTGCCGTTACTTGCCACTGCCAAAGCATTTTCAAACACGGGGCAACATAAGCCGGGAGCTTGTCATGCTTGACCCTCAGGCTTTTTACTGGCCCACCATTTTCCCAGTCTCGCAGAAAGGGCCTAAACCAGGACTGGAAAATACCAACCCACCCAGGCGGTCTCTCTGCCAACATATTACCAAGATTGTACTTTACAAACATCAGAGAGAAAAAGACTACAGGGTTGATCATCCCTAGACCACCCTCCCGCCTAGGAAGGTAAGTCACATTCCTTTTGACGAGGTTTATTCTGTTCCCCCATAACAGCTGGAAGAAACAACTGTAGATCCTGGTATAGAGAGAAGCTGGCAAAATGCAAACAAAACTGACATACAGAAAAATCGGAATCAGGTAAGTCTTGATCAGGTCAACCTTTTGCCTCAAGGAAAGCCGCCAGCCCTTCCAGCTTGCCACCTTGGCATCGGCATTCTCCAGCCTGTTCACCCAATTTGCATGGCCATAGTCACCTGGGCCGAATTCAATGCCTAGAACTCTAATTTTTTGTTGGGGCTGCAGGAAGTCCTCCGGGAGAACAAAGCTCTCACCTTCCACGCCCATCCAGAAAGCTTCACACTTGTCCTGGTTGACCTTTGAACCTGATGCCTCTGTATACTGCCTTATCACTGAGACCACCTCCTGCGCCTCCCCAGTCCCAGAGACAAAAACAGAAACATCATCAGCATAGGCCACAACCTTCAAAGGAGGCTTACCAGCGATGCCCAAAGGTACCCCGCACAATGGTCCACTCTCTAGCCTTCTGACGAAGGGGTCAATTGCAAACACATATAGCAGAGGACTAAATGGGCACCCCTGACGCACGCCCGAGCCAACCACAAAGGGCTGCCCGACCCAACCATTAACCAGAGGAAAGCTTTCAGCCCCTTTGTACAAAATCTTGAGCCAATCAATGAAACCCCCCCCCCCCCAGGCCATATTTGCCAAGAAGGAGCCATAAGTACTCATGATTAACCCGATCAAAGGCCTTAGCCTGATCCAATGTCAGCAAAAATTTACCCCAACCAGCAGCCCTACAACGTTCCAAGGCCTCCCGGACAGCTAACACTGCTGAGAAGGTGCTTCTACCTTGGATCGAGCAGTGCTGGTGGTGGGATAACAAACTGCCTGCCACTGGTGATAATCGCCAGAAAAAAATCTTTGCCAGTATCTTTCTATCGACATTAAGAAGGCTGATGGGGCGCCAATTCTCAATCATCGAAGGATCTTTACCCTTTGACAGAAGGATCACTGCAGATTGCCTCATGGAGGGAGGGAGACAACCCTCTTGTAAACAGCCATTAAAGACCTCCGCAAGGTAGGGAGCCAGGATCGTCTTAAAACATTTATAAAATTCGGCTGTCAAACCATCTGGCCCTGGCGTTTTCTTGATGGCCAGTTTCTCAATAGCCCGGATTACCTCATCTGCAGTGATTTCATCTGTCAAATTCATCAAAGGAACATTACTTTCCAGTCCTGGTGTAGAGTCCAAAAAACCCAACATCCTTGTCCGATCAAGGTTCCTTCCTCCCAGGAGATCGGCATAGTATGACCTGACAACCTCCAGGATCCCTGACCTAGACTTCGTCAGAGAGCCCGTACTGTCCTTCAGGCCATTGACCGTCTTAACTGCTACGCTCTGTTTACAGTTCTGGTAAGGGTCAGGCGAATGGTATTTCCCGTAATCCCTCTCCTGAACCAAAGAGGCGTGCCGGTCATATTGATGTCTCCTAAGGAGGAGCTTCACCTCAGAGATCGCCCCAGAATCTCCTCCATTCGAAACAAGGCGGTCAAGTTTCCCCCGCAAACGCTGGTAGGCGATATACTTATCCTGCTGCTTCTTTTTCCCTATGGCCTTGAAAAGCCCAACAGTCCGCTGTTTTACAAGCTCCCACCATTCTGACTTGCTGTTGCAAAAGTCTAGGATCGTTACCTGTGCTTGAAAAAAATCCTCAAAGGATTGTTTTACTCTCTCGTCTTCCAGGAGGGTCGAATTCAATCTCCAGATACCCCTCCCCCTAGGTGGAATGTCTGAGGCATTCAGAGTCACAGATAGAATACACTGATCAGAAAACTCCACTGCCCGACACACAGGTGCCGAAAAAGCAGAGTCTCCCTTTAAAAAAAAACTATCTATCCTACTCTGACTATTACCTCGCTGAAACGTGAACCCCGTGCTGTCTGGGCAGCGCTTAACCACTTAAGCCCCGGACCAATATGCAGCCTAAAGACCCAAGGTGTTTTTACAGTTCGGGACTGCGTCGCTTTAACAGACAATTGCGCGGTCGTGCGACGTGGCTCCCAAACAAAATTGGCGTCCTTTTTTCCCCACAAATAGAGCTTTCTTTTGGTGGTATTTGATCACATCTGCGGTTTTTAGTTTTTGCGCTATAAACAAAAATAGAGCGACAATTTTGAAAAAAAAGCAATATTTTTTACTTTTTGCTGTAATAAATATCCCCCAAAAACATATATAAAAACATTTTTTTTCCTCAGTTTAGGCCGATACGTATTCTTCTACCTATTTTTAGTAAAAAAAAACGCAATAAGCGTTTATCGATTGGTTTGCGCAAAATTTATAGTGTTTACAAAATAGGGGATAGTTTTATTGCATTTTTATTTTTTATTTTTTTTTTACTACTAATGGCGGCGATCAGCAATTTTTTTCGTGACTGCGACATTATGGCGGACACTTCGGACAATTTTGACACATTTTTGGGACCATTGTCATTTTCACAGCAAAAAATGCATTTAAATTGCATTCTTTATTGTGAAAATGACAGTTGCAGTTTGGGAGTTAACCACAGGTGGCGCTGTAGGAGTTAGGGTGCACCTAGTATGTGTTTACAACTGTTTGGGGGTGTGGCTGTAGGAATGACGTCATCGATCGTGTCTTCCCTATAAAGGGAATGACGCGATCGATGCGCCGCCATAGTGAAGGACGGGGAAGCCGTGTTTACACACGGCTCTCCTCGTTCTTCAGCTCCGGGGAGCGATCGCGACGGAGCGGCTATAAACAAATAGCCGCGCCGTGGTCCCGGATCGCTCCCCGAGCGGACCCGACCACCGCATGTAGCGGGGGGGGTCCCGATCGGACCCCCCACCCGCTAATAGGCGAGGACGTACCTATACGCCCATGTGCCTGTACGTGCCATATTGTGGACGTATATGTACATGCGGTGGTCCTTAAGTGGTTAATGTGCGCATCTACCAGACCTGCTTCCCTAACTATCGTATTAAGAAAAAGGGTGTCATAGCCCAGCTTATCTCTGACACCTCTCCTGTCTTTAGACCTAGTAATGGTGTTGAAATCACCTCCAAAGATAACCTGCTGGGCCGTAAAAAGAAAAGGCTTAATCTTTGTAAAGAGGCATTTCCTGTCCCACTTTGTCTGGGGACCATAGATGTTAATCAGGCGCAGGTCCTGCCCCTTCACAGAGACGTCCAAGACCATGCATCTCCCAATCTCTACCTCAATTACCCGCCGGCACGTTACCATACCAGAAAAAAGGACCGCAACCCCGCTGTAAGGCTCGGCCGCAAGAGACCAAAATGAGGGACCACGCCTCCACTCCTTCTTTGCCAGATGTACATCGGCCAGACTACTCAGATGGGTCTCTTGCAAAAACAAAATGTCAGCATCAAACTCGCTGAGCAAAAATAAGGCCATATGACGAGCACTTACTGATCTTAAGCTGGCAACATTAATGGTTGCCACTTTTAACGGAGTGGGAACTGCCATTAGGGTAGTTGAGGCAGCCGTTTCTTAGCCTGACTATTCCGTCTCCCTGGAGAACCAGCGCGCTTTGCTGCACCCTGGCACTCATCATCCATAGAGGATGCAGAACTGAATGAGTCCCATTCCTCATCATCAGCATCATCATCATCATCATCATCATCATCATCATCCTCATCAGACAGTACCTTAAATTTATTCGCCAAAGGCAAAACCTCAGGACTTAAGGTAACTGTACCTCCTTTTTTTTTCTTCCTTTTGCCCCTCCTCCTCCTATCCTCCAACCACTCCATATCATCCTTGGACAAACTAGAGTCAACAGCCTCCCCACACCTATCCTCCACTTCACCCCCTCCCCCCCACACTCCCTTCCCTTGTCCACCACCAGGCCAGCCTCTTCACCATCCTCCCCACTCCTCTGCACCCCACGATCCTTAACAGGAACCCTGCAGCGTCGAGGGAGGGGGACTGGCACTGCACTTGATGCACCAGCACCTCTTGCTGCCTCTGAAATTTTAGAAGACACAGACTGGGAAGACACTGACACACTAGGTAAACACACAGACTGGGGCACCACAGACTGGGGAGACACGGGCACATTGGGTGTTGGCACAGACTGGGACACCATTGACTGGGACACCACGGACACATTGGGAATTGGCACAGTCTGGGGCATCGGCTCCGGCACCCCGCATTGGCCCCAGCATCCCGCATCGGCCCCTGTACCCCGAATCGGCCTCGGTACCCCGCATCGTCCCCGGCACAGCACCCCGCATCGGCCCCGGCACCCCGCATCGGCCCCTGTACCCCGCATCGGCCCTGGCCCAGCACCCCGCATCGGCCCCAGCATAGCACCCCGCATCGGTACAGTGAGGGCACAGTTACGGGCACAGTGAGGGCACAGTTACGGGTGCAGTGAGGGCACAGTGAGGCAGCATTGGGCACAGTGAGGGCACAGTTACGGGCACAGTTACGACAGCGTTGTGCACAGTTACGGGCACAGTGAGGGCACAGTTACGGGCACAGTGAGGGCACAGTGAGGCAGCATTGGGCACAGTGTTGGGCACAGTGAGGGCACAGTTACGGGCACAGTGTTGGGCACAATGAGGGAACAGTTACGGGCACAGTGAGGCAGCATTGGGCACAGTGTTGGGCACAGTGAGGGCACAGTGTTGGGCACAGTGAGGGCACAGTCAGGGCACAGTGAGGGCAGCATTGGGCACAGTTATGGCACAGGGCACAGTTACGGGCACAGTGAGGTCACAGTGTTGGGCACAGTGAGGGCACAGTGTTGGGCACAGTGAGGGCAGCGTTGGGCACAGTTACGGGCACAGTGTTGGGCATAGTGAGGGGCACAGTGAGGGCAACATTGGGCACAGTGGATGGCAAGCTCGCTCTCCCACTAACTCTGTGACACCAGTGCAGAGTGGGGAGAGTTACAGATCATCAGGATGACAGAGGAGCGCATCTCTGATGGATCTGTATGTGAGAACACCCGCTCGTAGTACAGCCCCGCCTCCCTGCACTAGAATTGTAACACACAGTGCAGAGCGCATTGTTTCTATGTACAGGGAGGCGGGGCAGTACTACGAGCAGTGTTCTCACATACAGATCTATCAGAGATGCGCTCTGTCATCCTGATGATCTGTATCTCCGCAAACCGGAGACAGACGGCGGGCGGGTGGTGGAGGCGGGGGGCGGTGCTAGCAGGGGGGAGTTGGAGAGGAGAAAGAGGACACCACCTCTATGGGCGGCACTGTCCTCCCTCCCGCCCCCCCGAGATGAAACTACTGTACGGCGGCTCTCGTTCAGCCCAGCCTCCTGGGATTGATGACACACATCACCCAGGAGGCATAGCAGCGCTGGATGCGGCGGAGAAGCCATCCGCCGCAAAGGGAAGACAAACTCACAGGAATAAATCCGTGAGTTTGTCAAAAAAAAAAAAAAACATGCCAATTCTATTTAAGGGGGCAGTGTTAATTAAAATGCAAAGAGGTTGAAAAATAGGGTGGAACTCCGCTTTAAGGCAAGCTGATCCGGTTCAACAATATCAACATTCAGGATTAGCTAATGCTTCAATTTTTAACCCTCCTGGTGTAATGGCTCCCTCATTAAAGGTCTTTAGAGATGTGATGTTGAGAGATTCAGAGTCCATTAAAAGCATCAACTCTTAAATGGACAAACAATTGGAAGAAGGATTAGACTCACTTTGCAACAATAAAGATCTGATTATCCGCCAAGCAGACAAGGGGGGAGGGATTGTAGTCCTTGACCGGAAGAACTACCTCCAACAAGTGTATGATGTGGTGAATGATAGGGATACTTACAGTACGTTCCTTTGTTGAATAATCCCGTCACTCAGTACAATCATACTCTGAAGTTCCTCGTGGACAAAGGGGTCAAATCAAGTATACTTAAAGGGTCACTAAAAGGAAAAATTATTTTTCCTTTAAAATAACAAACATGTTATACTTACCTCCACTGTGCAGTTAATTTTGCACAGAGTGGCCCCGATCTACATATTTTGGGGTCCCTCGGCGGCTGTCTCTGTCTTCTTGCAATTACTCACCACAGTCATGCGAGAGCTCACATGGTGGTCAGTAATTGTGGGCGCGCTCCATATCTGCTCACTGTATCACTCGGCCCCGCCCCTCTGCGAGCCGCATCACTGGATGTGATTGACAGCAGCGCCAGCCAATGGCTGCGCTGCTCTCAATCCATCCGCTCTAGCCAATCAGCGGCCAGGCTGAGCGGCGAAGAGGATATTGGGACCGCGCAGGACTTTCAATGGGTCAGGTAAGTAAAACGGGGGCTCGGGGGGCCGGCAACACCAGATGTTTTTTCATCTTAATGCATAGATTGCATTAAGGTGATTTTTTTTTTTTTTTTACAACTCCTTTAACGAAAAATAAAGTATTTTTCTGATTCCTAAGGCCCCTACTGCCCTCCTACTCTACTGCCTACCTAAAATACACAAAAGTATAACTTGCCCCCCAGGATGTCCTATCATTAGTGGGATTGAGGCCATTACGTCTCGGGTGGGCAAGTACATAGACCTTTTCCTTCAACCATTGGTACAGAAAATACCATCTTATCTGAAGGATACTAGGCATGTTCTCAATCTCTTGTTGAGTATTAAACCTAGTGAGCATACAATGATAGTGACAGCAGATGTCACATCATTGTACACTATTATACCACATGATTTAGGAATTGCAGCAGTTAAGTATTATTTAGATATTTTTTCTACTGTACTTAAAAGTCAACAGTCATACATTATGGACCTGCTGGAATATGCAGCAAACCACAACCATTTCTGGTTTGACAATCAATATTACCGCCAGCAACGCGGGGTAGTCATGGGGGCCAAATATGCCCCCAGTTTGGCCAATTTATTTATGGCCAAGTGGGAGGAGGACATCATTTACAAAGATTGAAACCTGAATTTGACATTTTTGGCTAGGTACATAGATGACGTCCTCCTCCTATGGGATGGAACCAATCTACAGTTGGAGGAATTCTTTTGTACCATCAACAACTTTCCGCTAGAGTATGTGAATACATTGTTTGTATGCAATCCATTCAGCTTAGCTGGTATAATTACAGCGTTTTCCTTTTTTAAGACATATATCATATGTGTCAGTTTTTTCTTTCCTTTTTTCCAGAACTTTACATATTTGCTGCAATGATAATCAGGGAGTATGTTTTATTAGGTGTTTTGCATGCAACATATTCTCTAATTTTTTAATTTTAATGATTGTCCTTCAGACAATCATTCTTTTTAAACATATCTTTTGGGACTTGAGTCCAGAATCCAATTGTAGGGTAGACCATTGGCTTAAGATGTGCTGCGGACCACTGAGTGGGATTCCAGTAGCAGATTTTAAGTATTATGCAGATCCTTGCAATATTGCTATTTGCCCACAGATGGCAGCAGCATACCACTGGGAGTGATGAGGTTTTCATGTATGGCACCGCTTTTTTTTTTTTTTTTTTTTTTTAATTGTATTTAATTTTTGCTCTATTTTCAGTAGAGGTTCGAATTTTAACGCATAATTGGCACTTGGTTGCGCGGATTTATGCATAAAGTGGGGGTATTTTTGCAATACCTTCTCCTTTTTATGCACCTAGGGCATTTGCCAGTATTCAAGATGGCAACACGTTAGTCGGGACACCAGGAAGTCAGAGCTGGGCGTCACCAATTGCAGCCCATGCCCCTGGAAGATGTCTATTAAGACAAAACGGCGTAGGGCTCGAAATTTTGAATTGTATCGCCTATTCGTATTAGCCTAATTGTAAGTGCAATGTTATGATCTTTTAATAATTTTTTTATAACGGATTACACTATGGAAGTGTCTTTTTGTTCCTCATGGGCCATTTGCGTATCTGTTGCGGTGGACGTTTGGGCTGGACATCTTTGAAATATTCTCCTCATTAAGACGCAGAGACCCAGGGCTGGGGAATAAGCCCCAAAGTGTGTGTGATCTCTGGTAAGCGGCTGCTACCAGGTGGTGGAGGATCTTCTATGCTATATCTCACCCTGGGTGTTTCATCCATGTCACAGCGGACACTGGTTGTGAGGAATTTACATCTTTGAGAAACCGCCTCTTTGGAACTTTATTTGTTGTTTTTGTGGACTCTTTAGTGCTGTTTCACAACTCTGTAGGGCAACAGGCCAGTCTTTGTTAATCACAATTTCACATGTTGTTCACTGAGAGTAACTGTTTAGCACTTTTTAAAGTTGCAATTTCACATTCATTGGTAAGATCTATGGTTACAGTGATCACTCTCTGAAGCTCAGTGGAGGAAGACACTAGATTGTTTTCTTGAAAAACATTTTTTGTGTATATATACACTCACATTTTCATTTGATTTATTCTTATTTTTGCGCAGCTTTTATTTTTCTATAACATCATTATGAAACCCGGAACCACTCATGGTAGCTCTGAAAACTCCAGAGCATATAAAGAGGCAGAAACAGAGGCCCAGAAGCCAACCCATCTGCCACTCCCTCACTGGAGGGCAAAGGTGGAAAAATATGGCACCAATATGACAAAAAACATTGGTGCTCAACCATGGGTGCTGGGATATGGAAGCTGAACCAATGGCAGCAGTGACTCTATCTTGTACCAATGACAAAAATGGGGTAAATAGTAATCATTTCAATTAATAACAAATATATCAATATAACAATTGCATAGTATCTATGATAATGTGCTTCAAATCATTAACATCATCATATCTGAAACATATTGTATTATATATTGGACACTTTTGAAATGTGTCCAAAATATAATACAAAGTGAAAATCTATTCAAACAGGTTCCAACAATTGAATAGATTCTTTGTTTACTTTTTTTTTATTGTTTGTCTTTATCTGTCACCTTGGAAAAAAGGGCCATCGTGCTCTCAACATCAACATCAACATTTCTGTATCTTTTTGCGGATATGGAATTTCAGTAACACCTGCTTCAGAATCTGCACTTCAATGTGCTGGTTTTACTTTCATTGCTATATTTTTTTGTATGCTACCAGTGTAAAACCACGTGTTAGATAATATGTTTATGTGAAATCTCCATTAGCAGATATAAATAATATTATAATTGGAAATATAGTTTAGTTAGATGGAAATGTACAGTATTTAAGCAATTGAGTGTGTTGCAGCAAACTATTCCTAGCTTCCATATTGATGTTACCGTAAATGGTTTTCCACTTCAAAGGTCTGGCCTCTTGTTTTCCCTTAGCATAGCTCACATAAATTGTAAACAGCATCCAATCAGGCTGTGCCCATTATACATTTGCTAGGTACTGTGACCAAATAGGGAGCATTATATTAGCCACAGTACAGACAGGAGGAGGGGGTATATATTGCTTTATCACCAAGCTGTGGGTTTTCTTTGTGTTGGGACACACAGCAGTTAATATGACCAGACCTGAAGTTGAGAGGTAAACTAACGTCATACTTGAATCATACATTGTATTGTAAATATGTTTTTTGTGGGCAATTTGTAAATATCATATAAGCCAGAGGACTTATATTGTACATTGTGTTGTAAATACTGTCTAGTGTGTCATTTTTACATATATTATGTAGACCTATTATTAAAGGTGGATGGAACTACCTCTTGTGTAAGAACTCTCAGATCTAGCTGTGTATATGTAAATACTCTTACAATGATTGAGGTGTATGTAAATATATATGGAAACTAGTTAACATATGCACTGATCCTTTATAATGGTTACCTATGGATGTTTGTGTGGCTTGGTATTGTGCATTATTAACAATAAAGACTTGACAGACGTTCTAACCCCTCACCACTCTTCAGATTTATAAAAGTGTTGCCTCAAGTTATACTTTAGGTACACTTTAAGATAATGTAAAAACCCAGTGGACCAAGTCAAGAGAATCCCCAGACCTGAGATCTGATCTGCTGCAGATCATGCACACGTCAGCTCAAGTTTTAATATTCCAATCATTACAACAAAATCATTGTTATTCACCTTAAAATTAAATAAATAATAAAATAGGAGACATGGTAAAGATGAGCAGCTCAAGTGCTCAACATTTACAATAGGTTTCTGAAATCCAAATAAATAAAAGTAGTGGAGTAAAACAAAACTGATTAATTAGGTTTAGTAAATTATTTGGCTAAAGCACCTTTAGATTTTATACTGGATTGTACTTGCTCCTAACATTTGCAATCTGGCATGAAATTAGGTTATATAATAACAGAAGTAGTGTTCTTGGCATCCTCTTGTTTTTCTTTCATTAAGCAAGCCCAAAGTTATTGTGTACTTTCACTGTAACATTTTTTTTTCTTGTATACAATTATTAAATGGTACATTTACAGTAATAATGGTATGATAAGAGAAAGTAAATACCTGTATATTGTGTGTCTAAAACAAAGAAGTGAGAGAAATGCGTTTTCAATGCAAATCTGCATTATACATAGTAAGTTCCATGAATTGGACTGGAGATAGATAGATAGATAGATAGATAGATAGATAGATAGATAGATAGATAGATAGATAGCAATAAGTTGATTGTACCTGGGTCTGATTTGTCATGGGTTCTGTGAACATTACCAAACTTCTGGAGCGGAACCTGAAACCTATTGATGTTAATGGGAGCTGAATGTTAGCTGAATGATAAAGAAAAGAGGTTCTGCTCATTTTATGGACTAATAAGCTAAGGATTTAAAAAAAAAAATGCATGGGGCTGACACTGCCTTGAGGGTACATGTAATAAAGCAAAAAAAAAAAAAAGTTAAAAATTATTTTGGGGAGAGAAGTGATTTAGTAATGCTTAAAGTGAAACATTAAAATACAAAGCTCCATTATATAACATGGGGGGGTGTCCTGACCCTACCTGTGAAGTGACACATCTGCGTGATGTATATAACCTATTGTGGCAGTACTGACATTTACAAATGATGTGTTTAAATCACTGGAAAAACTACATATCTGGCCCTTTTGCTCTTTTTGTAAACAAATTCCGGAAATTCCATAATAGACACTAGGCCTTTATCCTAGATGAGGGTCTCGTATAGATGTTGATGGGGTACCTACATAAATAAAATAATTTTATATTCAAATAGTTTTTATTGTGGTTTTCAGATTACAATATATGCGTACAATAACAAGAGTAGAATATGTCATAGAGAAGAATGACAACATATCTATGATGAGTATTATGCAAGTACTATGAGCATGCTAAGGTGCATCAAAGATGATTTAGTATAACTCTAGCATTATAGTAACATCGGAATGAACAAAAGGCCATTCCAAGAAGGAGGGTCTTGGTGTTAACACAATATGCAGAACTTTAAAAAGCATAATACAGAGGGGGGGGGGGGGGGGGGTAGGGGAGATAGGGGGTAGGTGCGATCCTGTCAAGGGGTGCGGGGAGGAAGGGGGGGGAAGGGGAGGAAGAGCACCAGTGAGGATTGTAATTTAGATCAGAGGTGTATTACTTAGCGTATGTATTCGTGTACCAGGTATTCCAAGGTTTCCAGAGGGCGAGCAATTTAGAGTAAGTGGGTTTCCCCCGAGCTAGAACTGTTTCGTATGTGTAGTGTGTCTGTACTAGGTTAATGACTTCCGTGAGTGTGGGGGTATCTTTTGTTTTCCATTTCCTAGCAATCAGTAGTTTCGTCGCTAAGAAAACGTGTGTGGTCACTAGTCGGTGTGTCGGTGGTAGGTCTTCGATAGTCAGATTGAGGACCGCTAGGTGTGGAGATAGAAGTATGGGGAAGCGAAAGATGTCCTGCAAGGTCGCCTCAACTGCTGACCAGAGTGGCCGTATGAGTGGACATGTCCAAAAGATGTGTAGGAGTGTACCCGGTATGCCACAATCTCTCCAGCATGTGTCAGAGGCGTGTGTGTAACATTTGGCTATCCTATGTGGTGTCATGTACCATCTCATTACTATTTTTTGGGTTAGTTCCCACAGGGAGGTGCAAGATGTGTATTTATAAACGGACTTAATTGCTATTTGCCACTGCTCCTCAGTAAAAAGAGATTGGACATCAGTTTCCCAATCGTCCAGGGGTTTAGTTTTTTGGAACAAGGTCTTATCTTGGAAGGTGGAGTATAGTATGGAGGTACCCCTCGGTTTACTAACGTCGTTGAGGAAGTAGTTCCAGATGTGAATCGGTAACGAGCCTTCTATGGAGGGGTTTGCCGCTAGGCACTTTTGTATTCTATAATATGTGAAATAGTCCCTGGTGGGAGCGAGGAACCTTTGTTGTAGTTGTAGAAAGGAAGTGGTAGCCACCAGGGAGCGTAAGTCAGATGTAGATTTTACTTGGTCTGCAAGCCAAGTCGGGATAGTCAGGTCAGGTGATAGCAGTTCTAATGTTTCTAGTGGGACCGGTATTGGCTTAGTCGGACGGTTCGTCCATCGGGTGTTGTGAAGGATTCTCCATGCCTTAATAGAGGCTTGGACGGTGGGCGAATAAAGTGTCAGTGGTGTGTTTTTTGTGGACATGCTAAACATCCATCTGGCTAGGTTAGGTCCCGGTGTTGCGGTGTTTTCTATATCTCCCCATAGTGTAGATGGCGAAGAGGAGAACCAGTCCCTCATTTGGGAGAGGATCGAGGCCAGATAGTAGTCCCTGATATCTACGTGGCCCATTCCTCCTACTGACCTGTGTTTGATGAGTTTAGAATGGCCACATCGGGATTTTTTCCCTTGCCACACAAATTGTGTTAAGATGGACTGTAAAGAGTTGAGATATGAGCGTGTGAGAGGCACGGGCAACGTGCGGAAGATGTACAACAACCTGGGGAGCAGCATCATTTTGAATGCCGCAAGGCGGCCTGCCCATGAGAATTCGTATTTTGAGAGTTTGTTAGTTTCTTTGATCAACATTTGTTTAATGGAAGTGTAGTTGTGCTTTGAGGTATCTTTTAGTGACTTGTAAAGTGTTACACCCAGGTATGTTATGCCATCCTCCGCCCAGGAGTAAGGATATTTGTGTCTGAGTATGTTACTGGTAATTGCGTCCAAGCCCAGGTCTAGAATATGAGATTTTTGTTCATTTACCTTGTAATACGAAACAGCACTAAATTTCTGTAGCAGCAGTTGTACCGAAGCCAGGGAGGATATTGGGTCTGTGATCATTAGTATCACATCGTCCGCGAATAAATTGATTTTGTGGTCTTTGACGCCGAATCGGAAGCCTGTTATACCGGGGTGGGATCTGACATGTTCCGCGAGCGGTTCCATGACCAGGTTGAAAATGAGCGGGGATAAAGGGCAGCCTTGGCGGGTGCCATTGGTTATGGAGAATGGTTGTGAAAGCATCTCCGAGGTATATACTTGGGCCGAGGGGGAAGAATATAGTGCCAATATGACCGACAGTATGTGGCCCCGAAATCCGAATTTAATGAGAGTCGCTTTCATATAATCCCAATGGACTCTGTCGAACGCCTTCTCTGCATCCAAAGAAAGGAGCAGAGAAGGCGTTCGGGTGGATCCAGCACCATGTATGATGTTGAGAATCCTGCGGGTAGCGTCATATGTTTGCCTCCCCTTCGTGAAACCCGATTGGTCTTTATGAATGAGCAGGGGCATCAAGTTAATCAGCCGGTTGGCTATGAGTTTGGCATAAATCTTGGTATCTATATTGAGCAATGATATAGGGCGAAAGTTCTGCGCTTGGGTGGGTTCCTTGCCTGGCTTCGGTAGTGTAATAATCAAGGCGGATAGCATTTCAGGAGGGAGAGAGGAGGACGAGGCAGCGTCGTTGCAGACATTCGAGAGGAAGGGTGCTAGTGTTTGTCCAAAGAGTTTGTAGTACTCACTAGTGAGTCCATCTGGGCCCGGGGACTTGTTAGAGGGTAGTTTCGAAATGGTTTCCAGAAGTTCTGGAGGAGTAAACGGGGTATTCAATGTCGAGAGCTGGTCGCTGGATAATCTGGGAAGGTTAATGTGTTCTAGGAATGTTGAAATGTCTTGGGGGGAGGGCTGCGGTACAGAGGAATCTTCTTTCAGATTATAGAGGGTATTATAATAGTGGCGGAAAGCCTCGGCGATGGCCGAGGGGTCTACTAGTTTTTGTTTGGAGGCAGGGTGATATAAGTGGGCGATTTTGGTTTTGGCATAATGCCCTTTGATCCTAGCAGCCATGGCTTTACCGGCTTTATTGCCCGTGGAGTAGTGTTTAGCCCCGAAACGTGTGTGGGCTTTCTCATAAGAGTCTAAGAGATGGGACCTCAGCTCCTGTCTAAGGAGACCTAATTTATGTTTGAGGGCCCTGTCGGGTTGGGTTTGGTTTAAGTTTTCTAGTGATTTTATTTCTGCTGTCAGGGAATTTAGACGCTGTGTTCTCCTCCTCCTCTCTCTAGCTCCAATCTGGATGAGAATCCCTCGTATAAATGCCTTATGGGCATTCCATAATACAGAATTATCGGTAACAGAACCAGTATTCAATTCAAAAAATTCTTCCAAACTCGTCTTGATATAATCTGAATAAAGCGGAGAGTTCATGAGAGCTGAATTAGCCCTCCAGATTCTCGTTGCAGAGGCAGATGGAGAGTCATTTGTAGTCAGGGTTATAGGTGCGTGGTCTGACCACGTGATGGTACCTATCTCAGATGCTGAGGCCGTGGGCAGGGTCCACTTGTCAACTAAGAAGTAGTCAATTCGAGTGTAGGAGTTATGGCAGGGAGAAAAAAAAGAATAGTCTCTTTCGGTGGTGTGGTGGCAACGCCATACATCGTACAGGTCATGTGAGCGTATGAAAGTGCCCATAGGCGATGCCGTTCTGTTAAGCCTGGAAGAGGCATCGATTGAATTGTCTGGTACGATGTTGAAGTCGCCGCATATGACCATGCGGCCTTGTTTAAAGCGGTCTATTTTTTTCATCAGCTTGGTTAAGAAGCGAATTTGGCCTTTGTTTGGTGCGTATACCGACACAATGGTGTGCCTGACGTCAT